>NC_134355.1:72836959-73195670 GCF_048569485.1 Anomaloglossus baeobatrachus | reverse complement strand
CCTCCTATTGCCGATGACGACATCTATGCGGTAAGGGATATCGTGGCCATGAAGACCGTACGGGGTCGACAGTTCTTCCTGGTGGACTGGGCAGGGTATGGTCCTGAGGATAGGTCCTGGGAGCCTCGGGAGAATGTGGGCACTCCTCTGATCCGTGCCTTCCTGTCCCGGTTGCGGGGAGGGGGTTGTGGGGGGGGGGGGGTACTGTCACGCTCCCCGGGTCCCCTGCCCTGCTCCCCGGCTCACCTGCCACGCTCCTCGGCTCCCCTGCCTCGCTCCCCGGTTCTTCGGTCCGGTCTCCGCCGCTCCCCGCTCTCCAGCCTCCATTGCCTGCGCTTCCCAGGCGTCCTGGTCCCCGCTCCCGGCGCCCGTCGGCTTCTCAGCCCCAGCCCGGCTCTGCTGCTTCCTCCTCACAGCTTCCTGCTCTGGCTTCTGGCACCCGGGCCGCGCGCATGCGCATTAGGGCGCGCGCGCGGTCATTGACCCTTTCTTAAAGGGCCAGCGTCCACTGACAGGAAATGATGCACACAGGTACAGGGTATAAGGGGGTTTAGTGTCCAAGTGGGCGGGGCCTGTTCTTCGTGTTTCCCAAGCTAGGAGTCAGGTCTCCTTGTGTTCCTGTGAGATACTCACCTCTCTCTCTTCTAGAGCCGATCCTGCCTTGCCATCCGGTCCTGCCGAATCCCGCACCCCGAACGCTGCCTATCTGCCATCCTGACAGTCCGTACCATCTCTGATCCCTGTGGTGACCCGTCATCTCGCTCCAACGGTTCCGGACTCCGCCTGACATCATCTCGGCTTCCGAACCTGAGCTCCGTCACCCGGACTACCATCAGTGACTCCGTGGTCCCAGGGACTTCTCCATTATACTCTTGTGCACGGACTCTCCTGCTACCTGTAGTGCTCCAGCTACCGGACCCCTTACCATCATCAAGGAGTTCGGCCCAGTGGATCCACCTCCTGGGTCTGCCCGTCCACCTGGCCCTAACAGGTACTTAGCACATAAAAATGTCCACTTTAATGTGAACCCAACAGCCAATGACAAGGCCACCTCTTTTTGTTGGGTCCCTACCAAACTAATGCCTCTTTGGGTTAAAAACTTACAATTGCCCCTGTTTACATTAGAAAGGTAGGATGTGCCATCAGTTTTTTTCTTAGATTACAGGCCATGCCTTCTGATTGAGCACTCCTGCTCTTCAGCCTTAGGCTATTTTAATTCTCTATTTTAGACCCGCAACACACATCCGTTTAATTTGTACGTGTGCGGTACGTATTTGCACGTACCGGAGACACGTACACACGGAGACCCATGTTATTCAATGGTAGATGGCACACACACGTTAAATCACACGGAACGTGTGTCCGTGTGATAAGTACGTGTGTGCGCTTTTCTACAAGGACGACATGTCCATTTTTGGCCGGCAGCACGCAGGCACGGACCCGCTAAAGTCTATGTGTCCATGCCTGCACGTACCGCACACGTGACAGGAGTATGTCCGTGTTCAGCACGTTTCGTGCGTGTGCGTTTTTACACTAGCGATCTTATTTTTTGTTTTTTTTAAATTAAATTCAGTATAATTTACCTTTTTTTCTGCTGTTCTCAGTCATACTTACATTGGCGCTCGGTTTTTTTCTTCCCCCGGCTCATACCGCTCCTCGATCACCAGTGCGGCGAAGAACAGCTGTGCAGAGAATACGCGGCAACAATTACTTTGAATATGCCGGCCGCTCATTAATCAATCTCGTATTCCCTGCTTTCCCCACCCACAGACGCCTGTGATTGGTTGCAGTCAGACACGCCCCCCACGCTGAGTGACAGCTGTCTCACTGCACCCAATCACAGCAGCCGGCGTAAAAAAAAACACTAACAAATTGCCGTGCTCACCAATTTAATAAGCCCGAAAAGCTCTCCATGTCCGGCGTACTCCAGGATGGTCCAGCGTCGCTTCCAACTCTGCTGCATGAAGGTGACCGGAGCTGCAGAAGACACCGCCGCTCCTGTCAGCTTCACGCAGCTAATGAAGGGAATAGCGCGATCAGCTGAGCTGTCACTGAGGTTACCCGCGGCCACTGCTGAATACAGCTGATCGCGCTATTCCCTTCATTAGCTGCGTGGAGCTGTCAGGAGCGGCAGCTCCGATCACCTTCATGCAGCAGAGTTGGAAGCGACGCTGGACCATCCTGGAGTACGCCGGACATGGAGGGCTTTTTCGGGCTTATTAAATTGGTGAACAAGGCAATTTGTTAGTGTTTTTTTTTTCTAATAAAGGATTGTTCGGGTGTGTGTTTATTTACTGTAATTTACAGATGAATCATGGAAGGTATCTCGGGGAGACGCCTGACATGATTAATCTATGACTTATTGGCAGCTATGGGCTTCCAATAACTCCTTATTACCCCGATTTGCCAATGCACCAGGGCAAATCGGGAAGAGCCGGGTACAGTCCCAGAACTGTCGCATCTAATGTATGCGGCAATTCTGGGCGGCTGCTGACTGATATTGTTAGGCTGGGGGGCTCCCCATAACGTGGGGCTCCCCATCCTGAGAATACCAGCCTTCAGCCGTATGGCTTTATCTGGCTGGTATAAAAATTGGGGGGGACCGCACATTGTTTTTTTTAATTATTTATTTATTTATTTTACTACACAGTATAGACACGCCCACCGGCTGCTGTGATTGGGTATAGTGAGACAGCTGTCACTCAGCGTGGGGGGCGTGTCTGACTGCAACCAATCACAGGCGTCTGTGGGTGGGGAAAGCAGGGAATACGAGATTAATTAATGAGCGGCCGGCATATTCAAAGTAATTGTTGCCGCGTATTCTCTGCACAGCTGTTCCTTGCTGCGCTGGTGATCGGGAAGCGGTGAGTATGAGAGAGGGCTGCTCACTTCAGTCACTCGGGGGATTAGCGGTCACTGGTGAATCCTTCACAGGTGACCGCTAATCAGTACGCGGCACACAGACAGAGCCGCGGCATGACAATGAAATCGGGTGAAGTTCACCCGAGTTCATTCTCATCGGGCAACTCTGTCTGCTGTCAGCGGACATGTATCAATGACATTGTGCAACACACACACGGACATTCCACGTACACATACACGGGCATTTTACACACAAACACGGACATTTTACACGTACACACGGCTCGCATACGCCATCACACGGATGCCATACGTACCGGAGAAACGCCCCAAAAAACGGAACACGGACCCGAAAAACGGACCGTGCCACACAGACGTTTTTTTTGCGGAAGTGTGTTTTAGGCCTTAAGGTTTCTATCCGCCCATAAATTTTAGGTATTTTAACCCAAAGAAAGGTATTAGTTTGGTAGGGACCCAACAAAAAGAGGTCGGGCTCTTTTCCATCTTTGATTTTCATGGGCGAGTGCAATCCGATAAGAAACCGGATTGCACTCGCATCAATGTTAATCTATGTGGCAGTTTAATTTGTCCTGTTTTTCTCCACACGAATCGTGCTCTCAGTACAATTCAGCATGCTGCGTTTTATTGCGAGACTCAGCTCTCGCATCCCCATGCAAGCCTATGTGAGTGAGAAAAATATTGCAATACAGATGGCATACGCATGTCATACGGATCCTTGGTATGAAAAATCTACAGACTCGCATACCACTTGCACGGTACTCGCATAGCACTCTCATGTCATACGGATGCTAGGTGGGAATTTAAACGCAGACCATATGCATGACACTTACCCCACTTTTCTGAGTATCGCGGAGATTATTTATTCGCAAGTGGAAAAGAGCCCATTAATTGAGCCTGTGGACAGGAGTCTTTTATAGAGGTGACATTTTAAGACAGCTGTCTTTAATACAGGTAACGAGTTGATTAGGAGCATCTAAGTATCTGTAGGAGCCAGAACTCTTAATAGTTGGTAGGAGATCAAATACTTATTTCTCTCTGCAAAATGCAAATCAAGTTATATAATTTATACAATGTGATTTTCTGGATTTTATTTTGGATATTCCATCTTTCACTGTTTAAAATTAACTTACCCTTAAAATTATAGACTGATCATGTCTTTGTCAGCGGGCAAACTTACAAAATCAGCAACGGATTAAATAATTATTTCCTTCACCGTATCCCTATCTTTTAGTGGGTTACTCTATAACAAGCAGAGATCTTGAAAAATGCAAGGAATAGATACATAGAGTATCATGTATCACATTTTATTGTATCACGACAAGTAATTTATTTGTTGAAAGTGTAACATTCTTCAATTTGTCGGTGTCTCGTAGCAGGTCTCCCATAAGTGGCAGCACAGGGTCACAAAAATATAACTATAAAAAAGAGAGAAAAGCAAGTTATTAACCTCTGCTTTACATGCAATCTCTTATTTGTAGCTGATGCCGGGTTGTCACATTTGGCAGGAGAACTTTTTAGACCCGACATTCCCTCAGTTCTTCCATTTGCCAGCAATACGAACACAATTCATACTTCTGATCAGTCCTGAAAACGTGACTTGTTTTTTTATCCATATCTCTCTCGGTGTTCTCACATTTTTTTTTTTTTTACTTTTCCACCTAGTTTCTCCATGGATAATGCAGTAGCTTTTTATTGAATGGCCCCTTTTGACTTTATAGCTCATATGTTCTTTGGCGACTTGGCAGCGGCAGCATGCTTTTTTCCCTCTCTGCTCCGAACCTCCCTTTTATTGCTTGGCTGGGGCCGCTTCCCTCCTCCTCTATACGGGTAATTTGAGGATAAAGTCACAGCTCGTTCTCCAGCTATGTCTTGCATATTGGTGAAAAGAAAGAATTTATGTAAACAAAGAACATGTGAGTGGGTGTCAGGTCCAATACTACTTCATAGGAATAAGAGAATTGCTCTTTATCTTCGAAGGAACGGAAAGGGAAATACGTTTTACAGAATATTTAGATCTATAAAGTGAGGTGTACATCTGCTAGAGTTGTACTAACACTATATTTTTTTCATTTTACCTAGCACGCTTCCAAATTAAGCTTTTGCTGTGTTCATACCATGTAAATAAGAGTTTTAACACATATAGTCTATGACAAATAGGACCGAGGACGTACCGGTACGTCCTAAATAATGTCGGGGTAATCACCACCGGCTGCTCAGATGACTCAGCGGTGATCCCTGCACATGTCTGCTGATTTGTACAGCAGACATGTGGGGCTAACAGGCACAGGTGGAGCCGCGATCCACTCGCACCTCTTAATCTGTTAGATCATGCTGTCAAAATGTGACAGCACAATTTAAATGGCCGCGGAAGGAAAATTGCCTTTCCTCACCACCATCGGGGCACTGATGGTTGCTATGGTAGCGATGGGTCATGTGATGACTCCTGTTGCTATCATGACGTAGTTTCTGTTAGGCTATGTGCCCACGCTGCGGAAAATGCGTGGATTTTCCAGAAATCTGCAGCACAGCTACTCCCCAGCCATTTCTATGACATTTGGGAAATGCTGTGCTCACGCTGCGGATTTTTCCGCAGCGTAAATCGTGCGGAAAAATCTGCAGCATGTCAATTATTGTTGCGGATTTTCGTACGGATTTTGCCTATTCAATTGAATTAAAAAAATCGCAAAATACGCAACAAAATCCGCGTCAAATCCGCAACTATGAAAAGGTGCGGATTCCGGAGGAAAGCTGCGGATTTTGATGCAGAAAAATCCGCAGATACAGAGTCCCGTGGGCACATAGCCTTACAGCCGAAAGAGCGGCGGCTCTAACAGCAAGGCGATGTGCCCACGGGACGCTCGTACCTGCGGATGTATCCGCAGGTACGGCCGCATGTTTCCCACAGCTGCCCGCCGGCAAACATGCGGAGATTCACGTGATTTACCTGCGGACGTCCCGGCCTCTATCTCCATAGCGGAGGGCCGGGATCTCCGCAAGTAAATCCGCATGAATAATTGACATGCAGTTAGGTGCGGCTGAGGGATTTCCGCAGGAGATTCCGCAGCCGCACTTTCCGCAACGTGGACACAGACACTCCCCATGTCCCATAGGGTAACATGGGGAGTGCCTGTACATGCTATAACCTGCGGATTTATCTGGAAAATCCAGACAAATCCGCAGGTTTTCCGCGGCAAACTCCGCAGCAAAAAGCTCCTGTGGGCACATGGCCTAAAGCTGCATTTCTGCTGATCAGAACTGTGCAGCTCTGATGAAGAGAAATGAATCAGTGATCAGACTTCTGATCCACTAGTAAAAAAAAAATAGAAAAGTATAAAAAGTTTAAAAGAAAATTATGTACACATTCAAAGCACCCCGCATTCGCCACATTGAGAGTTAAACGGTTAAAAAATATACACATATTTGGTATGGCCACATTCAGAATTGCCCGATCTATCAAAATATAAAATAAATTAATCGGATTGGTAAACGGCGTAGCGGCAAAAAAATTCCAAACACCAAAATTACGTTTTTTGGTTGTTGCAAATTTTGCGCAAATGCAATAACAGGCGATCAAAATGTAGCATCTGCACAAAAATAGTACCATTAAAAACGGCAGTTCGAGACGCAAAAAAAAGCTGTCACTGTGCACCAAATCCTGAAAAATGGAGAACTCTACGGGTCGCGGAAAATGGAGCAAAAGAGCGCCACTTTTTTTGGACAAACTTCTGATTTTTTTAACCCCTTAGATAAAAGTAAACCTATACATGTTTGGTCTCTACAAACTCGTACTGACCTGAGGCATCACACCGATACATCACTTTTACCATACAGTGAACACGGTGAATAAAATACCCCAAAAACTATCGAGCAATTTCACTTTTTCTGCAATTTTTCTGCACTTGGAATTGTTGTACTGTTTTACAGTACACTATATTGTAAAATGCATGGCTTTAATTAAAAGTACAACTTGTCCCGCAAAAAACAAGCCCACATATGGCAAGATGGAAAAATAAAAAAGTTACGGCTCTCGGAAGGAGAGCAAAAATCAAAAACGAAAAATGGAAACTCGCCAGGGGATGAAGGGGTAAAAAGGTATAAAATCCTTATTTCTAGGCCCCTTGTGGAATACAGGGATTTGGGCTACGTTCACACATGGAATTTTGATGTAGTTTTTTGTACCGTTTTTTAACAATATCGATTGGTAAGCACATATTTATTGCGTTGTTATCATGCGCACAAGCTCATTATTACACACGGTCTGTGTCAAGTTGCTAGTCGTTCATAAAACATGTATTACACCTTAAGATCAGACCAATATTTTAGCATTTGGGGGTGGTGTTTATGTGAATTGTGGGTATGTATATGTACTGTGTTAATGAGGTGGTAGCGACTTACATTGTGAAATTTATGTCGACAAGTGATAATTTTTAGGTAAGTTGAAAGATCTGGTTTCGCAAGAATTGAACGATATTACGATTGCTAGCAGCTGTTACACACTGCTAATATCGCTGTATTTCGAACAATATTGCGATTTTCTAGGCGATTTTTGCCCTTTTTAGTAAGGGCTTTATTGTCAACATTAAGATGACAGCTGAGCCCAGTGTCGGAGAAGCAGTGTTGGACCAGCAGGGGGTGGGTAATGCAGATCTTTTGCTAACTTTTACATACATGATTCCTATGAAATAGAAGATTATAAACTCAATTAATTAAAAAATGTATAAAAAAATACAAGTTACAGACCTACATGTGCCTTTTATAATGCAGGTATCTTCCTATGTGGCATAGGGTCCCTAAGGTCCCCCCAGGTCCCAGGGTTCAGATGTTATCTTTGCAAAGATTATTACTTTACATTTTTATCCAGAACAGAATTCAGTAAAGATCTTTGTTTTGTCATACGCCGGGGTTTAAACCTGTCACTCTGTGTTTTGTGGTCAGCTTATGTCTGCTAAGGCCGGTTTCACACATCCGGCTTTTTGCCGTTTTGCCGGATCCGGCGCTCTCCCGTACAGATAATACAGAACAATGACAGTGCTGTAACTTCCAGGTCACATGCGCCGGTCACATGACAGCATGTGACCGGCGCTTGTTGCGCTGTCATTGTACTGTATTAACTGTACGGGAGAGCGCCGGATCCGGCAAAACGGCAAAAAGCCGGATGTGTGAAACCGGCCTAAGCCACAGCAGATACATCTTTTCTCTGAGTGTGTCATGGTCATCTCTTGTTGAGTTGTGACAGGCTTAGGTTTGGGCTCTCTCATACCATCTTAAACCATACACATTAAATGCAGCAGCAGACTCCTCAATGCAGCTCAGCTGTTCCTGCTAATGTCCACTTTCAGCCTGGATAAAAACCCTCTGGTTCCAGCAGGGGGTGCCGGTTATTCAGCATCATTCTGGAGCATGGCCTGGAGATAGACAGACACATTCCTTTAGCTGCTGCAGTTATCTGGTGTTTGGTTTAGTGAAAGTAATTCCTGGTATTATTATTTTCCCCTTTTAGTTTTTTTGTTCCAGTTCACCCCCTTGGGTTTCTCCAGCAGTTGGTTTATGGGTGACTGAGTGTTGTTGTTATCCCCAGTCTATTGTTTTTGATAGTAGGGTTTGGGGGATCTCAATCTTGGTCTGTCCACTTGGGTGGTAGGTGTGGAGGGGTCAATGCCTTCAGGGCCAGGACAGGAGATAGGGAGAGGCTGGGTGCTCAGACCTCACTACCTTCAAGCGTACCTCTGGTTTGAAGGTAAGCCTAGGATACCCCCTAGCTTGAGGGTAGGCGCAGGGGCCCCCGTCAAGTCACCTCTCACTTTCAGTCACGGGAGTCATGACAGGGTATTTATTATCTGTTATCTTTGATTTAGTCTTTTAAGTTAACAGGTGTTTTTGTGGCGCCCCTGACCTGGTCAGGCACTACTGAGTACTGCACCCATGCTGGGACAGTGCTTCCAGGTAATTCCAAAGGCCAGAATGAGGTGTGTACGCACAGACACATAGCAACCAGGTTTCCCACACCATTAGATGGGACCCTTGGGTAGCCTCTAAAGGAGACTAACCTTCAATTCTTGTCAATGGGTGTAGTGGAGGGGCTGGAAGCTAAGCTGCAGAGTCTGTCAGGAAAGAGGTGGAGCGAGGCAGTCTTGGGCAGTGAGCGCAGTTGCTGAGAGATGCAGAGGCGCGAACATGCTAGTCAGACCCTGCACGTGAAGTAGCCGTTAACGGGGGAGAACGGTTACCAGAGAGTCAGTCAGAAAGACACCTGAAGAGAGGCACTTGAGTACGGGGGCTGCTGGTGATTAGGCACGCACGGGGAACAGGTCCCTAGAGTAGACATTTATTTATTGATCTTCTAAACCTGCCAGTGAGGGGACTAGAGGTACCTCACCAAACACACAGAGTCCGAGCCTCAGGAGCAACGCAGGGACCCATAAGGAGACAGAGTCTGAAGCCATCTCACCTGGTCCACGCTGCCGGCAAATGGGCCAAAAAGGGAGAAAAGGCAGTAGCGACTCCCTGGATAGACCCCACGGTACTTCAAGTCAGGGGTTATCCGAACAAAGAAGTGCTAGGAAGGCGAGTTAATGGTTACCCTCAGATCGACCTGAAGGAGTTCCTGGTTCTACCTGGTTTGTCTCAGCATCGCCCGGGTTACCTCACGATAACAGCAAAAGTGAGTAAAAACAAGTTGAAAGACTTTCCGGACTTTGTGTGAGTTATTCTGGAATCTGTTGTTCTACATATCCGAGCCCCTGGGGCCAGCCTCACTCATGGGAGGCCACACCATCCAACTGCAGACTCCATCCGCCAAAGAAGCTTGTTAAACCTGCAGTGGCGGTCACACATACCCCTGACCGCTAACCGTGAGTGGCGTCACGACTCATATATATCAAAACTGACATACCTGTTGCCATATATACCCAAAAGAAGACCCTATGGCGTCCCTGAAGGTGGAGTGAGGTCCCTGGGGCGACTACTGCAGGTGGGCTTCACATTTTATTTATCCATTTATCTGTCCAATCACCTTTTGGGTGCAGCTATATGTACATCTCATTTGGATGTCCAGCCATACTGCTGTTGTTTATACCAGTCAGTGAAAGACCAGTTGGGTTTATCTCTCTCCTGTTAGCAGTTAGGAAGTAGGCAGCATACTCTCTAGCAGTACATACTGTACATTACCTTTTCCCTTAGTATTACATGGTTTATTTTTACTCACTTTGGGATCTCTTCCTATCTCAGAACTCCTTCCTTTCTGTAGGTAAATTGCTCTCTGCTCTGCTTTCGGGTTCCATAGGAGGTACTTGAAGTACTCTATGGTCGTTCAGGCAGCATATGTCTGAGTTGCCATAGTTTAGCCTGAGGTTATGACTATTCTAGCCTACACAGACACCACTAGAGACTGTGGGGTCTGAATCTCTATCTGTACAGGACCCAGCTAAGCCATTAGCAGTTTTTCCCCGTTTTATCTACACTACAGTTGAAAAGTTTGGGTTCACCCAGACAATTTTGTCTTTTCCATGTAAAATCATACTTTTATTGATCAAATGAGCTACATAATGAATAGAAAATATAGTCCAGACATTGACTAGGTTAGAAATAATGAATTTTACTTGGAATAATATTTTTTTCCTCCAAACTTTGCTTTCGCCAAAGAATGCTCCTTTGCAGCAATTACAGCTTTGTAGACCTTTGGCATTCTAGCTCTTAATTTGCTGCGGTAATTCAGAGATATTTCACCCCATGCTTCCAGAAGCCCCTCCCACAAGTTGGATTGGCTTGTTGGGCACTTTTTGCATACCATATGGTTAACCTGCTCCCACAACAGCTCAATAGGGTTGAGATCTGGTGACTGGGCTGGCCATTCCATTACAGATAGAATACCTATCTTGTTGCTCAGTTGTGCAGCGGGGCCTCCCACTTCTCTTTCTACTCTGGTTAGAGCCTGTTTGTGCTCTCCTCTGAAGGGAGTAGTACACACCATTGTAGGAAATCTTCAGTTTCTTGGCAATTTCTTGCATGGAATATCCTTAATTTCTAAGAACAAGAATAGACTGTCGAGTTTCACATGAACGTTCTTTGTCATTTTGAGAGTTTAATGGAACCAACAAATGTAATGCTCCAGATTATCAATTAGCTCAAAGGAAGGTCAGTTTTATAGCTTCTCTAATCAGCAAAACTGTTTTCAGCTGTGCTAACATACTTGCACAAGGGTTTTCAAGGGATTTCTAAAAATCCATTAGCCTTCTAACACAGTTAGCAAACGAAATGTACTATTAGAACACTGGAGTGGTGGTTGTTGGAAATGGGCCTCTATACACCTATGTAGATATTGCATTAAAAACCAGATGTTTGAAGCTAGACTAGTGATTTACCACATTAACAATGTATAGAGTGTATTTCTGTTTAATTTAATGATAGCTTCATTGAAACAAATGTGCTTTTCTTCAATAAATAAGGAAATATCTAAGTGACCCTAAACGTTTGAACTGTAGTGTATGTCTCCAGTGTGAGATGATTACACAATCATAACAGTTTTCATTTTTTAAATAATTTTACAAAAAATGCAAAGAATTTAATTTTTTATTTCATTTTTTTCTTTCTCTGTCCCTTTTATTCTTCCATTACCAATTTCTGTGAACTTTTCAAGATGATAACAATCACATCTTTGAAGCCAAGCACTTTTTGCTTCATATTTACACATAATTTGAAAAGTCTCTCTTGTAGGCACTAAAAGATTAAATAATAATTAATTTTTTTTGCATATTTTTGTTTGTGTGCATTCACCTTTTATGTGGATACAAAAACATCACTTATCCAATTCCTTTAATTTCTTTTTTTATTACATACTCCCACTTGATCCACTCTTTCTCTTTTTTCCTTCTTCCTATTTCTCTCTTCTCAATTATTTCACATTTTTTCATATGACAGCCTTTGTAGGATTATACAGCTATGAATGATAGTCTTCCATGATAGCTTCACTATGTACATAAATTATTGTGAACCCTATATGCACTAATACCCAATGCTTCCTTTCCTACACTGTTTTTTTCTTGCTTCACTTTTTCTCATGTGTATGTCGCGGGCGGCGGGGCGCTGCGCTCACCACGCTCGGGTCCGGCGCTGCTGCTGCTCGGTGGCTCGAGCGGTGGGCCGGATCCGGGGACTCGAGCGGCACTCCTCGCCCGTGAGTGAAAGGGGGTAGTTTGGTTTGGGGATTTGGTCCGTGACGCCACCCACGGGTTGTGGTGAGGTTGGGCACCACCGCTGCTATTGACGGGGATCCCGGGAGCGATGGTAGGGAGCAGCTGGGATGTTGTTTCCCCCCTCCGTGGGTAGGGGTTGGTGGTCCCGGGGCCCGGTGAGGTGACGGGGAGGCAGGGCTGGCAAGGTGCAGGGTCGCGGGGACTGCGCAGCGCGATGCCGGAAGGCACGGTTGTACTCACTCAGCCACAAATGTACACAAAGTCTCTGGTAAACCAAACGGCTGGATGGACGGGTCCCGCAGTCGGCTGCTGTGACTTCTCCTGGACGGTTGGTGGTGGCTGCCTTTCCCTGCACCTTTTGTGGATGTTCGGTCCCGATGGCTTCCCACCGGTAACCCACTCCCCAGCGTGTGTATGTGCCAGAGGAGTGTATGAGCTCTGGCGGTAGCTGTATTTCCTTTTGTTGGTTGGACGATTGCCTTCAATCGGGTCTTGGCTGTTAGGAAACCCCTGGGGTTCTGGTCACTGACGGATTTGACCTTATTAATGGCGACTCCAAGCCTGGTCAGGGTCCGCAGGCCCTGCCGGTTTGTGCCGGCTTCACTTCGCTCCCCGGTTCGGTACCGGTGGGCCACCGCCCGTCCCCAGTCCTACGGTTCTGCGTTGCGTTGATCTGCCTCTCCTGCAGACGGCCACCACCGTCTGCCAACCTTGCTCTAAGTGCCCGGGCCACGTACCCGGACACTGTCAGTTTGCTCCTCCACTACTCCTTCACTCCTTCTCGCTTTCACTTCCCTAACTGCACTCGAGCTCTGCCCGAGCTTAACTGACTACTGTTTCCTGTCTCCAGGACTGTGAACTACTCAGTGGGTGGGGCCAACCGCCTGGCTCCACCCCACCTGGTGTGGACATCAGCCCCTGGAGGGAGGCAACAAGGATTTTGTGTCTGACTGATGTGCCTGTCTCGGGGTGGGGGTGTCGTGTTGTAGTACCTGTGACGACCTGGCTAGTCCAGGGCGCCACATCTACTTTTCTCCAGTTCTCTGCTTTTATACTTTCTTTCTTCTCATTTGCCTTCGCAGGGAGGTAACAGTTTTTGATTGATCTTCTCCTTCCTTCCATATGATTATCACAAAGTAGTCTGCATTATGTGTTAAATATTGTACTCATTTTAACATTCTATCTTGATTCAATGATTCTATGTTCCACTAACTGATCCATTTACATAAGGTCTTCTCGCTAGTCGCTATACCTATCTGCAGTGAGAATAAGACAACCCCCCACTAGAGTACAGCAGTTTGTATCCTATGTGATGTGTAATGTTTCGGCTTGTATGACAACGTGTCTACACAACATCACTGCCCCTCTCTGATTTCCTCTCAAGATGTGTGACTGATTGACGTTGGACGCCGAAACTGGCAACGCAAGGTGACACGTACCACCGGTAGGATGCCGACTCCATCTGCTGCACACTTAGGTATTTTGCCCTGCCTAGTTACAATGCTCTGCTCTGTCTATTCTTACAACCCTTTTGATGAAGCCGAACGCGAAACGTACATTAGGGGTTTCCTCCTTGGGTGGTACCATGAATCACTGGGTAACTACCTACTGTCACAATGACTCTGAGCTTACAACTTGTGTTTTGCCACTGAAATGTGTATATTCAGTCTAGGGGAATCATTGCTTGCTATATACTGATAAGCACTTGCACTTTATTCTTTTGTAAATAGGTCCCATCAACCTCTCTATTACCTATTAATTATTTATGGTGGTCACTCAAGCATCATCTGATTAGCTTATTTTCATTTGATATTGCATGAAATATTTTACTTGTATGAAAATCTTTTGATTGGATTTTCCCATTATTAAATTATGTTTTCGTATACATGTGAATAATGCAATATATCAGTGAATGTATTAATTAATTCCAACCATGTATTGAGGAATTTTCTTTAATTCTGTCTCATTTACCACTGACATTTTTTTACAGTGTTTTTAATCAAGTGATTTCTAAATTAAATAAAAGATAATATACCTGTATATTCCCTGTATATTGTCCTGATGAAGGGGGCAGATATGTCCCTGAAACGCGTAGACCTGTGGTAATAAAAGGGATTCATTTATACTCCTCGTATCCTTGTGGTTTTGGCGCGGTATTCAAACCCGCTTTCTTCTACTTTGAAATTATCTCATTGCTGCGGGACTGCTGCCTTCCACGCTACTTCTATGTTTGCTAAGGGGTTGTGACTGTCACAACCTGATAAGGTGAGTGTTCCTTCTACATTCACCTCATACCTGTATACCGGATAAGACCCTATTTGCACCTATTCTTTCCACAGTTTGTTTTTCTCTTTTCTAGATTTATCATGTAGCAAAGCTGAGAGAGCTGCCCCTGCCGACACCAGGTTCTCTACTGAGATTATACATTGACAGTGAAGTGTCAATCAGAGGAGAGGGTGTGCCTGACTGCCGTGTGCCTGACTTTGTAGTCAGAGCAATGATAAGTCCTGCAGCTTAAACAAAAATAGCAAATAAAGAATAGATCGAAGTATGACAAGACAGGCATCCCTGAATTTTCTGCTATCCCTTGCAGCATGCTGGCTTTAGCTTACATAGCAAAAACCTGCAGACAGATTCCTTTTAAGAAAAAAAATCATAGGTCTTGTATTTTTTTGGAATAGGTTTGACAAATATGCTTTGGTATACCTTTATCAGCTGTATTGAAAAGACGTTATATAAGCTAAAGGTTCAAAGGCTATGGGCACCTTTTGGTTTTGAAAAAATATTTCAAAATGTTTTAATAAAATTTTAATTTGCAATGATTTTCTTTATTCATTTCCAGCCTCCTCTTCCCTTCCTCCCTGATATACAGTTTGAAGCCTGATTCAAGCTTACAACTTTTCTCTTGTTGGAGTGTCCCTTCCAGTGATATCCATGATGCTGCTGTCTTTTTCTTGCCTTCATGTTCAACCAAAGCTCCACTTATTTTATGTAGATGTCCTTTCTTCCTTCTCTATGGTCTGTTTTGTCTGCTCTCCAAAATACTTTCCCCCCTCTCATCTGCAGATCTGTGTGCAACCTCCTCCCTCCTGATATGCCCAATGGCCCCTTCACATGTCTGTGTTTCTGAAACGTGTGGCATCCGTTTTTTTTCACTGACACCACACACATCCATTATAACTTATGGTGATCTTCACATGTTTGTGTTTTCACATGGACTGTGTATACCTCTGAACCGCAAGGAGACATGTCCATTTTTTTCCGGTATCACAATTGATATTGGCCAATACAAGTCCATGAAAACCACATACAGCACAGTGGCGGACGTACCATTGGTGCAACCTGCCCAAGAGGTTGGGGGCCCATTTCTACTTCCAAAACAGGTGGAATCATGAATTTTGATGAGTTATTGGACCAAAAAGGGCCCATATATTGTTTTTGCACAGGGGCCCTATTCTGTCTGTGTCTGCCAGTGGTACAGTCCATGTGCCGTCCATGTGCTGTACGTGTTTAAACTTGAAAGTATAGGAGAAGCTTTGTATATCTTTATTTATTTAGCCATACCGGAAGAACACAAATGATACACGGATGACACACTGATGGAAAACACTGATGACAATGGTAGTGGTGTAACACGTACGTGTTTTATACGGATTTATGAAGGGGGCCTAACACTGAGACAATGGACATGAGAGCAGAGAGAGCTGTCAGAACCAGGAACAGGCACTCTGACAAATTTGTAACATTTTTGGAAAGGAAAATTTTCCTACATGAAAAACTTACAGACACTCTACAGCAGAGGTCCCCAACTCCAGTCCTCAAGGCCCACCAACAGTGCAGGTTTTTGGGATTTCCTTAGTATTGCACAGGTGTTAATGTAATTACCTGCCCAGGTGCTGGTTCCAACAGCAGTGCAATGCTAAGGAAATCCTGAAAACATGCACTGTTGGTTGGCCTTGAGGACTGGAGTTGGGGAACCCTGCTCTACAGCACCAAAATGATAGCACATTTAATAAAGATTATTTAGAAAGTTGCCTAATTTTTCATTTAGTAAAAATAAATAATATCAGAGTGAAGGTGTAAACACCATTAAATGGCCAAGATCTGCGACTATATATCAGCTCATCATTGTACATAACTGAGATATATCTCCAGGGAAATGTTACAAATTGGTCCCACCCCAGATAATAGCCATACATGATGTGAATTTAGGTTTTCTCCTTAAATTGATGTGAGCTAAAAAAAAAATCTGCAGACCATCCAGACAAAATCTACAAAAGATAGGCCACGGTCTAAATAAGATCACATTAGAGGTATGCGGGTCTGCGGAAAATGACAAGGCGATGTAAGCAGAAGAACAGAACATACAGGGCAAGTCGAGCCAAAGCACAAAGTGTGGGACTATGCACAGCAGAAGAAACTTGGAAATGAACTTTTCAGCTCAAGAATAATGGACCCAGAATGGTACAAACACGCAATCTCTAACTAAGGAGGCCTAAACGGGGCTGCAGATTGCTCCTAATTCAGAACACCTGGCTTGTTAGAAAGAGACAAACGGCATAAGAAGCAGAAAGCACTGACAGATGTGGACGCTCGCCACCTGTTCCAATAGCTTGCGGTCTACAGAGGAGGCACTACAGCACATTATTGTATGATTAGCTCAGAGATAAAATCAAAATGACCATGGAGGATCACTTAGTATGTCTCAGCTAGTAAAAAATATATCGCTAACATTTGTAAATCCTGGCCCAAGGATGGAAGATAAAGGCAAAAAAATATGCACCTACAGGTTCCACTGCACCACCTGCCCAGTTTTAGATCGGAGTAGGCCCAGTTCTACTTTGGAGACCTGACCTCATATGAGGGTAATATATAGCTGTGGTGGTTGTGCATCACTCTTTCTTTTCATAGGAGATGTGTATAGCTGAGCTAACTGTTAACTATCTGAGCTAACATGGCTAAATGTTTTCGTCATAATAGGATTTTCGAAAAACTATTATAAGGGTTGTCCCACAAATTAAGTTCATCGTAATCAATAGATCTTGGAATAATAATAAGTTTCACAATTGGATGTAATTAAAAACAATGTTCCTGTGCTGAGATAATCTTATACATATGTATATGGGCATCACGGTGGCTCAGTGGTTAGCACTGCAGTCTAGCAACGCTGGGGTCCTGGGTTCAAAACCCACCAAGGACAACATCTGCAAGGAGTTTGTATGTTCTCCCCGTGTTTGCGTGGGTTTCCTCCGGGTTCTCCGGTTTCCTCCCACACTCCAAAAACATATTGATAGGGAACCTAGATTGTGAGCCCCAATAGGGAGTATTGCCATTGTATGTAAAGCAATGTGGAAGAATTAACAGCGCTATATAAATGAATACATATTATTATTATTATTATATATGTGTCCCTGCTGTGTACTGTGTAATGGCCGTGTCTGACCATACAGGAACATGGTCTGATCATACCCCAGCTCCAGGGCCAAGGAGCATGTAAAAAAGTATAAAGACATTACAGCACAAGATCACAAATGATTATTTCTGTGAGGTAAAACATTTTTTTAAAAATAGGCAGGGAAATGTTTTACCTCACAAAAAGAATCAGCTGTGATCCTGTGCTGTAATGTTTGTATACTATTTTTCATCCTCCCTTGCCCAGGAGATGTGGTACGATCAGACCATGTTGCTGTACGGTCAGACACGGCCATAACACAGTACATAGCAATGACACATATATAAGATTGTGAGCACAGGAATATATTTTTTTAAAACACATCCAATTGTGGAAATTATTATTATTATTATTTAAAATGAACTTGAACTTTGTTCGGGAAAAACCCCTTTAAGGGATTCAGTTTTTCTTCAGATTTGGGGGTCCCAGAGGTTGTGGTAAGCAGTGTACACACTAACTATATAAATAATGACTGCCAGAGTTGTAAAAAACAATCAGAAACGTAGACCTGAGCAAAAAAGGTAGAGGGTGGATGCCTCCGTGCCTAATGGCTCATGCGCATGTACCTGCTGAATTTTCTGCCGCGATTTGACAGCACATGTGCGCTTCAAATCGCTGCAGAAACACTGCATAAGGCTATGTGCGCACTAGTGCGATTTACACGCGGATTTGCCACAGAAATTTCTTGAGAAATGTCTGCAATCTTTGTGCAGACATTTCCCAGCAAATCCTATGTGAAAAAAAATAGCTGTGCGCACTGTGCGGATTTTTCTCAAGAAATTTCCTTGAGAAGAATTTCTTTAGAAGATTTCTTGAGAAAATGTGCATGTCACTTCTTTTCCGCAGGTACCTGCGGAATACCCCCGTAATTTCACTCCATTCACTGTAATGTAATCGCGAAATTCCGGGGGTACACCGCAGGTAGCAAATGATGTGCAGTGTACCCCCGGTATAGCCGCGATTTACCTGCGGTAATGCTCATCGCTGCCTGCGGTTTTGCAGGAAGCGATGTCATTATGCCAGGAAGAGGAAGCGGAGCAGAGTAAACACAGACGTCACACTGCCTGGACGCCGCACAGAAGCACTTCCGTGCGACCTCCAGGTGCCCGTGCAGTCTGTGTCCCGCTCCAGCCTCGCGGCTGCCTGCACTGCAGTGTGTCAGTGTGTGCCCGCAGTGTCAGCAGCATGTCACGCTGCAGCGCAGGCAGACACTGACACAGGCAGACACTGACACTGCACTGCAGGGTGTCAGTGTCTGCCCGCAGTGTCAGCAGCCTGTCACGCTGCAGCGCTGGCAGCCGCGAGGATGACGATCGCTGCTGTCAGGACGAGATCATTACCTGCTGTGACGATCTCCTGCCTCCTGACGTCACCGCGGTCACTGCTGTCTATGCCCGTCTCGCGAGCGGCCCGAGACTGTCACTAGCGGTGATGTCACGGGCTCTCGCGATACTTCTGATAACGCGGCGGGCATAGAAGTCAGTGACAGCGCTGACGTCAGCAGTACAGGAGATGATCACAGCAGGTAATGATCTCATCTATCCTCCTGGCAGCAGCGCTCGGCATCCCATGCAGTGACCTGGGCTATTGATGTTAGCTCAGGTCACTGCATTGCTCTCCCAGCCAATGGGGAACATTCTGTTCTTCATTGACTGGGACAGCGACTATGGTATGGATCACCGTGGGACCCCCACCCCCCCTTATTGGATTACGCCGGACGTGGAATTGATTGTTCTTTTCAATAAATTGGTGAAAAAGGGAATGTTTTGGGGAGTGTTTTTTCAAACAAAACTTTTTTTGTTGTCTAGTTTTTATTTCTTACTGACTGGGTTGGTGATGTCGGGAATCTCATAGAGGCCTGACCTCACCAACCCCAGGGCTTGATGTCAGGTGACATTACACATCTGGCATCAACCCCATATATTACCTCGTCTGCCAACGCACCAGGGCAACGGGATGAGTTGGGGCGAAGCGCCAGGATTGGCACGTCTAATGGATGCGCCACTTCTGGGGCGGCTGCGGCCTGCTATTTTTAGGCTGGGGAGTGTCCAATAACAGTGGACCTCCCTAGTCTTAGAATACCATACCACAGCTGTCCGTTTTACCTCGGCTGGTGATGCAATTTGGGGGGGACACCACGTTTTTTGTTTTAAATTATTTATTTAATGTAAAATAACAGCGTGGGGTGCCCTCTGTTTTGAATTACCAGCCAAGGTGAAGCGGCCAGCTGTGGTTTGCAGGCTGCAGCCGTGTGCTTTACCCTAGCTGGCTACAAAAGATGGGGTGACCTCACGTTGTTTTTTTTTTAATTATTTATTTATTTTATGGCTAAATACAAGTCTAAGCACCCTTTAGTGCCACATGAAAGTCACTAAAGGGTGCCAGCTTAGAAAATGCAGGGGGGTGGGACATTATAGTGGTCTTTCTCATCTATCTATCTATCTATTCATCTATCTATCTTTCCCTCTATCCATTATCTGTCTATTATCTATATTATTTATTGCAAAACCGCAGGTACCAACCTGCGGTAAATCCGCGGTAAATCCACGGCAAATTCGCGGCAAATCCGCGGCAAATCCGCATGCGTTTTTCCCGCGGATTTTTCCACAGGTGCAGAAATCTTCAACTCCCAGGAGTTTCTCAAGAAATTTTCTTGAGAAAAATCACTTTTCTAGTGCGCACATAGCCTAATGGTTGCAGTTTTTTTTGTAGAAAGAAGCAGATTTCATGCGCTATGGCTGCTGCCCCCACCATAGACAGAGTGGGAGCTGCATCCAAAGCTCATGAATTAATTGACATGCTGCTTTTATGAACGCACGGATTTGGGCCAAAATTTTAGCATCCAATGTGCGCACGTCTCATGCACAATCTACATAAATTGTGCAGGGGATGCAGGATGCATGCATTTACGCTGCAGTGCTAAACGCAGCGTAAATACATGTAATTACACAACGTGCGCACAAAGCCTAATACTGCCCAGCATCTGTCTACAGAAGGTTGTGTAATTAAAGGTGCGTGCCCACGATCAGTGTTTGCAGTGTTTTGGATGCAGTGTGTTTTTGTGAAGCCCTACAGGTGCGGTGCAGCAGTGTATTACCCTTAGGGACTCCACGGGATGGGACGGTCTGGTCACAGGTAGGGAACCTTCGTTTTGGGATTCGTCGTGACGCCACTCTCAGAATTGCGGTCAGTGAGGACCGCCACTGCAGGTTAAGGGATGCCTGGGGCTGATGGTGGGTGCAGTCGGTTGTAATACCCTCCTGAGAGTAAGGCAAGCCCCAGGTCCCTGTGTACGTGTGTGGGACCACAGGTCGCAGAATGACTCAAACACAGTCCAAGAAGTCTTTTAACGTGTTTACTCACTGTTTGGAGGTCACGGTGAGATGCCCGGGCGGCACTGTGATAACCAGGTGGAACCAGGAATTCCAGGAGGCCGTTCTGAGGGTAGCTGTCCACTCGCCCTCCTTGCACTCTTTTTTTGTTTGGGAGGATCCCTTTCTTGAAGCGTGGTAGGACTCCTCCAGGGAAGCTGTTACTACCCTGCTCCCCTCTCTCTGGCCCGTCTGCCGGCAGCGTGGCCTTGGTGGGATGGCTTCGGGCCCTGTCCCCTTATGGGCCTGGTGATTGCTGCTTGGCTCGAGCTCGGTGTAGTAGTGGTGAGGGCATGAAGTACCCCCACCTGTAGGTTAAGCAGCTCTGGATGATTTGCTGCCTGTACTGGGGATCTGTTTCCCCTTGCGTGCTCGGATACCAGGATCTCCGTACTCAGCCACCCCTCTCTCTGGATGTCTTTCAGGCCGACCCACGGTACCCTTTCTCCCCCGCTTCCAGCTACTGCACTCCTCAGGACCTGGCCGACACCAGAGCCCCCTCTCTGCTTCCTTCCACACCCTTCAAACTCCAGACTCCTTCTTCACTTCCTCTCTCCTGCTTCCTAGCAACCAGCCTCTGAACACACCCCTAGCTGGGAATTGAAAGTTAACCCCTACTGGCTACCCAAGGGTCCCTTCTAGTGGTGTGGGAGACCTGGTCACTATGTGTTTGTGTGTGCACCTCATCCTGGCCTTTGGAAATTACCTGGAAGCATTGTCCCCGCATGGGTGCAATACTCTGTGGTGCCTGACCAGGTCAGGGGCGCCACATTCCCCCTTAGTTATCATCAGCACGTCCTCGGGCTGCAAAGACAAGAGAAAAAGGTAAATACAAACTTTTCCCACACAGGGGCAATCATTTACATTTAAACATACCAGGTACCATTTCACCACCAACTACCCACATGTCCGAAACCCACCCAAAAAACTCCAGGAGGTAGGTCGCCGGTCCTTTTGGTGACCAGGTCTGGGCCATCACATTCCCCAGACCTTTCCTCCAATCTTCCTCTCCTGAGGAGAGTGGTGTAAGGTAGGCCCCATAAACAGGCGTACCCGCTTCCGAGTGTTGGAGGGCAGGCCCCATAAACAGGCGTGCCCCTGGTTGGTGCAGAGCCATGCCCCTCAACAGGCAGACCCTGTGGTTGGTACCAAGGAGGTAACTTTTTACAATGCAAGAGTTTGTGGTTAAAGCCAGTTCATAACCGATGGTCCATTTTTAAAGTGCACGTAAACTAGTGCAAAGAAAACATTTTAAAGAAGTCTCACAATAGTCCTTGTGGGCACATTTCACTTAAACGTTACTTAACTGTAAACAGGTGAAACATTACATTTCATACCGTCACTTTGAACTAAACTGTACTTTCTCTATAGCGTAATGGGAGCTGACCAAAGTTGCTGCGGGTTGATCTACGCAGTACTATACTGTCATCTGTCTGAGGTTGTGTCCTCCCACCCGATGTATGTGTCTCAATGTGAATAATGGGTGTACTGGGTATTGATACCAGTGCATGGTCTTCTGCTTCAGCTACATTTGGCTCTTCCAGGTTCTGAACAGGTTCTTCTGGTTCTCTTACTTCTCTAGATTGAGGGAATGTAATGACTGGAATAACTACTGCTCCATTGTATTGAGGCCAACTTGCTGGGAAATCTCCAAGTACAGTATGGATCATCTTTTCTTTTGGTTCTTGAACTGGCAAAGGGTTGGGAATTTCTTCAGGGGTTCTTAGTTGTTCAGGACATTTCTTTAGGCGATCTCTAGAAACGACAGCTGTTGTTTTTCCTCCATCTTTGCTGATAAGGCATGTCTTTTCACTGCTAAGCGTCGATGGTAACACAGTATAGGGTTCTTCTTCCCAGTGATTGTCAAGTTTATGATGTCTTCTCTTTCTCTTGAGAACTATATCTCCTGGCATCAAAGGAACAGCAGGTGCTTTTCGATTGTAGGCTTTTTCTTGTTTCTCACACTGCTGAGTCAGGCTTCGCTCCACACACTCTTGTACTTTCTTGTATTGGGCTTGGCGGTTGGAATCCCAATCAGCACCTTGTAGATGGTCTTCAGGGGTCTCAACTCCCATTTCCAGATCTACTGGCAATCTCCCTGGTCTGGCCCTCATCAGGTATGCCGGTGTGCAGTTCGTGGAACTCACAGGGATGTTGTTATACATGTCCACTAGATCGGGCAGTTTTTCTGGCCACTGACTTCGTTCTTCTAGTGGGAGAGTCTTCAGAAGGTCGAGAATGATGTGGTTCATCTTCTCACACATGCCATTGGTCTGAGGATGGTAAGGCGTGGTACGGATCTTCCTGCAGCCGTAAAGGTTGCAAAACTCCTTAAACACTTCAGCTTCAAAGGCTGGTCCTTGGTCAGTGAGCACTTGATCTGGGTAGCCATGTGGTCGACAGAAATGTGTCTGGAAAGCTTTGGCTGCAGTCTGACCGGTCAAGTCCTTGACTGGTACTACCACCAGGAATCTGGAGTAGTGGTCAACCATAGTGAGAGCGTAGTTGTAGCCTTGTCTGCTGGGTGCCAACTTTACATGGTCCAGGGCCACGATCTCCAGGGGCCGTTTAGTTTGGATTGGCTGGAGTGGTGCTCTCTGGCTGTGCTGGTCTTTTCTTCTAAGATTGCAGGGCCCGCAGTTTCGACACCACTTCTCTAGGGCAGATCTCATGCCCACCCAGTAGAATCTTACTTTCAGTAGGGCCTCCAGTTTCTTCCAACCAAAGTGGCCTGCACCATTGTGATAGGCTTCTAGCACCATCCTCGTATCCTTCTGTGGTACAATCACTTGCCACACCTTCTCATGCGTCCTCGGGTCAATGATGCTCCTGTAAAGTTTGTCTTGATAGATGAATAATCGACCCCTCTCCTTCCATAGGTACTGTGCCTCAGATGGGGCTCCTTTGTCAAGGCTGGCGCCAGGCTGGTTGATCAGTTTCTTTACCAAGCCTACCGCTGGATCATTTTCCTGGGTCTCCTTCCAGTTGTAGTGAGGTAGTGGGTTCAGGGTCACCTCTTGGCAGTTGGCACGCAACTGCCGGCACTGTTTTGCTCCATGGCGATGGAACGCTGGCAGCTCAATTTCTTCAAGATCATCTACATCTTCACCCTCGTCTGCTAGGTGAGGCATCCTGGACAGAGCATCTGCGTTGCCGTTCTTGCGGCCAGCTCGATACTTGACAGTAAAGTCATAATTCGCCAGCCGGGCTACCCAACGCTGCTCCATGGCACCCAATTTAGCAGTGTCCAAGTGGGTCAGGGGGTTGTTGTCCGTGAAGACAGTGAATTTGGTGGCTGCCAGGTAGTGCTTGAACCGCTCTGTGATAGCCCATACCATGGCCAGGAACTCTAGCTTAAATGAGCTATAATTTTCTGGGTTTCTTTCAGTAGGCCTGAGCTTCCTGCTGGCGTAAGCAATCACACGCTCTTTGCCTTCCTGCACCTGTGAAAGCACTGCTCCCAGTCCCACATTACTGGCATCTGTATACAGTACAAATGGTAGACTGTAGTCAGGGTAGGCTAGGATCTCTTCACCCGTCAAGGCCCCTTTCATTTGTCTGAAGGAGTGTTCTTCTGCTTCTCCCCAGTGAAATGGCGGGCCGGAGGTCTTTCCTTTCTTCTTTGGGTGGCCTACCAGGAGCTCTTGCAAAGGCGCTGCCATTTTCGTGTAGCCCTTGATGAACCTTCTGTAGTAGCCTACCAAGCCAAGGAACTGGCGTACCTCCCGGATGGTAGTAGGTGTGGGCCATTCCTGGATGACTGTGACCTTCTCTGGGTCCGGTGCTACTCCTTCTGCACTGACCACGTGACCTAGGTACTGGACCTTTGGCTTCAGTAAATGGCACTTGGATGGTTTCAGCTTCATTCCATATCGGGATAGCGCTTCAAAGACTTCAGCCAGGTGTTTCAGGTGGTCCTCGTAGGTCTTGGAGTACACGATGACATCATCCAGGTAGAGCAGGACAGTTTCAAAGTTGAGGTGCCCTAGGCAACATTCCATAAGCCTCTGGAAGGTCCCGGGGGCATTGCAGAGTCCAAATGGCATGCTGTTGAACTCACAGAGGCCCATTGGGGTGGTGAAGGCCGTCTTCTCCCGATCTTCTTCTGCTACAGATACTTGCCAGTAGCCACTAGTAAGATCTAGGGTAGAAAAGTAGTTAGAGGTTTTCAAGGCAGCGAGGGATTCCTCTATCCTTGGCAAAGGGTAGGCATCCTTGTGTGTTATCTGATTTATCCGTCTGTAATCCACACACATCCTCATCGTGCCATCCTTCTTCCTCACCAGGACCAGGGGAGCTGCCCAGGGGCTGCAACTGTCCCTTATGACTCCTGCCTCCTTCATGTCCTTCAGCATGTCCTTTGTGCGCTGGTAATGGGCTGGTGGAATAGGCCTATGTCTTTCCTTAATGGGAGGATGACTGCCTGTGGGTATGTGATGTTGCACCCCTTTGATCCTAACAAAGTCTAGTGGGTTCTTACTAAAGACCTGCTCGTATTCCTGCACGACCCTGTAAACCCCATGTTTCTGGTAGACGGGTGTAGAGTCGGTCCCCACGTGGAGTTTCTGGCACCAGCCCTCTAACTGCTTTTGGGAGGTCTCGCCCTCTTTTGAGTCAGCTTGTGTCAGGGGACCTACAGGTGTTATAGCGTCATTTGAGCATGTAAACAGTTTGGCTATGGTAGCGTACCTTGGCAGTCTGGCTTCCTCCTCCCCACAGTTCAACACTCGTACAGGCACTCGTCCCTTGTGTACATCAACTACCCCCCTGGCTGTCAGAATCGTGGGCCAGTGGTCTGAATGAGTGGGCTCTAGTACAGCCTGGTAATCCTGTCCTCTGAGACCTACCGCTGCTCTACACCACATCATCATTTCACTCCGTGGGGGTATCACAATGGGGTTAGCATCCATCACCCGCACACTACCAATCTCACCGCCAGTCTGTTTTACCTGTTGCTTCCTCAGGATGATTCGGATCTCCTTTTGCAAGGCTCTTTGCGACCCGCCCTCAGCACCTTCAACAATCTGGTGAAGCAACAACAACACTTCCCCTAGGCAATTTTCTATGACATTAGTACCTAAAATCATTTGCGGGTTCCTTTCTCTAATATCAGTGTCCACAACAATCAGTCCTTGTCCCTTCATTTCCTGCCTTCCCACCTTTATGGTTACCTCCTTGACCCCAATCTGGTCTATAGGTTGTCCGTTGGCAGCATAGATGGTGAGGGAGGGGTCCGGTGGTCGGAGATCGTCGTCCGACCAAAACCTACGATACAGGACATACGGGATCGTGGTTACCTGAGAGCCGGTGTCCAATAATGCCGGGGTAGGGATCCCATCCAGGACGATGGACAGGACAGGACGTCCACCCACGTACTGATCACGGCAGCGACCTGGGCCTGATCTTCTTAATCCTGAGGACTGGCCCTCGGCCCCAGGTTTGGCTCGTTTAAAGGGCAAGCCCTTGCATAGTGACCTGCCTCCTGGCAACGACGACAGATGGGTTGTCCAGATGAGTCATAGCGATCACTGCTCCTGCCTCGGGTTGTAGGACCTCTTCTCCTCCGCATCCAAGGGACGTCCTCTGGGCTGTCAGCTAGCAGGATCCGATGAGGGACTTTGGTTTCTGAGGGCAACTGCATTGCTTTCAGGATTTGTGCGACATCCTTAGTGAGCTGTTGCACCTGGGAGGATAGTGTATTTATAGTCTCTGCTGGCGCGTTGAGTCCTTTTGCAGTTACCAGGGACTGCGAGGAGGATTCCGCTCCTGCAGCCGTGGAACTGGCAGGCCATGCGGGTGCGACGGGGTCTGTGTCCACAGGAGGTTGGAGTGCTTTCACTGCCCTGTCTTTCAGAATGGCAAAGTCCACGTCAGGGTGTTCCAGGGACCACAGCTTCATCTGCTTCCCATCCTCAGGAGAGCGCAGGCCCCGCAAGAATTGTTCCTTCATCATCCGGTTTCCTTCCTGATCACTGACAGGGTCCACCAGCTTGAGAGCCCGTAGTGCAGCCTGCAGCCTGAGGGCATAGTCTCTTATGCTATCTTGGGGCTTCTGACGGCAGTTATAGAAGTCCGTCCTCAGCTCTCCCTCTGTGCGGTGTTCAAAAGCAGCTGCTAGTTTGGCAAAGATGGTCTCAACAGAGCCCCGGTCATCATTGGTCCAGGACTCAGCCTCCAACTCTGCTGCTTCAGTCAATTGTCCCAGCACCACAGCGGCCCTCTGCTTACCAGTCATCGCGTGCATGTCTAGCAGGGTGTTGATCTTCTTCTTAAACCCGGTCAGCGTGTCTATTTTACCGGCGTATTGGGGCAGCCATTGCGCTCCTGGGACATACAGTAAGGAAACTGGCATTATGGGGGAGACTTCGGCCGGCGCGGCTGCGACCGCGGCACCGGCACCGGGCGCTGCTGCGTCCAGCACGACGGGGGCGGGCATCGCTTGGGCTGCGTCGCCCTGACCAGGGGCATTACCTCCTGCAGCGTCCATTTTTCTTCAAAAAAAAAAAAATTAAAAATCTGCGCGCTCCCTTTCCACTTCCTGGGTCAGAACGCTCTCCGAATTGTGGGGATTCTGGGGCGGCCACACCTCTTCGTGGGCGGTGCTCTTTTCCCTCGCGCGGGCTGCAGCGCGCGCTTCTGAAGATGGCAATATGGCGGCGGTTCAATTTTTGCGGTCGGACCTCTGAGGCGCACGGTCACCTGTCTGAACAGGTCTAGTCCACATCCTGTTCGTGACGCCAAATATGTGAAGCCCTACAGGTGCGGTGCAGCAGTGTATTACCCTTAGGGACTCCACGGGATGGGACGGTCTGGTCACAGGTAGGGAACCTTCGTTTTGGGATTCGTCGTGACGCCACTCTCAGAATTGCGGTCAGTGAGGACCGCCACTGCAGGTTAAGGGATGCCTGGGGCTGATGGTGGGTGCAGTCGGTTGTAATAGCCTCCTGAGAGTAAGGCAAGCCCCAGGTCCCTGTGTACGTGTGTGGGACCACAGGTCGCAGAATGACTCAAACACAGTCCAAGAAGTCTTTTAACGTGTTTACTCACTGTTTGGAGGTCACGGTGAGATGCCCGGGCGGCACTGTGATAACCAGGTGGAACCAGGAATTCCAGGAGGCCGTTCTGAGGGTAGCTGTCCACTCGCCCTCCTTGCACTCTTTTTTTGTTTGGGAGGATCCCTTTCTTGAAGCGTGGTAGGACTCCTCCAGGGAAGCTGTTACTACCCTGCTCCCCTCTCTCTGGCCCGTCTGCCGGCAGCGTGGCCTTGGTGGGATGGCTTCGGGCCCTGTCCCCTTATGGGCCTGGTGATTGCTGCTTGGCTCGAGCTCGGTGTAGTAGTGGTGAGGGCATGAAGTACCCCCACCTGTAGGTTAAGCAGCTCTGGATGATTTGCTGCCTGTACTGGGGATCTGTTTCCCCTTGCGTGCTCGGATACCAGGATCTCCGTACTCAGCCACCCCTCTCTCTGGATGTCTTTCAGGCCGACCCACGGTACCCTTTCTCCCCCGCTTCCAGCTACTGCACTCCTCAGGACCTGGCCGACACCAGAGCCCCCTCTCTGCTTCCTTCCACACCCTTCAAACTCCAGACTCCTTCTTCACTTCCTCTCTCCTGCTTCCTAGCAACCAGCCTCTGAACACACCCCTAGCTGGGAATTGAAAGTTAACCCCTACTGGCTACCCAAGGGTCCCTTCTAGTGGTGTGGGAGACCTGGTCACTATGTGTTTATGTGTGCACCTCATCCTGGCCTTTGGAAATTACCTGGAAGCATTGTCCCCGCATGGGTGCAATACTCTGTGGTGCCTGACCAGGTCAGGGGCGCCACATTTTCACTGCGTCAAAGATGCTGTGTTGTACAGTACAAGCATAGTGGATGGATTTATAGAAATCCCATGCCTACTGTGCATGCACAGCCTGCAAAGAAAACTGATCTGCGGTGCGGCTTCCTGAGCTTCAAGAATGTCAATTCTTTGCTGGAGAGTTGCAAGTGTCCTCTGTAGGGAGAACAGAAGTGAGAGACCGCAGCACCCCAAACCCTGATCATGCTTACGAGCAGCTGCGGTCTCCTGTGTTCTCCTGTGGAGGAGACTTGCGGCCCCGCAGGTCAGGACTCGCTGCGTCCAGAACACAGAGGCCCCTGATCATGAGCACGTACCCTTAAAGGTATTGGCAACTCTTTATATCATTGAGCTGACTGTGTCAAAGAAGTCTCTGCTATCTCATAGTTGCACTTTGATGTCAGTTGACCTCTTCTTCTTTCCCCGGACCACTTTCTTCCAGACTTAAAAGGTCATAATAAATGTTTAAAACTGCAAAGTGCTTGTAAAAACAAAAACAACTTTGCAATTTATTTGTTGTTAACAATCCTTTCCTTTCCATCTAAAAAAACACAGGAATTTTTTATTGTATTATGTACTGCTTATTGCCTCGGTTACCAGCCAATGCGGTGGCCGGTTTCTTAGGCAAGGACCATAACTTAGGAAAGTCTGATTGACGGCCCTAACTTGCTGTTCTGACCCAAACCAGTTATCCACCTTTTACCGCTTTTCCACTCAAAATAAGACACAGACTGCGTGACATTGGATGTAAAGGCCACAGCAGCCTCGTTTATTAACACCAAAATAATCAATAACATTTTATTCATAAATATAGTAAATAACTCCATAAACATAACCACCAGCAAAGGAAAGGGGGTAAGTGAAGAGTCCCTTTGTACATGATTGCAACACCAGCTCCACCATGTGCCCTCAGCCGCACCACACCGACTCGAGGACACCCAGCCGAGTGTTGCTCCACCATGTGCCCTCAGCCGCACCACACCGGCTCGAGGACACCCAGCACATTAACATGCCCTGCTGTGACCCAGCACAGCAGGGTCCCACGTTAACATGTCCCGCTGTGACCGAGCACAGCAGGGACCCACCAACCATACCATTGCACCACCAGGGGTAACCCGTTCCTGCACTGGGTTCCCCCCTGCTCTTTGTGCAATCCACCGACTTCAAATACCCCCTCCTTTCTGCCATAGTGAGCACGTATGACACCTTGTACGTGCGAGCCCCACCAGCAAAAACCCGACCCGAGCCGACTCCTTGGCTCGAGCAACCAATGCTGTGGGACCAATGCCAATCGAGCAAAATGACCCCCCAATAGACCTCACGATGCCAACCTGCACCAAACCACCAGTACAACAAGGTCAGCCGCCCCCAAGACCTGCAACTAGCCGACCACATCGTCCGATCCTATGTACCGCCTGCGCGACCAGTCCCCAACGAGCCACCTGAGCCGCCACCCCCATCTCCATGGAATAAGGGGCAAGATCGGCCTCGTTGAGACAGCTACACTGCAGGCGCCGCCGAAAATTACACATCAACTGATAATTAAGCAAAGCCAACCCTTATAGTTGGATACAAAACAACCTCCACTGTTTCCCCAACCTCTGACAGATTCCTAAAACATACCCAGTAATAAAACCACTAGGCGGTCATGCCCCTGTGAACAACACCACGAGCACGGCACCCAGGCAGGAAGAAATGGCCCGGGGAAATCAGGCTCGATGTCACGAATCAAGCACTCCGGATGCCCCCAGCGACCACGTCTCCTCCACCCACGTGCAGTACCAAAACGCTGCTGTTCCCGTAAACTGTGTGTGATCACACCGATCCTGAAATTTCCACCCAGCCCAATAGCCAAAACCATTCCACCCCGAAGTCACAACAACACGGAACCGAAAACAGTCAAGCCGACCACCAGCCTGAAGAAAAGACCTTAGCTATATACCAATGTGTAACGATACTCCCACCACCAGACGATTTCCCAAAACTAGGTCAGAATACACCCTTCTAACAACCACATATTGCTCAATCATTGGTATCTCCGTGCACTTCGAACCCGAAAGCACAACACTACCGTTGCCACCCTCTCACCAAAAGCCAACTGCACACCACGCCCAATCCCCGCTAAACTGCAGACTCAATACTACTTACAAAATGAGAGAACAGCAACTCCCACTCGACCCGTAGTCCAGGAAAACTCAGACACCACATTTCTCCGAAATTGCAGACACCATAAGCCAGAGCCAACCGTCAAACGTTGCACCCACAGGTGCCTGGTGCTTGTCCGCCACTCAGCCTTAAAGCGCCGCAAAACACCCCCCAAACGGGGCACCGCCCAAGATGATTACCAGGTCCTTAAACCATAAGAGTCAGTGCACACCGCACTGGCTACACCTGCCATCCAGCCCGACATTGAGGGAGGTAATGGCATAGTTGCGACCTACTCGCACACTACTTCAAATACCTGGTGAAACCCACAACATGCCCCACGATCTATCCGCATAACCAACAAATGGAACAACACCCGCCATCAGCACTAGCTAGCTGGAAAATCCCACAAGTCGCCAATCGGAGGCCCCCCGACACCAATAATCCACACACTGGATCACCCAACCCAAATGTCACTTATTCCTCGCACTGACACATTACCCGAGCCCCCTATCCGGGGGCTCCAGGAAAAAACACTCTAAGATGAACCATATACCCATAAGGCAAAGCAAAGCCAGCTGTACCCGAAAGAAACCCCCAAACCCATCGTAAACGAGAACCACCTACTCTTATAATAAACTCCTGCGGCGCTACTATCAACTGCCATAACGAATGCCGCCCGATACGGTCTGCCAACGTTAAGCCGGCAACCCTACTAAGAACCGCATACCAATCCGCGCGCATAAAAGTTGTTAAAACTGCCCCTGTGCGGACATTGCCAGCAGACTCCAGTAACCTCCCCATGAACCCGCAGATGCTGCAAAGGCCCCCAAACGGCACGTGGACCCACGTATTCAATAAGCCAAACTTGACCACAAAACAGTAGCACAATATACACTGGAACCTGATAATGGCCCATAACCTGACCTCAGACATAGGGCCCCACCTAGACGAACCAAACACATCGACTTATGAAACACATGCTAACTCTGCAAATACACCCTGGGCATGAAGAAACAGCTTAGCAGTCCCAGGTTGTCCCAAAAACAGAAAATAAGCATTCAACCATCCCGAATATTGGATAATCCCCCAACTATGGGACCGAACCCGAACCATGGACCACAATAACCAGACATTGAGCAACCATAAAACACCCAGCTCCACACAATATATGTACGAAAGAAATCGTAAACAAACACTGAAAACCCGATTACAGGCAAAGGCAACAAAATCGTGCCTTTTTTTTTTTTTATTACATTAATCGCCTATTACTCCTGTTAATAGACGGCTAGCCTGGGCACCGCATACAGGTTAATGGTCAATTTCAAGACCCCCAGGGAGGTGTCGTCAACCGCCGCAAGGAAGGACAGATCTCCAAAGAACTGCTGTCCCAATCATCTCGACCTTAACATCTGGCCACAACAAAACATGCCGCGCCCCAGTGAACCTGAAAAAAAGCCCAGTACTCACACAAACCCTGTTGGAGAACCGGACCTAGAACGATGCCTATAAAATATAAAACACCCCCTTGTAAAACGCAACCACCTTCCCCTTCACCTCCCACCAGCAATAGCACACACCCCATGCAACGCTCAAGAGTAAGCCGCCAAATGCAAATGCACCCCCGCAGAACGGGCCACCATGTCAGTGGACTACCATCGAATCCTTATCAAATACTATGAACCGCGATAATCCTCTAGCCAAAAGACCCCCATGACCATTATATAAACCATGGAATCGCTGTGAACACGGCTATCCACCACCCCTTTGCAAGTATTCGTATCCCTGCCTCAATCTCCTCCCCACCGCCGACATACACCTGAATCAGTCGTGAACCACCAGGAAATCACCCAATCATACAAAAATTACCCAGAGAATGCAAGCGCAATTACGCCAACCAGAATAAACAATGTCGTCACCTAGAGATAGACACCCTAGCATAAAAAACCCCAACGCTCATGAAGACCACGTAGCAACCACTCTTGCACAAAATTCAACGCCATACACAGGGCCCCCAACCTCCTCACGAAACCCGCTGACAAACAAACTACCGCCCTATTGCACCCGAAATCATAAGTATCGACACCCTTACCACCCACCATAATCCAAGCATTAATACAAGGTTTTAAGTGAGCCTTAACTTACTAGGCTGACTCCATGGAATCCCACGGAACAGCCGTCACGTGTCCTCCGCGTCGAGCACCGCCATCTTCTCCATGGGTAAACGCAGGTTGCAGCCCTCCAGGGCCGCAACGCAACCGGCCGGACTGACTGGCCAGCCGGGGACGCTTGTCACATAGTCACCGACTCGGAGCCACAACTTGGGGGGGGTGTGTGTGCTCCAGCCGCACATCCACCAGCTGGAACACTGGAACACGTGCTGCCACCCGACCGCTGACCAGACCGCAGGCCGCGCTCCTGGAATATGCAGACGATCGCGTGACAAGTCCAGCTCTGGGTAAGCCCTACCGTTCGCTGACCCCCCCGAGCCAGCGCCAGACGTGCCGCCACTGCCCGCTGTACCCTGTTCAGGCAGTTCCACCTAGATCCCCGGCAGTAGCAGATGACCGTGATGCCAGGGGCATGCGATTGCGCCGCCAGACCACTCACCGCGCCCTGGGTCATGTGGCCGCGCCGCCCATGGTGTCACGCTGACCCCTGCGCCGTAACTGAAGGAAAGTAGAAGGGGCCGGAGATGGCACTTACCATCCCACTACCGCCCGCACCGCTGCTTGACTGCCGTCCAGGTCCGCAGTTTCTGCGTCGACATCTTCCCATGACAGATTGTAAGTGGTAACTTGCCATGAGCCCTCATCCGCTCCCTTCCTGAAGCTCCTCTGTGACCAGGCCCCATGAAAACGGGCCGCAGCAGCCCCTTCTGTGCTGACCTAGCCCTGCGCTATCGCGCAGGCCGCACTTCCGGGTTCAGCGCCCGGTCACATGACTGCACTGCCGAGCCATGTGACCGTGATGTCAGGACGCCGGGGGCACGTGACGGCGACGCCGGACCACGTGACCGCGCCCCGGGTCACGTGGCCGCGCCACCCTGGTGACACCGCGCCGCGGGAAAGGTATTGAGGCCGGTGACGTCACTCACCACCTCGCCGCCGGGCTCCTCGCAGCATCGCTCCCCCGCCGTCCACCGACCGTTGCCTCTGCACCTGGATCCAGCCGCCATCACCAGATGGGTCCCGCTAGGCTTCCGGTCCAGAGCGCCATCCGGAGTCGGGGTCCCGTAGAAGCCTGGACCCCCTCCAGCACACGTCCGCCATCTACTGCGTCCCTGGAACCAGCGCAGCTCCGCCATAGCCGACTTCCACCTGGACAGGGGCCACCTCCTCGGCCCATCCCGGATTCCACGACAATTCCAGACGTCTTCCAGGTAGTGAATGACCTCCCACCTCCTAATCCGGCCCTATATATACTCCCCTACACTAGCAACTCCCTGAACAATTACATGGCCCCACAGCCCTATAACTCCACCTCCCACTTTTCCCGCACAAAATACCCTGCACCTTAACCCCTTGCTAACCCTCAGGCCTAGCATCCCTCCTCAGTCATGTTTCCCTCCCTTGAGCCTTTTCAGGGCAGGCGTCCGGGCTTTTCTTTGTGCTTACAAGCTGTAGAGTTTCTAGGCACTGCTCAGTGCCACTGCTCTCACCTGAGACTGCAAAGGTAAAGCTGCCCCTGCTTGCAACTTCGGAGAGTGCATGGTTTGTGCCAGTGACCTGACCATAATGCCTGTCTATACTCTCTATCAATCAGGTGCACACTGCTCCTTTGCAAAACAGGAAGCTGAGAGGCTGGTAAGCAGTGCACTCCTGAATACAGCACGAGGAATAACAACCCTTTAAACGTTTTTACTAGTTTGTTTCTTCCTTAAGAAAAGACCTAAGAAATTGCATAAAATATAATATTTTCTCCCATGGAAAACTATCAGGAAAAATGTGCTCTTGAGAAAACGTTCATCTATATACAGAAAATGTCTATTTTTATATTGAATGATGGAAAGGATTTCAACACAAACATCGCATCTTTCCACAACTACTATATTTTTGGTAAATGTAAACGTTCTCAGATTTAATAGTCCTGCTCCATACAAGTTCTGAGCTGTACAGACCAGTAATACAGCGCTCAAAGACTTTCTGTGCCTTTCTGACCGATTTTGGATGACTAAGACATAAAATAAATTGTGGCACGCTCCATTGGATGCCATAGTTTGGAGATACAGTGAACCCTCACCTATCGTTGGAGTTACATCCAGAGATCCCGGGATAAGGGAAAATCCGCAAAGTAGCAGACCTATATTTACTGTATTATTTACCGGTTTTTTTTCGGATTATAAGATGCATTTTTCCTCCCAAAAGTTTGGGAGGAAAATGAGGGGTGTATCTTATAAGCCAAATGTAGCTTACCATGGGGTGATGGAGAATGGTCACAGGAGGCAGGGGGAATGCTGCGGGCTGTGCTGCAGGTAGTGCTAGTGCCCGCTGTGGGTTGTGACGCAGTGGCCATCCTGAAAATGTCAACGGCGCGGGCTTCAGATAATGGCATCCGGAGTCGGCACGTGTGGAGATTGACCTCTCGACTCTAGATCTCATCTGTGGACGCTCTGCCTCCAGCCCATTAATCTGCCAGCAGCGGACTTAAAGAAAATGGTGCATGGAGACGCCGCCGGCGCAGATGAGATCTCGGCTTGTCCTTGAACCGATAGCTCAATCTGCACACGCACCGACTATGTGCGCCATTTCTTTGAAGCCCACACTGCCGACAGTTTCTGGATGTTCATGCCTCACAGCGCTCGCAGTGAGCATCCGGGACATCTGCTGCACTGCCCGCTGCACCGCCCTACACCACCACCTCCCCTGCCTCCTGTGATGCCACCCCACCTCTGCTGCTTCCTCTCCCGGTAAGACACCACCAGATTATAAAACGGACCCCATATTTTTTTTTACCTTTCATTTTCTTTAAATTTGGGGAGTCATAAAACGAAAAATACAGTTGTTCTTTAAAAACTCGCAATACAGTGAAGCCACAATACGTGAACCGCAATATAGCAAGAGATGTATTCTCTTTTAGCAACATTGCTTCTAGGCTGAGATACTAACCTAATTTTTTATGTTTTTTAGTCTACTTTATTGAATGTCATGGACAGAAAAACATTTTACAGGGAAATAGGGAAACAAAAATGAATGATAAATATTAGAAAATGTGACAACTCTGCATCTAGGGGAGAATACATGCACTGCCACACACAGCACTATGAGGGTTCATTCAGTCAATTGTTTTCCATCTAAAAAAAAACTACCCATTTCATGAAACTCCCATTTCTAGCTGATGTCACTTCTAGAGACCGTTTAAAGAGAACCTGTCAGCAGAATTTAGCATTATAACGTAAATACATGGGCATAATGGCACTGTGTTGCTGATTATATGGATACCTGCAGTGAAGACATACGATCTTGGGTTGCTGAATAATCGTCCTTTAAAGTTTTCATGATGACATCATCTGTGCATCACTTGTGCATCTGGGTAGGACTTGGGGGGATACGGTCTTCTTCTTCATGCCTCCTTTTTGAAATTTCCCCTGGACAGCAGAGTTGAATATACTCTTGGACAACAGAGTTCTCCCCCTCTCTGCCAGGCTGCATGTCTCACGGGTGACAGACAGTCATGTGGTGTCTGGCAATAGAAGGTCACAGCGTTTGGCTGCGCAAAATTCTTTCTATTGTTCCTGCAATTAGTATTCATTGTAATAGATAGCTTTCCTGCTGGATTTTCATCTCTCCCTCTTTTGAACTTAGCAGGAGCTCGCCTTCCACCCCACTGCTGATCATCAGTACTCTATTGGTGCTTAAATACTCCCTTCTTCCCTGGACTGGTGCTGGTAATATTATTCAGTTCATTCTAACTCTGGGTGCAAGCAGGTGGCTTGCTCTCATCTGTAGTATCGTTGCTGAAGCTTTATTGAAACTCCTGCCTTAGTCATCCGTGGATAAGTAGTTCATGCACTTTCCCCTGTGTGTCCTCCTTGTGTCTTTGTCTTCCTTTAGTGTTTAGTGGGGTTTAAGAAGAGCTCATCCCACCCATTCCCTATTTAGGGTCCAGCTCTAGGGTCATCCTAGGGTCAGGTATCCGGCTCAGTGCATAGGTGCGGACCCAGCAGTAGGTTTGGTCAGGGGCCATCATCTCCCCCTTCACTAGATGCATGGGTCCACTTCCCTTACTTTTCACCGCTCGCTTGATACTTCCCCGTTCCTAGCGTGACAGCATATCTGCACATGTCTGACATGAATTAGTAAAAAACAGGACATTTTTTGGATGACAATGTTAATGCTTGCCTTATGCTGCTGTCTGATGCAGTTGTGCCGCCGCCGTGCCAGCAGCCACCACTGCTCGGATACGGACCTTCTAAGGGGGTGGCTTGAGGGTCTCCGGACCCGGGGGTCTCGCGGACACGCCGAATAAAAGGGGGGGACGTAGATGTACAGGCTAGGCCGTATTAAGTTTGTGACGCCACCCATGGTGTGTGGTGAGGTGGGACACCACCGCTGCCGTTATGGGATACCCAGGGGAGATGTAGTGGCAGCTGGATGTTAACCCCTCCGTGGGTAGGGATGGTTGCCCCGAGATCCAGTGTCTTTGTGCAGGGTATAGCAACAGCAGGGGAATGTTTTGGTTACTCACAGTAAATGAACCACATGAGTCTTTGGTAAACCAAGGTGCTGGTGGCCGGCCGCCGCGGCCGGTTGCATTCAGGTCCCCACCCGGGCTGGTGATCTCTGTCCTTTTCCTCTGCACTGACTTGTGTATGGTGGACTTCCTGGTCTGAAACTCAGGAGTTCGCTCCCGGCTGGATGTGGCCTAAGGAGCTGTGCCCGCAGATGCTGGCCCGTGGGATCTATGGGCCCTGGCGGTGACCTCCTATCCCTGTTGGTGGGCTGTTGTCTTCTATGAGGGACTTTGGGTGGGACAGGACCTATAATCCTGGCCTCAATCGGTTAATTAACTAAGCCGCTGGTTTCCGGTCCTGGCTTCAGGGTCCGAGTACCCCCTTTTGTGCTACGGTTTCCAGGTCGGGTCCCCGGGTCGATACCAGCGGGTTACAACCCTGTCCCGGTCCACCTCGGATCTGCCGAGCCGTTTTCCCGTCTCCTGCTGACGGAGACCACCGTCTGCCACCTAGCCAAAGGCACCAGGGCTCCAACGCTGGCACCGTTCAACTTGAACCTCCTCTGCTGGAGCTACACCTAGCTCCAGCCCACACTCCTCTCAACTTGAACTACAAACTTAATCTGCCTGTTTTTCCTCCCCGGGCTGTGTAGACCCCTGGGTGGGCGCGTCCAACCGCCTGGTCCTGCCCACTGGTGTGTCTGTCTTTCCCTAAGGGAGGTGACTAGGGTTTCAGGTCGGCTGTGTGTTTCCTAAGCGAGGGAAGGGTGTTATGCGGGGCCTATCTGTGACTACCTGGTTTTGCCAGGGCGTCACACAGTCATGTCACAATTAAACTTATCCATTTCGCCTATGAAATTTTATTCACTCACATCACTCATCTGATGTGTCAAAGTTATCTGATAATATGTCACATTTTAATTCCCGGAATAATGACTAGAGTTGAGTAAAAAGATTTGCAGGATCCTTGACCACTGACCATATGGTCTCCAGTGGATGCCAAACCATAGCCCTATGAACCTCCTACTACTTTCCTTCATCCCCAGAACCTCTTCTGATTAGCAGGCCCTCCCAACATCATTACATTGTGGTGCGACGCACAATGTCGTGTTGATCCCTACCAAATAGAAGAGGCACAGAAGCTGCTGGGAGAAACTAGGAATTTTGCATGGCTCTGGTTCAGGAACCATGGTCTACTGACGAGGCTGGTTAATCAATTCCTGGCAATCTTTTTGCTCAACCCTACTACTGATATTGGCAGCAATAAATTTCCTAATAAACATCATAGCAAATTTATTTATTCATTTTACTATATATAGCGCCATTGTTTTCACACCGCTTTACACTCATCATCATTGTATATGATACAATATTATATAACCAAGTTCTGGAGGTCAGTAGTGCCCGACAATCAATATGCAGGGAATTACACTATATTACAATATAAAGCAGCATAAATAAGGCAACTAAGTAATTGTATCAGATCCTCACTGCTGCACGGTCAGGGGTACAAGACTTGCAGCACTAAGGTTATCTTTAAACGCACAACATCTTTTAGGCTATGTGCGCACGCATGCGTTTTTGCGCGTTTTTTTATGTGTTTTGATGTATTTTTTTATGCATTTTTGTCCGATGCATTAAATGGGTGAAAAACGCAAAAATAATTGACATGCTACATCTTTGTGGTCACCACAAAGACACAGCAAAAAAAAAACCTGCAATGTGTGGACAGCAAAAAAGAAATCACATAGACTTTGCTGGGGAAGGAAATTCATGCAGTTTTGAGACCAAAACTGCACCCAAAAGATGAGCAAAAACGAGCCAAAAAACGCAGTGTGTGCACATATCATTACTGCGTTTTTGGTGCATTTTTGAGGTCACAAAGATGCACCTGAATGCATGCATTTCCTTCTCCCAGCAAAGTCTATGAGATTTCTATTTTGCTGTCCACACCGGGCATCTTTTTTTGCCGGCGTTTTTGAGCCCTTCCAGTCAATAGATTTGACATAAAAAACGCAGTGAGAAAAATGCGGTAAAAACGCAGCAAAAATGTGGCAAAAATGCGTCAGTTTTTTGATGCGTTTGCCGCGAGTGTGTTTTTTGGGGCCCAAAACGCTGCAGTTTTGTGGTTCAGAAAAGATGCAAGCCTTGGGCCTTGTGCCCACGTGGGGGTTTTTTTACGCGTTTTTCCTTGTTTATTTTCATCAATGAAGCAGAGAAAAAGCATCCCAGCAGTCTATGAGAATTGTGACTTGTTGTGCACACACTGCTTTGTTTTTCTTGCAGGTTTTCTTGCTGAAAAAACAAGCAGCATGTCAATTGTTTCTGTGTTTTTGTTCTGAGTTTCTATAATCCTCTGCAATGCTTTATCACTACAGTGGATTTTAGCACAGCATTTTGCCTCACACACCGTGCATACAGAAAAAAGTGGAAAAAACGCACAAACACTATAAAAAAATGTGCGTTTTTGCAGCTGCTTTTTTCCTGCCACAACATACTTTTTTGTATGTAGAAAAGAAGCATACAAAAAGCAACGTGCTCACATAGCCTAACTGCAGATAAGGGTGGTCCTACAAAGTATTGACTCAGGGAGGATGAATATAAATGCACATCACAATTTTTCTTTTTTTTTTTATTAAATATTTACAAATCCATGTATTATCTCTTTCACACTTCACAAATACTTGCAACCTAGAGTTTGTGTATCACATAAAACCCCAATACTGTAATATATTTCTAAGTTTGTGAGTGTAACGTGAAAAAAAAAGTGGAAAACGTCACGGGGTGTGAATACTTTTTCAAGGCATATGCGGTGGTGACTGTTCTGTGTGCATGCCCCTATTTGGTTGTCAGATCCCTATTATCCTACTAGTATATAATATTTCTGTAGTGCAGCATTTGCTTAATAATGGCACATAGGTACGGATTTTAGTGGATGGTATCTATGTGATATCAATCACAATTAAAGACAAGTACATACATGGTGTCTGATTTGTATTTCACGTTCATCTTTTTATTAAATGTGTGTAGCCATGTTAGCTCACACTTTCATTATTTTGAATCCACACAATATTGCAAAAATAAGTCTGTGAATATAGCTGTAGTTTATTTGCAGTAATTATTGATAATTATTATTATTATTATTATTAAAAACTCCAATTTGAGAACTGGATTGACAAAAAGCTTCCACATACCTATTGTCACCATTCCTCTATATACAGTGTGTCCACCCATATCCTGTCCACCGCCATTAACTTGAGAACGGCGGCAGCTATAGGAATAGAAGTGGTGTCTAGGTATAGTAAAGTATCCATGCGCTACGCAATGAAACCACCTATACTGCCACCTGGTGGAAAACAACGGAGTTAGCTTTTTTATTTTGAAAACGGAACGAGATAGAGAAAAAAGTGAATTACAAAGTTGTAGGGCATGATCAATTCAATACAAATCAACACCTTAGGCGAAGGACGGCTGCGCAAGCCCGGGTCCGGCTGCCACTCGAGCCACAGCAACCGCCTGGATCCGAGTGTCTCGAGCAGCCCCCCTGCTGTGATCTGTCCCCCGTCCGCAACACAAACGTGTCACCTACCATATTGCACAACGTGCAGCAAGATACAGTATGCTGTCCAGAGTCCAGATGTGCATTGCAGCTGACGGTGGCTACTTTGAGCACCAAAGTTAAATGAGCGCCATATGCGTGACCAGCATTCAATGTTTTGGGGGAGGGTCATGGGTTTCATATCATAGCATTTCTGTATGCAAGGTGTTGATTCGTATTGAATTGATGATGCCCACAATTTTTTAATTCACTTTTTTTCTCTATCTCGCTCCGTTTTCAAGGGAAAAATGCTAACTTCGTTGTTTTCCACCAGGTGGCGCTATAGGTGGTTTCATTGCGTAGCACATGGATACTTTACTATACCTAGACACCACTTCTATTCCTATAGCTGCCGCCGTTCTCAAGTTAATAGCGGTGGACAGGATATGGGTGGACACTCTGTATACAGTACACCAGCTGTCAGAGATAATAGTTATAATGAGCAGTATCCACTTGACTCGTATGTATTTTCATCTCAGTCACCAGCGGGTTAACAAAATATCAAATCTTCCCCCGAGTCTGTGCTGGGTAAAGGCATATAGTATATTTCAGTCACTGACCTTAAAAATGAAACATAGCAGGCCTGTCAAGGCGAACATGTAACACTGCAACCTGCAAGTTGACATTTGTTATAGACTGTTAATGAGGTGTCACTTTAACAGCTTTCTTCACCTTCTAATACTGTAAAATACACTTGGTGTCTCAACCAACTAAGCCCCTGCTAATCTGGGTTGATATTCTCACTCCTCAGTGCTCTCGGCAGAGGTCTTCCTGAGATGACCTGCATGCGCTCCAGTCCTTGTCTCAGACACATGAAAGGTTATGTACGTCTCACTTAGGTCCTTTCACAGTAGTGAACACCCCCCATCAGAACGCTCATTTATTGTGCTAGTAAAGAGGCCCTGTCATCTCTCCTGACTGGTCAGCTTTAGTAAATAATACAAGCAAGTCTCAATAACTTAGAATATCATCAATAAGTTAATGTATGTCAGTAATGCAAAACTAAAAGAGAAACACATATATTATATAGAGTCATTACACACAGAATGATCTTATTTCAAATGTTTATTTCTGTTAATGATGATGATTATGGCTTACAGCCAATGAAAACCCAAAAGTTGATATACCAGCAAATTAGAATAATTACCACAAAACACCTCCAAAGGCTTCCTAAGCAATTAAAATGGTCCCTTAGTCTGGGTCAGTAGGCTACACAATCATGGGGAAGATTGCTGACTTGACAGCTATCCAAAAGACAGTCATTGACACACTCCACAAGGAGGGTAAGCCACAAAAGGTATTTGCTAAAAAATCTGGCTACTGAGAGTGCTGTATCCAAGCATATTAATGGAAAATTGAGTGGAAGGATAAAGTGTGGTAGGAAAAGGTGCACAAGTAACCGGGATAACTGCACCCTTGATAGGATTGTTAAGAAAAGGCTATTCAAAAATTTAAGGAAGATTCACAAGGAGTGGACTGCTGGTGGAGTCAGTGGTTCAGAAGCCAGCTCACACACTTATCTGTGTCGCCCAGGGAATGGGGTCCCAGGCGGTGTATAACTGCGGAATGTAACTTTGGTGGCTGTTGCCCAGTCCCATGCCCTGGGTGCTTTTTTTAATGGGGAGTATTTACAGGAGAGGTGGTGTGACGCCACCTGCGGATTGCGGTTAATATGGGGGAACCGCCGCTGCTGAGTTGGTTACCTCAAGGGCTGGTGGAAATGTCAGCTATGGTGGTAGGCCCTCCACAGGCAGGGCTGAGCCCGGGGACATGTATGATGGAGACTTTCGCCGTTAATAAGGGAGGCCACACCGTGGGTTGTAGTTAACAGTCTCTACTCACTCTTGACCCTCGGACGGCTGTATCAGGTCCCTGTAGTTCCAGTGCCAGTTTGATGACTCGGTTGCTCTTTCCCCGGCACCCTCAGTGTGGTTGGGTCCCCGTAGCTTGGAGCAGTTTGGTGCCCGACTGTCCCTTTTTATGGCAATCTCCTTGTTCATACAGCGGGCAGTGTGGACCCTGTTGGGCTGGTCTGTGTCGCAAACCCTGATCCTTGCTTTACTTCTGGTTCCCCTGGATCAGTGGGCCAGTGAGGTTCATGGAGGTCCCCTCACTGTGCAGGTAATTGCCAGACCGTATGAAACTGACGTCTGACCTAGGGCCCTGTCGGTGCTCTGGTCCCAGCGGTACTCGAGTGTACCTACCCTGGCGAACACTCTCCTGTGCCCCCAGGTCACCGTTACACGACGCAGCTCTAGGCACGTCTCTCCACTTTCACTCACTACTACAAACTACTGGTTACCCTCCCACCAGGCTGTCTAATCCCCTGGTCTGGCTTCGCCCTCTAGGTGGCCATCCCCTTGTGTCCGACTAGCCAATTACCCCTGGTGTGGAGTGGAAACTGGGATTTTGGTGTGTCTAGGTGTTTCTGGCACTGGTGTTCCAGGTCCCTGGGGGTAGGCCCTGCAACCTGGTGAGGATGCAGTACCTAGTAGTGCCTTGAGTGGCTCAGGGGCGCTACATATCCAGGACATGGGCTACAAGTGTTACATTCCTTGTGTCAAACCACTCATGACCAATAGACAATACCAGAAGCATCATAGGCCATGCTCACATCAGCAGAATTTTGCAGCAAAATCAGATCCGTCACAAATGCGTTTCAGCTCCATTCATTTCCTATGGAATCGCAGCAAGATGCGCACATGTCGTAGCGCGATTCCATAGGACATGAATGGAGCTGAAATGGATTCGTGACGGATCTTGCAGTTTTGCGGCAAAATACCGCTGATGTGAGCGCAGCCTTACTTGGGCCAAGGATAAAAAGAACTGGACTGTTTCTCAGTGGTCTAAGGTGATGTTTTCAGAAGAAAGTAAATTTTCCATTTCATTTGGAAATCAAGGTCCTAGAGTCTGGAGGAAAAGTAGAGAGGCCACAATCCAAGCCGCTTGAGGTCTAGTGTGACGTTTCCACAATCAGTGATGGTTTGGGGAGCCATGTCATCTGCTGGTGTAGATCCACTGTGTTTTATCAAGACCAAAGTCAGTGCAGCTGTCTACCAGGAAATTTTAGAGCACTTCATGCTTCCCTCTGCCAACAAGCTTTTTGGAGATGGAAATTTCATTTTCCAGCAGTACTTGGCACCTGTCCACACTGCCAAAAGTACCAATACCTGGTTTAATAACCACAGTATCACTGTGCTTGATTGGCCAGCAAACTCGCCTGACCTAAACCTCATAGAGAATCTATGGGGTATTGACAAGAGGAAGATGAGAGACACCAGACCCAACAATGCAGACGAGCTGAAGGCTGCTATCAAAGCAACCTGGGCTTCCATAACACCTCAGCAGTGCCACAGGCTGATCGCCTCCATGCCACGCCGCATTGATGCAGTAATTCATGCAAAAGGAGCCCCTATCAAGTATTGAGGCATTTACTGTACAGACTTTTCAGTAGACGCTAACATTTCTCAGTTAAAAATATTTTTTTCAGTTGATCTTATATACTATTCTTATTTTCTGAGATAATGACTTTTGGGTTTAGATTGGCTGTAAGCCATAATCATCAACATCAACAGAAAAAAACACTTGAAATAGATCCCTCTGTGTGTAATGACTCTATATATAGTTACATAGTTACTTAGGTTGAAAAAAGACCTAGGTCCATCTAGTTCAACCTTCCTCCACCAGTTCTACATTTAGTCACTAAGTCATTTATAACCAACAATGTTTTGTGTACTGAGGAAATCATCCCGCCCTTTTTTAAAAGCTGTTATAGTATCTGCCATTACTACCTCTTGTGGTAGGGCATTCCACAGTCTGACTGCTCTAACTGTAAAGAACCCTTTCCTATTTAGGTTTCGGAATCGCTTTTCTTCCACTCGCAGTGAGTGCCCCCTGGTCCTTAGTACTGTCTTTGGAAGAAATAAGTCATGTGCCAGTCCTTTATATTGACCACACATGTATTTATACATATAAATGAGATCTCCTCTGAGACGTCTTTTTTCTAAGCTAAACATATCTAACTTTTTCAACCTGTCACCATATGGGAGGCCTCCATTCCTTGTAATAGTCTAGTTGCCCGCCTTTGAACTGACTCTAACTTCTGAATGTCCTTTTTAAAATGTGGAGCCCAAAACTGGATCCCGTATTCCAGATGTGGCCTTACAAGTGATTTATAGAGGGGTAACAATACGTTGGGATCACGGGATCTAATCTCTCTTTATATACACCCTAAAATCTTGTTTGCTTTAGCAGCTGCTGCTTGACATTGAGTGCTGCTGCTCAGCTTATTTGTAATGAGAATACCCAAGTCCTTCTCCTGTTCTGTAGTCCCGAGTTTACTTCCATTTAATGTATATGCAGCTATAGGATTACTCCGTCCTAGGTGCATTACTTTACATTTATCAACATTAAATCTCATTTGCCAAGTATCTGCCCATTCTGACATCTTATCCAGATCTTTTTGTAATATTGTACTATCCAGGTCAGTTTTTAATATCCTACATAGTTTGGTGTCATCGGCAAAGACTGACACTGTACTATCAATCCCATCCACAAGGTCATTAATAAAGAGAGTAAAAAGAATCGGTCCAAGCACAGATCCCTGCGGCACCCCACTGCTGACTACAGCCCATTTAGAGAATGTACCATTTATGACTACTCTTTGTTTCCTATCTTTTAGCCAATTCCTTACCCAGTTGCATATTGTGTCCCCTAGTCCTTGCTTCTGGAGCTTTAGTATAAGGCTATTATGTAGTACAGTATCAAATGCCTTTGCAAAGTCCAAATAAATCACATCAGCTGCATTACCAATATCCAGGTTTGAACTTACCCCCTCATAGAACAGGTTGGTTAGACACGACTTATCTTTCATGAATCCATGCTGTTTGTCAGTTATCATATTATTTTCTGCAATATATTTTTGCATGTCATCCCTTAAAATGCCCTCAAAAACTTTGCATACTACTGATGTCAGGCTTACTGGACGGTAGTTGCCTGGATCTACCCTCTTACCTTTCTTAAATATCGGTACCACATCAGCAATCCTCCAATCCTGAGGCACCAACCCTGTTACAAGTGAGTCTAAAAAGATGAGATACAGCGGTCTGTCGATTACGGAGCTCAATTCCCTCAATATTCGTGGATGAATGCCATCTGGCCCTGGGGATTTGTCAATGTTTAATTTACTCAGACGTAGGCGTACTTCATCTTGTGTTAAATTAATTATATCGGGTGGTGGACTTTGATTTTTCACTTGTTGAATGATCCCTGGTACAGTCAGTTCCTTGGTGAATACAGATGAGAAATGCCTATTTAATATCTCAGTCTTTTGTTTGTCCTCTATAACTAACTTGTTATTATATTTTAAGGGGCCGATACTATCCTTTGTTTTCCTTTTGGCATTAATGTATTTATAAAAGATTTTGGGATTTATTTTAATGTCATTGGCGATTTTTGTTTCAGTAGCTAATTTTGCTTGTTTGATTTCTTTTTTACATTTCCTATTGATATCTTTATACTCCTGCAATGCTATTTCTGTATTCTCAGCCTTTAAGATTTTAAATGCCCTTTGTTTTTGTTTTATTATACTTTGTACAGTCTTATTTATCCATAGTGGTTTCTTTTTATTCCGGGACGTTTTATTACCAGAGGGTATAAGTTTTTTACAGGACTCTAGCAATATATCCTTAAACTTACCCCATTTATGTTCGGTATCCCCAGTTACCATGACTTTGTCCCAATCTACACATTTAAGCTCTTCCCTTAATTTCTTGAAATCAGCTTTCCTAAAATTCCAGGTTTTAGCATTCCCCCTTTGAAATGTTCTACTGAATATTATGTTGAAGCTTACCATATTATGATCGCTGGTGCCCAAGTGCTCCCGGACCTGTAGATCTGAAATTGTATCCGGTCTATTTGACAGGACCAGATCTAGCAAATTATCTCCCCTGGTCGGTTCACCTACCATCTGAGAGAGGAAAAGGTCTTGAATGGTAGATAAGAACTTACAGCTTTTAGCAGAACCAGAAGATTCTATGTCCCACTGTATGTCTGGATAGTTGAAATCCCCCATAATAAGAACCCGATTATTATTATTAGCTGCCTTTTCAATTTGTTCCAGCATTTCACCCTCTATTTGTTCAGGTATGTTAGGAGGCTTATAGCAAACTCCAATTAGCATTTTTCCATTATTCCCCTCCCCATGTACATTTACCCATACTGACTCTACATTGTTGCTGTTCCCCTCAATGTCATCATACAACACAGGTTTTAGGTTAGATTTAATAAATATACACACCCCACCACCTTTTTGGCCTTTCCTAATATTTGGCCTATATAATATATGCATTTCCTTTTTTGCATTGATTCACTGAAATAAATTAACTTTTTGGGGATATTCTAATTTATTGAGATGCACCTGTATTTAGTAAATAAATAAAGTTCCTATAAAATAGTAATTCTGTAGAATAATGTAGAACTATGTGCTCTGCCTTCCCTCTGGAAATGCATAAATAAATTGACAACTGTGAGTAATCATTCATTAATGTTGTAACAAGAGGAACTGAAGTTATACCCTTCCATCTAATCAAAGTGTAGCTGCCACCTGTGCCACCAAAACAGTTCAAGTCCTGTAAGTTGAAAGTTGGGCTTTTCATGGAACAAACATGTCAGCATGGGCACTGTGTCCTGTGTGCCCCTTACACAGCAGCGCCTGAGATATACCTTGTGTTCCGACACTGATCATGGTCATCTTTAGTCCTTTGAACAGTTTTGTGCTACAGTAGTGTAGGGGTATCGCCCCTACAAAACAGAACACTAACTTTAAGAGGGGAGGTTCCCTGTTTTCTGTATGTTATGGACTGGCCAGCTTGGCTGGCGCTCCCCCTCTGAACTGTAAACCAGACCCCACAAAGTGCGGGAAAGAGATAAAGAGAAGCAGAGGGTTTTAGGCGAGAACAGGAGCTTGAGGGAAGAGAGAGAGAAGGAACACTGTCTGTGTTCTGTCCGAGAGCGGCGGTTCAGGAAGTGGTACGGTGTCAGTTGCTAGCTGGAACAGGAGAGAGCCCCAAGCACCGTTGAGTGAGTACCGGAACCAAGACGTTCCTGAGGTCGGTGAATCCGGGGAAGAAGAAGAGTTCCCCCCCTGACCTGCAAGGAGAAGTGCAAACTGAAGACCATCACAGTACCAAGCTCTGGGAGTGGACTTGTCCCCCCTCAATAGGACCATGAGTCTTTATCGGTGTGCGCACTTTATAGGGAGTAGTGTAGGCCTCCGTAGCTAGAGCACAGTATCCACGAGGCCCGAGAAGCAAAGGCCAGCTAGGTTACTAGTGCAGTGTAGTTGCGATTTGTTTATGTCTGCCAATTCATTGTTGTGGTGATCTTTGTAATAACTGGGGTGACTTACTGTTCCAGGTAGGATTTGCAGTATGTCAAAACTTTACTATTGCCAGAATAATTACCCCCCCTTCACTTGCATAAACAATTATTTCCTGCCTGCTAATAAGACCTACCCTTGATTCTGCCATCTCGTCTTGTGTACCCTAATTACATCCAGCACTGCGGTGATTCCTATGTTACCACTACAGTAGCTCATCTGTCAGATCAGAACAGGCAGGCTAGCATTCACTCCTCAACCACATCAATAGAGCTTGGGCATCCATGACCCTGTTGCCTGTTCACCAGTTGTCCTTCTTTGGACCATTTTTGATAGGTACTTACCACTGTATGCCATGAACTTAAGTCAACATGTACCATTTTAGAGATGCTCTGATTCAGATGTCAGAGCATACCCCTCAGCAGGGCAGATCAAAGTGCGCATGCGCAGGAGTGCAATAGCGGCCTCTGTGAGGATGACGCAGGACACATCATGCACATGGGGCTGGACAGGAGGATGGCAAACTCACAAATGGAGGATTCCGAGAGCAGAGACACCTATCGGACCGGACCGCCCACTAGGTGAGTATTATAAAGGTGTTTTTTACATTATACACAGCGGCCTGGGCTCTTATATACAGTATTCTAGAATGCTGTATATAAGGGTTCACTGGTGGTGGCCACAGCTCATAAGGGAAACTCCTGGTGACAGGTTCCCTTTAATATCAGAACCATGGGCTGTATAGACAGGTAGGACAGCTATAATCATACTGATTTGTTATGGTTTTACAATGTGCCGATAAAAAATATTGTCTATCTGTTATTTTTTGATAAGCTGTTCAGAAAAAAATAAAAGGTCACATTGGCAGCCCTGCTAGTGCCTGTTAGGACATGTGCACCTCCAGCAAGAACCACACACGTCCTGGTAGGCACCCGTCTACGGGGCGCCATCACTAGTGCACATTTCATGCTGAAGAGTGGTCTAAAGTGCTACTCTCTAAACTGCAGATTCTTCTATCTAAGCAAAGTACAAACTAAATATTACAGACATTACCAGACTTCTGTGTTGTACTGTGTATTTTCTTTGTTCTGAATCTTTTTTCTCGTCTTATAAAATAATGAATTAAATATTGATCTAACACCTAAATGTTCACAACATTTGCAGTACCACTATATAAGACTTCATATGTCATATCTACTAGTATCAATGCTCTTTTGTTTGCTCTTTTGTTCACTCTGAATATATAATCTTCTAGATTTCTGTTATACTTCCCTTTTACAGTGTGTAATCGCTTCTACCCAGTCAACACTGCCCAGGACTTTCCATTAAACCGCACCTGTAGGCATGTAGGAAAGTACCAAGATTTCTTCTAGATCTCTTATTAATTTGCTCAATATTTAATAACTCACAAACATTAATGCATTTGAAAAGTCTTTTACTATTACATTTTTAAAGCAGAGTTCCACCTTAACTCACTGCTGCAATCAAATTGGTATTTTAATTATGAGCAAATTCTCCTCCTAAACCAAAATAAAAGTTACTCCATGACTGTCATTCAAACTTGATTTGTACACAAATACAAGAGCTAAACTATAAAATGAATGATACCATAAAAGAACCTAAGCGCCCTAACGAATAACCAGTTAAAATGTGCTTTGCACAAATCCTTTTGGGAAGAAAAAGAAAGCATCCTTACTAATAATGGGCGAACCTGAACTGTAATTTTAAACAACGGCAATTTTGATACCCAGCCAAGATAAAGCGGACAGCTTTGCGCTGGTATCTAATGTATTCGACAATTTTAGGGCGGCTGCAGCCTGCTATTTTTAGGCTGGGGAGGACCCAATAACCATTATTGGTTATTGGGTCTTCCCAGCCTGAGAATACCAGTCCCCATCTGTCCGCTTTATCTTGGCTGGGTATCAAAGTTGGGGGGACCTCACGCAGTTTTTTTCAAATTATTTATTTAAATGACTTTTTAAAAAGCTGCATGGGGTTCCTTATGTTTAGATACAAAGCCGAGATAAAACACACTGCTGGGGGCTGCAGCCTGTAGCTCTTTGCTTTATCTGCACTAGGTATCAAAATACAGGGGACCCTGCACCATTTTATTCCAATTATCTATTTATTTTAACAGTCCACAACAATCACAGATGCTGGCACGCTGGCAGTCTTACTGAGACTAATCACAGACGCTGTCACAGAGGGTGGTGGGGTTAGCAGTGAAAATGCATGAGAGCTAATGAGCCGACCCAGAAGCAGTGTGACAGCTGAGCGGGAGACTCGGTAAGTATAATGCTCCTGTTTTGCAGCCTGTTTGCCCTTAGTAGCAGCATTTTGCAGCCTACAAGTTCGGATCCCCATAGACTTATATAGGGTTTGGTGTTCGGGTTCATGTTCAGGTTCATGTCCAGTCCCGACCAAGACTTTTTTTTAAAAGTCCGGCTGGACCTGTTGAACCCAAACATCTGCAGTTCGCTCATTTCTAATGCTTACTTATTTTTAAGACATTCAGCAATATCATAGCTAAATTGATACGCTTAAAGGGGTTGTTGAGAAATATCTTATTCATCAGCAGTGGTCTGACATCTGATTGACAAAAAGGGGCACTATTGTTCTCGTTAGAATGAAGCGATAGTGCACAAGCTGCACCGCTGCTCCGCTCAATACCTATGGAGCTGTATTGAGCTGCGCTCCTCTTTTTCTGGCAGCTCCATAGAGAATAGAGTGGCAATTGACATCCAACCTGCTGCATTATTTTTTAAGGAGGATGAAAATTAGGTGCCAGGGGTAAAAAAAAATTCCCCGTTCTGCCAATTGGTCCGGATCCCAGTGGTTGGACTTCCATCAATTGGTAAGTTATTACCTTTCCTGTGGATAGATAAGAACCTGTTTTTACTGAAAAGATCCATTAATGCATATCAATATAAAAGAAAAACCTGAATAACCTGAAAATGCTGCTAAAATCTTGGTACCAATTGAATCTATAAACTAGACAGCAAAAATTGGAGTCCTTGGGAAACCTTTAGGAACCCAAAAGCCTTAGAAGATTTGTTTGTAAACATCATTTGAATAGCACTATTTCAGAGAATGTGTGATTATTAATAAACTATATACTACACTTATATCATTAACAAAAGTGACAATATGCCCCTATCTGTTTTTTGGATAGTTCTATAAGTAAAACTAGATTGTAAATATAATGAATTATACTATTCTTGTCTAAAGATGACACCGTACAATGGTATTAATGCTTGTTCTGTGCTCACAGAATTCTGGCAGCATTAAATGACTTACGATTGGCCTGTTTGTAGCCAATTGGCATTGATTTGACAGTCACAATCAACACTTTATTTGCAAAATTTCCAAAAAAAAACCAACTTTGCAGGACATTCAAAAGTAAGACTGCTCTAACTGCTTGGTGTGAAATCAGGCTAGGAGTTAATAATGAGGGCCAATGATAGATTGACGTGATGAAGAAACCAGTGGGTTTCAAAACGCATTGACTTTAATAAACTGCATGTTCTTCACACCCTTGTCTGAACTCCATTGAATCGCCAGCAGTGCAGACTATATCCATTGTTTCCTATCTCTAAAGCCTGCTTTACACCTTTCAATTAAGCATACGATATCGTATGCAATGTGACACGCCCCCATCGAATGTGCGGCACGTTCAATTGGTTGACCGTGTCGCACAATCGATTAAAAGCTGTCACACATACTTACCCTTCCTTACGACCTCGATGTGGGCGGCAAACATCCACTTCCTGGAGTGGGAGGGACGTTCGGCGTCACAGCGACGTCACGCGGCAGCCGGCCAATAGAAGCGGAGGGGCGAAGATGAGCGGGACGTAAACATCCCGCCCACCTCCTTCCTTCCGCATTGCCGGCGGGAGCCGCAGGACGCAGGTAAGATCTGTTCATCGTTCCCAGGGTGTCACACACTGCGATGTGTGGTACCTCGGGAACATTGAACAACCCGATGTGCAATATTTAGGAAATTAACGACGTGTATGCGATGAACGGTTTTACGTTCAATCGCAGTCGCACGTAGCTGTCACACGCTACAACACCACTAACGATGCTGGATGTGCGTCACTTACGACGTGACCCCGCCGACACATCATTAGATATGTTGTAGCGTGTAAAGCGGCCTTTAGGCCTCCTTCACATGTCCGTGTCTCCGGTACGTGTTTGGTCCGTTTCCTCACGTGCCGGAGACATGGGCACACATAAACTCATTATAATCAATGAGTCTGTGCTCACATGTGTGTTTTGCCATGGACCATGTGTCCGTGTGCTCCACACCTAGACATGTCCGTTTCTCTCCAGTATCATGGGTGTCACACGGACTGCACACGGATCGCACAGATGTGATTCGTGTGACACGCACCAGAGAAAAAACACGTGTCTGTGAATTAAAAGGAATTTTTATACTCCCCTTCTCTAGTCCTCCTGTCTCTGCCGCTGATGTCACTTGCTTCCGATCCCCGGTCATTATGCTCATTACATTTTCACTCATTCCACTGCGGGCCTAAAGCAGCAGCAGCGGGGAGTCGGCAGGGTCGGAGACCGTGGATCAGCACCACGGACAGCAACGCCAGGGACAGGTGAGCAAAAAGTTCCTGTTCTCCGTGTGTTATCACGGATAGCACACAGAGAGCACACGTGTGCCATAAACACGGCATACAGAGGGCAATATGCACCTTTGACACGTCCATGGAAAACGTGCGTGATTTTCACGGACGTGTGAAAGAGGCCTAACAGTGTTTACAAGATATTATATGTGTGTGTGTGTTTGTGTAAAATACAGTGTGTGTGTGTGTAACATACTGTGTATGTGTGTGTGTGTGTGTGTATGCGGTACATACAGTATGCATAGCATCCAAATTTAAAAATGTTAAAATGCTGGTGCTACAGCATGGTTAGGTGTAAACAGCATGTTTTAGGTGTAAACATATCCAATATCGCCCAACAAATAAGCAAAATGCCCATTCATCAGATAATTCTATAATTTATGCCTGAAAAAAAACAGAATGTTCTATTACTGACAGTTTAGTCACCATCATTCTTCGACTACACGTTAAAATTTGGGGGCCCTATTTTAATTTTTGCTCAGGGTCATAGTTTGTTTATTCACTGGGTCTATCCCAACGCTGTTTCCTGTTCTTACACCTCAGTCTACACCATGTATTCAGCAACAATGTCTGACTCACTCTCACACAAATACCCAGCTCTCAAAGACTCTACCCTTCTAACTTAAACCCTACATCTCAAAGGTTGCGTCCACTCATAGTTCAGTTCTGTCCAGTAAGGATGGTCAAGTAGAGATCATTTTTATGGGGACGCTCAGATTTGTTCTTAATTCATTCTCACTAACAGTTGGGCAGCTTTCTCACCTTAACCCTGACTCAAATGAGCTCCCACTCAATTCAGGACTGTAGCATCATACTCCATCCAATGCCTTTAGGACAACAAACCTCACTGTAGCTAGTAGCTCACTTGCAGTCCTAATCTTCAACCCACCGCGACCCACCACTATTTTCTTAAATGAGACCATTTTTGGTAGAAGATAAACTCTACCACAGATCTCTGGTAGGCCAATCTTCTTCACAACCAGACTCTATACGTTTATAAGTCTCTCTGTGAACTTGCTGTCTGCATTAGGTCACAATCCAGTTCTAATTTCCTTCTCCAAGCTTGCTCATTCTCAGGTAGGCATCACTTTAAATTGGGACAAACGTTCTCCTCAATGGTGACCAAATCTCATTCTGGAGTAACAACTGCCCAAACCCTTACGACTCAGCTCCAGCATTTCACATGATAAATTCATGTTCTCTAGATTAGCATCAAAACTTTTCCTGTTATGAGCACCCCCACCCAGGGCCGTGACGAATGGTAGGCAGGATAAGCAACCACCTAGGGCGCCAACCTATTGTGTCCCTAAGGGGGTTGCAGTTTGAAAAAAATAATGCATTGCTAAATGACTCAGGCAACCTGGCACCTTCCCTCAGGCATTCAGCATACTGATGGCTAGAGCGCAGGCAGAAAGGTGAGCATAGTCGGTGAATCACTGACACCGTTCTCCTCCTGTGTCCCGGCAGTTGCCACCTCCCTATACTTAATTGTATTTGTGTCTTTAAAGCAAAAATACAAATGATATGATCCCAAGTGCTTCACTAGGCACTTTGATATGGGACCTATGTAGGTTAGCAGTGCTGACACCGGACTCTCAGGCAATGTAAACAGGTTGCTCCTCCTCCTGATAGGAACTTTGATGAAAAAGGGCTAAACATGTGTTGGGGTGGCAGGGATATGCATACAACAGGCCTTTATGTAGATTATCATGTAAAACTCTATTGTTTGGTGTTGGTGACATTTGGACAATATTGAGAGTCACTATTTTCGAGCAATTTAATATTCACTATTATGCAGCACATGCCTTTATAATTACATTTGGTTTGGTATATTAATTCTGTTTTTTTCCCTGGAAATTTTAGCACCTATGCATTTAATTTATTTCTATATGTACAACATCATATCTTGATGTTTGTTTGGGCTCTTCTACATGCTTTGTTACATGTATTTCTAGAGTTTGTTTGCCCTGACTAACTACAGTGGGTGAAATGAGTATTGAACACCGATTCCCTAAGTAAATATATTTCTAAACGTGCTATTGACATGAAATTATCACAGGATGTCGGTAACAACCCATACCATTCATACAGGCAAATAAATCAAACCATCGAGGTATATAAATTAAGTTATGTGTAAAGATGACACAGGTAAAAAGTAATGAACACGCTTACTGAAATTGATTTTATATTTCATACAAAAGCCTTTGTTAGTGATGACAGCTTCAAGACATGCTCCTGCATGGAGCAACTGTTCACATGCCTTGCTCATGTGTGATTTGGCCCATTCTTCCAAACAAACACTCTTCAAATCCTGAAGGTTCCATGGGCCCCTTCTATGAACTTTGAGCTTTAGTTTCTTCCATATATTTTCAATTGGATTCAGGTCAGGTGATTGGCTGGCAAATTCTAGCAACTTCATTTTCTTTTTCTGAAACCAATGGAGAGTTTCCTTGGCTGTGTGTTTGGGATCATTGTCTTGCTGAAATGTCCAACCTTATTTTATATTCATCATTCTGGTAGATGGCAGCATATTTTTTTAAAGAAAATTTGTCCATTTATCCTTCCTTCAAGTATATGAAGTTTCTCAGTGCTGAAAACAGCCCCATACCATGATGTTCCCACCTCCAGACTGGTATGGTGTTTTTGAGGTGATATGCAGTGCCTTTTTGTCTCTAAACATGGTGTGTATTATGCCATCCAAAGAGTTAAATTTTGGTCTCATGTGACCAAACTATATTCTCCCAGTATTTCACAGGCTTGTCTAAATGTTGTTTAGCAAACTTTAAATGCACTTGAACCTGCTTTTTGTTCAGCAATGGAGTCTTGCATAGTGAGTGTACATACAAGCCATGGAGAGGGAGTGCAATACTTATTGTTTGTTTTTTTAAATGATTATACCTACTGATTCCAAGTCTTTATCAAGCTTTCCACAGTTTGTCATTTTGATAAATCTTTTCACTCCTCTGTCTGAAATCTTGCAGGGAGCACCTGATGGTGGTCAGTTTATGATGAAATTATGTTCTTTCCACTTCCGGATTATTGCCGCAACAGTGATCACTGGAACCTTCAGTTGTTTAGAAATTGGTCTGCAACCAATGCTATCAGTATGTTTTGCAACAATGTGGTTGAGTAGGTCTTGAGCCAGCTCACTGGTTTTACCCATCATGAGATATTTCTTCTGTGGCACCTTGGTAGCAAGACACCTTTTTGAAGGTCATCAGTTGAACCAGCTGATATTATTTTTACTGAGTGGCAGAATTTCCTTCTAATAACTGATAGATTTCAGCTGGTGTAATGACTTTCTATAGCTTTTTACATCTCAGTTTTTTCATATGTTCACTAATTTTTCCTGTGTCATTTCTCATTATTACACTTGACTTATTTTATGGATATCAATGGTTTAATTTCTTTGCTTTGTGTGGATTGGATGGACTTTTACCGACACCTGGTGAAACATTTATGTCAATAGCACCTTTAGAAATATATTTACTTGGAAAATTGGTGACATGTTCAATACTTATTTTACTCACTGTATATATTGTTTTGGTATTGGGACATGTTTTTGTGTCTCATCAATACTGTAGTTTTTGTATGGTACGTAAAGTATGATGAAGGCTGTTAACATCTACTCCCAGTATCCTCTTACCATTCTTACGGATTTACTGGAAGTTGCAGGTTCATGTGATACAATTGTATAAGCCTGGTGTAGTGCCTGGTTCCGCCAGATCCCGAGGGGGAAGCTCTCCCTCACATCTGCCCAGCCCCAGCATGGTCCCCACGTGCACTCCCGGTCCCAGCCCCCGGCAGCGACGTGCTTCCTCTTACCAGTCCCATGGCTCTGCAGGCTCTGCTCACTCCTGGGTCAGGCGTCCTGTTCCTAGAGCTGCTGCAGTCTCTTCCTGTCTCCCTTCCACACACAATTCTGCAGTGAGCAACTCTAGGCTGCGCGCGAGGCCACGCCCCCTTTCTTAAAGCAGTAGTGCCTCATTATCTGGAAGTGACCTCAGAGGCCACCTGTTACCTAAAGACTATTTAGGTTCACCTCCCCTGGCAGCAGGCGCCCGAGCAACGCTCCTACTAGCATATTACTAGCGTCCAGGCCCCTGTGTTCTACTGTTTGTATCCAAGTATTATCTTCCTGTTACTAATCTTCTATCTCGCCGTAGTGCCTGCTATACCTTTCCGGCTGTGGACGTAACCGGCCATATCTGCAGTGGACGTCACCGTACCATACCTACTGTGGACGTCACCGGCCATACCTGCAGTGGACGTCACCATACCATACCGGCAGTGGACATCACCGCACCCCACGTACTGTGAACATCTCCGGTGCCACAACTGTATTCTGCCTGCCACGGACGTCATACCCGAGCCACGCCTGGCCGTACAGAGACTACTACTACTGGTAACTGGCTGCCGTGCTTCTAGGCCTTCTGGGGAGGCACAGCACAGTCCCTGTATAGGGGTTCGCTGCTGGTCGCCTTCTCAGGGGAGTCCAGAGCACTGTCCAGTGAGTCCACCTCCGGACGCTCGCCGTTCCTCGGTGAGGGTAACACCTGGTTTTTGTATTCAAGCACTTGTAGTTCTGGTAATGTATGTATGTACTTATGGTGGTTCTGGTAATGTATTTATGTACTGATGGTAGTTCTGATGACACATTCATGTAATGATGTTGGTTCTGGTGATGTATTCATGTACTGAGGTGGTTCTAGTGACCTGTTTATTTACTGATCAAGGTTCTATGTCACGAGTGTGTCATGCTCTGCTGAGACCTTGGAGGGATCTGGGATCAGAAGGTCACAGTGTTTATTTGATTGTAGATCCTCTTTAAAGCCCACTCATCATTTATCCTGAGTAAGAGCATATTTATTTCCATTTTGTGCAGAAGGGGTTAAGGTTTCTTTCGATCCTGCTGAGATTGACTTGTAGCTGTTAATTTCAGCTGCAGCCATGTCCTTCTGCTACATAAACCCACTCATTACTTTCTCTTATGCCAGTTATAGTTCATTCAATGCTGACCTGTGAAGCAGCTGTCTCTGGAGAAAGCTGTTGTGATCTTCCCAGTGTATGCAGCGGAATTCCTCTCTAGAGGAGAATTGGAGTTTTTGTTGCATCTGTCTCCCTTGTTTGTCTCCCCTTCCTTGTGTTGTCTTTATGTTAGTAGTAGTACCATTAGTATTCTGCTGGCTGGCTCACTAGTCAGGGCTTGTCCAAGGTCAGCCAAGGCCTAAGTACATGATTGCACACAGGGGGAAGGGCTCGTCTAGGGACAATAGGGAGCTCAGGGATCAGCCCCAAGTGAATTAGGTGGTGACCTCTCTCCCCTCTTCCTATCATCAGGGACTTCCTTTACATCTTCCCTGGTTTATCTCTCCTCTAGTGCTGCATGCCAAGCGTTCCCTTGCTTCGGCGTGACATTCTGGTTCTATATTTATGTACTATTGATGGCTCTTGTGTTATATTTATGTACTGATGATAATTTTGGTTTCATTTTCATGTACTGATGATTCTTCTGGTGATGAATACATCACTGGAACCATTATTACTACATGAATACAGCACCAGAGCCATTAGTAGTACATGAATACGGTACCGGAACAAACATCACAAATGAATTTGTCACCATAACCACTATCTGAAAAGGAATCAGTCCCAAGAACCACCAACAGAACAGAAATACGCCACCATCAGTTTTTTTGCAAGGTGTGCCTGTCGCATAACTGATGAAAAACCAATCAGACATATCACTCTATCTATAATGTGGTCTGTTTAGTTTCCATTAATGTATCCGCCAACTACTGGACACCTAATTCAAACCAAACAGCCCACATTATAGTAAGAAGAAAAAAATGTTCCAGGATCAGCTCACCTCTGACTTGATGTGGCCGATATCAGAGATCAGTGCACAGACAGTCAACGGGCCGGTTCCCGGGAGTTGCAAGGCAAAAAGGAATATATTTCCAGCACCTGAAGATATATTATTCCAATTCCAAGATGTTCAAGGACTTGATAAAATCATTATTTATTTTATTGGTGTATAAAAATACAAATAATTAAAATCAGTGCAGCCCACATTATAGTTAAGGTATATTAGTTTTCATGATTACTTTTTACTTTTAGTACTCTCTCCAGCGCTTTCTATATGAAAGGGGTTGTTTGGGGATTTGATAAGAATCTCTTATCCTTAGGATGCATCATCAATATTAAATTGTGGTGGTCGGACACTTGGAATTCCTCCGAACAGCTATTTCCCATTCCTAGGAGCAGCACAGCAAACTTCAATGTGTAGTAGTTATTATTGTTGAGATGCAGCTCATCTCCTATTCCCTTGAATAGGACCAGAGCTGCAGTAGCTGGAAAGGCCAATAGGCAGGGAACAGAGTTGTGCTGTTCCAGTTCGATTCAGTTTATATCTGGCAACTGATGGCACTAAAAACAGCTGATCAGTGAAGGTGTTTGGGACCCAACTAATCTGATATTGATGACCATAGGTCATCAATATCATAAGCCAGGATTGCCCCTGAAAATATAACTGGACCCAGTAACACAACTACAGATGTATTCAAAATCAGGAATGCTATATAGACTTTCTGTTTTTTCTACCGCATCATATCAACTTTGCAGATGAGACATTGAAAAAAAGTCTTTATAATTCTTTCTATATTGTGTCTGCATTAGAAAAAGATCCATGCTCTGCTCTATCTATAAATAGCAGTGAAGTGTTCTAATAACATTACAATGCGTCACACTGTCCCCTCCTTTACATGCTTTAACTGCAGCTCGCTCACAAGGGCTGCTATAGTATAGACTATTATTTTTTTTTGTTTTTATTCCTTCTCATGTCTCGTGTATCAGGAAATGTGCTCTTTAATGACTGAGATTCATCACGGTCCTAGGGCTGGAATTACACTAGATTCCACAGTATACATGTGTTATTAGTTATCGATTATTAGACTTGTTCCATATATTATATGATGAAAGCTACTTCCTCCAGTCTATTAATCCATTCCTATCCATTTATCTATGAATTGACCTATCTATCTATCTATCATCTACCTATCCACCCATCTATCTACTGTACGAGGGGCTGCGGATAAGTCTTTGGCTTTACACAGAAAGAAACAAGCCTAGCAAAAAAGAAGGATTTCAGTAGTGCCTCAAACCAGGCATCCATAGCACCGATGGCATCAGAAATGGTGTGTAATTTCCTACTTTTGAGGTGTTTCTTTAGGTTTGGAAACAGATTATAGTCGGAGGGAGCTAGATCTGGTGAATAAGGTGGGTGGTCAACCAGCTGGAAGCCCAGCTCTGCCAGTTTTGCCAAGGTCGCTTGTGCAATGTGAGTGGAGGTGTTGTCTTGCAGGAACAAGATTCCTTTGAACTTCTTTGGACGAGGAGAACCACTGTGCCTTCACTCTTTTGACTGCTCCTTGCTTTCAGGGTCATACAAATAAATCCAGGTCTCATCCATAGTGACCAGTCGATCCAGGAAGTTCTTATCAGTCCAGAAACGCTGACAAATGGAGCGGGACGTTGTCCCTCGCATGCTTCTCTGAGCTGTTGTCAAATATTTGGGGACCCACTTTGCAGATAGCTTTCTTATGTCCAAATGTTCATGGATAATGACACAAACACATTCACGGGAAATCCCCATGATGTCTGTTATTGCTTTAGCTGAAATTCGTGAATTCTCCAGTATGACGTGTTCAACATCGACAATCTCCAGAACAACCACTCTCGGTCGTCCTTGACGTTCCTCATCATTGGTGCTGAAGTGGCTCATTTTAAATTTGGCAACCCAGTTCTTAACTGTGGAATATGAGGGGCATTGATCCCTCAATGTCTGCGACATATCACCATTAATATCCTTTGCGGACTTTCCTTGTAGAAACAAGAATTGTATCACTCCTCTGCTCCCAGTTGCTGTGAATACCTTATTAGACTCCGACATTTTGTTTTCCCGCGTGCGTAGAACACTGTTGCCATAAGCAACAAACACAAAATTTTGAAAACATATATTAGATACACAAGACTTTCTTGTGATATAACATTCATTACCATAGAAACAAAAAAGATCACAAAACCAAAAACCTATTGTTAGGACCAGGAGGACGGGTAGGCCCAGGAGGTGGATCCACTGGGCTGAACACCTCACCGAGGGCAAGGTGCCCGGTAGCCGGAGCACTACGGGTAGCAGGACAGTCCATTCAGAGGAGTGGAGTGAAGAAGTCCCCGGGACCACGGAGTCTCTGAAGGTAGTCCGGGTGACGGAGCTCAGGTTCGGAGGCCGAGGTGATGTCAGGCAGAATCCGGAACCAATGGAGCGAGGAGGTGGGTCACCACACGGATCCAGGGATCGAAGATGATAGGGACTGATGAGATGGCGGACAGTCACCGTTCGGGGTTCTGGAATCGTCAGGACCGGTTGGCGGGACAGGAGCGACTCTACAAGAGAGATAGGTAAGTACGGAACAAGGCACAGGGAGACCTGACTCCTAGCTTAGCAAACACGAAGAACAGGCCCCGCCCACTTGGAAAGGAACCCCCTATATACCCTGTACCTGATTCTTCGATATCTTGTTGGAGGACGCTGGCCCTTTAAGAAAAGGTCAATGACCGCACGCACGCCCTAATGCGCATGCGCGAGGCCCGGGTGCCAGAAGCCAGAGCAGGATGCGGTGTGCAGGAGGCAGGAGTGCCGGGCCGGCTCAGGACAGCAGACGGGCGCCGGGAGCGGGGACCGGGTTGCCTGGAGGACGCAGCTGAGGGAGCATGGAGGCTGTGGAGCGGGGGACCGGGAAGCATGGCACAGGAGCGGCGGAGCGTGACATGAGAGCGGGGAAGCATGGCAGGGGAGCCGGGGAGCGTGGCAGGGGAGCTGGGGAGCATGGCAGGGGAGCCGGGGAGCGTGACACGTATCAGCAGCCCCTCCTAACTATGTCTTTCTGTCCATTCAGCTATTTACATACTTCTCAACACTGAAATTGTAACACAAAGAAGAACAATTTGTGGAATTATGAAAATTACAGGATGATAGACATGTAAATGATATGCAAATGATGAAAAAAATTCCAACAAAATTATCAAAATCTTAATTTATTCAGTAACAAGTATTACCACCATGTGCACAAATCACACTAAAGGGGGCTTTACACGCTGCGACATCGCTAACGATATATCGTCGGGGTCACTGTGTTTGTGACGCACATCCGGCGTCGTTAGCGACATCGCAGCATGTAACACCTCTGAGCGACCTAAAACGATCGCAAAAGAGGTAAAAATCGTTGGTATTGGAGAGGTCGCTGCAACACCAAAAATCGTTGACAGGTGAGTAGCGAGGTTGTATGTCATTCCTGCGGCAGCACACATAGCTATGTGTGACACCGCAGGAACGAAGAAACTCACCGTACCTGCGTCCTGCCGGCAATGAGGAAGCAAGGAAGTGGGCGGGATGTTTAGCCCGCTCATCTCCGCCCCTCCTCTGCTATTGGGCGGCCACTTAGTGACATCGCTATGACGCCGAAAGAACCGCCCCCTTAGAAAGGAGGCGGTTTGCCGGCCAGAGCAACATCGCTAGGCAGGTAAGTCCGTGTGACGGGTGTAAGCGATGTTGTGCGCCACGGGCAGCGATTTGCCAGTGTCGCACAACCGACGGGGGTGGGTACGCTTATTGCAGAGTGTAAAGTATCCTTAACACAGCTTGGCTGATATCAATTAGGTTATTAATGGTTGTATGAGGAATGATCTGTCGCAATGAATGAACTTAGTGACAGAAATCATAAAGATCCGCAGCTGGCAGTTCTTTCTCCAATTGCCAACAAATGAGGTTCCTGATGTGCTTGATGAGAGACAAGTTCATAGACACTGCAGGCCATGGTAGTAGGTTTAGGCCACGCAAGCTGCTTACAGAAACACAAGCAACATGCGCCTGGCATTGTCATAGTGAGAAACAGCTCCTGGGATACGTTGGACATTTTGAAGAAATGACGGTACCACTAGTTTCACCACAAAATCAAGGTAATGCTGAGATGTTATTATACAACGAATGAAGACTACAGGGCTTCAGCTACCGCAGTGGTGAACACGTACAAAGATAGACTCCTGTGAAAGAACATTATAAGAGTCCTTTGTAATTCAATACATTAATTATCATGAAGATCTGAGATTGTGGGTTGTATTAATTACAATGTAACAATTTTTATTTCTTCCCTAAACGGTCTTAAAGCAACTAGAGTCCTTATGCTCCTCCAGATGACGGATATCCCAACCGTCACGCGTATTTCTAGCTCCAGACGGCAACAACAGTCCTTAGGATGGTTCCTCAATCCAGGTGAAGGATATCACGATTGTAGTAGCACAGGTATCCAGCTTTAATCTCTATAGTCCATTCAAGGGCATTCCTGGTCGCAGGAACAGCTCCTTTCCCCTCCATGTCACATTACTAACTACATCAAAACATGTGTCTCCTTGCTTTTCCACCTTTTTTTGGATCTGCCCCTTGGCCTGGATGAGGAGAGGTGATCACATCCCACTCTTTTAAACATTTGTTTCATATAACTCCAGGTATGAAGAAGGGCAGTCTCCGGTCAGTCTGCTGGATTCTGTATTAGGGAGGCCCCATGCAGATGGGAACAAATGAGGCACAACTCCCCACCAGATACAGGATAACGAATCCTACTGCAGGCCTGATCACATTAAAGTCCATGAAGGCCAACTATGATACACACATATACAACCCCTTCCCCCTTCAAACTGTGTACCTTAACCTGAGGAGCAAGCAATCTCTAATAAAAAAACAAACAAAAAACAATAAGATTGCCGTAACTAGTGCTCCGTGCTGTAAAAATTTAAAACCTGGTGTGTGGTCCCCACCAATTTATATACCCAGCCATGATAAAGCAGACATTTCAGCACCAAATTTGCAACTCCTGGCAGAAAACCGCACTGGAATGGAATCAAAACCATTTTTGTGCATTTTTTTTGGCAAGAGATGAAGATTTGGTGCTGAAATTTATGCACCAGATTCCTGTACCAAATCTGCATCTCCTGGCAAAACATTGCATCAAAACTGTATTTTTTGCTACAAGATGCAGATTTGGTGCAGGAATGTTGTGCATATATTTCAGCAACAAATCTGTATCTCTTGGCAAAAAAGCATTTTTTTGTCAGGACATGCAGGTCTTCTGAACTCAGCTCACCTGAGGTAAGGTCACTGACCTTATTGAATTGAGGTTACCTGAGGTCATTTTAACTGCAGTCACAGGTGGAGTACCGGGGGAACCTCCAGCTGTGATCGCAGATAAATTGAAAGACATCACCACTCACAGCGGTGACTAAATCAGTCTCTGCCTGAAGCCCACTGCGTACGGATATGTTCTATGCCTGTGCACTGTGCTTTCAGTATGTATGTAGTAGACACATAGTCATTGTGGAACCTCATGTGGATTTCGTCAGAAATGGCTGTTTGGGGTTAAGAAAGGGATGACAGTGGGTGTGTTTTTTTTGTATTTTTTTCAAATAAAGATTTTTTTCTGTATTTATGTTTATTTCTTTTCACTTACAAATTAGTAATGGGGGGGTCTCATAGATGCTTCCTATTACTAATCTAGGACTTATTGGCAACTGTGCGCTGTCATAAACCCCTTGCCACTGAACCAGGGCAATCAAGATGAGCTAGGTAATGTGCTAGGGTTGTCGCATCTAATGGATGTGACAATTCTGGACCGATGCAGGCTGCTCTTTTTAGGCTGGGGGGGGCCAAATAACCATGGGTCTCCCCAGCCTGAGAATACCAGCCTCCAGCTGTTGGCTTTATCATGGTTGGGTATTAAAATTGGGATGGGGGGGCCGCATGCCGTTTTTTAAAATTATTTAAATCTTTTTTTTTTTAAAAAAAAGCTACATGGGGTCCCTATTATTTTGATACACAGACAAGATAAGCACATGGCTGGGGTCTGCAGCTTGTAGACTTATGCTTTATCTGTGCTGGGTATCATGATATGGTGGGACTCTACGCCTATTTTTTTATTTTTACACCACTATAGAGAGTGTGAGCAATTCCAAGCAGTCAGACATGCTGTCACACAGGCTGGAGGTGTGGTCTGCCTGCAACCATTCAGAGACGCCGGGACTGCTGGCAGGCAGGGGAAGCACTGAATATGTATGAGGGTTAATGGGCGGCCCCGGAAGTAGTGTTACAGCTGCGCCTTAGACTCAGTAAGTATAATGCTCCTGCTTAACCCTATTTTCTTTGATTTTCCTTTCTCTTTTTTACGAGTGGCCGGATCTGGATAGTTACCCAGACTTCCCTGAGAACTCTAGGCCCAGGGTGGATCCAGACTTTTAGAGTCCGAGTACACCCATCACTAGTGATGAGACATTGATGGTAATAACAGACACACAGAAGAAACACTAATGCAAAACACTGATGACATGGCTACCATGTTTTTCACGTAAATGTTTAAACACGGATGAATGAATGTGGCCTAAGAGTGAGCAACATACAGTGCCTACAAGTAGTATTCAACCCCCTGCAGATTTAGGAGGTTTACACATTCGGAATTAACTTGGCATTGTGACATTTGGACTGTAGATCAGCCTGGAAGTGTGAAATGCACTGCAGCAAAAAAGAATGTTATTTCTTTTTTTTTTTTTAAATTGTGAAAAGTTTATTCAGAGGGTCATTTATTATTCAACCCCTCAAACCACCAGAATTCTGTTTGGTTCCCCTAAAGTATTAAGAAGTATTTCAGGCACAAAGAACAATGAGCTTCACATGTTTGGATTAATTATGTCTTTTTCCAGCCTTTTCTGACTAATTAAGACCCTCCCCAAACTTATGAACAGAACTCATACTTGGTCAACATGGAAAAGACAAAGGAGCATTCCAAGGCCATCATAGACAAGATCGTGGAGGGTGACAAGGCTGGCAAGGGGTACAAAACCCTTTCCAAGGAGTTGGGCCTACCTGTCTCCACTGTTGGGAGCATCATCCGGAAGTGGAAGGCTTATGGAACTACTGTTAGCCTTCCACGGCCTGGACAGCCTTTGAAAGTTTCCACCCGTGCCGAGGCCAGGCTTGTCCGAAGAGTCAAGGCTAACCCAAGGACAACAAGGAAGGAGCTCCGGGAAGATCTCATGGCAGTGGGGACATTGGTTTCAGTCAATACCATAAGTAACGTACTCCACCGCAATGGTCTCCGTTCCAGACGAGCCCGTAAGGTACCTTTACTTTCAAAGCGTCATGTCAAGGCTCGTCTACAGTTTGCTCATGATCACTTGGAGGACTCTGAGACAGACTGGTTCAAGGTTTTCTGGTCTGATGAGACCAAGATCGAGATCTTTGGTGCCAACCACACACGTGACGTTTGGAGACTGGATGGCACTGCATACGACCCCAAGAATACCATCCCTACAGTCAAGCATGGTGGTGGCAGCATCATGCTGTGGGGCTGTTTCTCAGCCAAGGGGCCTGGCCATCTGGTCTGCATCCATGGTAAGATGGATGCACGGCCTACCTGGAGATTTTGGCCAAGAACCTCCGCTCCTCCGTCAAGGATCTTAAGATGGGTCGTCATTTCATCTTATAACAAGACAACGACCCAAAGCACACAGCCAAGAAAACCAAGGCCTGGTTCAAGAGGGAAAAAATCAAGGTGTTGCAGTGGCCTAGTCAGTCTCCTGACCTTAACCCAATTGAAAACTTGTGGAAGGAGCTCAAGATTAAAGTCCACATGAGACACCCAAAGAACCTAGATAACTTGGAGAAGATCTGCATGGAGGAGTGGGCCAAGATAACTCCAGAGACCTGTGCCGGCCTGATCAGGTCTTATAAAAGACGATTATTAGCTGTAATTGCAAACAAGGGTTATTCCACAAAATATTAAACCTAGGGGTTGAATAATAATTGACCCACACTTTTATGTTGAAAATTTATTAAAATTTGACTGAGCAACATAACTTGTTGGTTTGTAAGATTTATGCATCTGTTAATAAGTCCTGCTCTTGTTTGAAGTTTGCAGGCTCTAACTTATTTGCATCTTATCAAACCTGCTAAATCTGCAGGGGGTTGAATACTACTTGTAGGCACTGTAAGTTTCTTCTACAATATATATAAAAGCAATTTTATTCCGGTTGGTGGAGATGACTTGCCCAACAACTCAGTTTTGTGAAGCAGCCAGTGACCTGGTTAGGTAAACTTTTATAACCAACAAGCCAGTGAGGGTGTTTGTGGGGCTGTTTGCTATACCCATAGGGTACGTGCCAGGGATAAGGACCCGCTGCGTCCTGGACGCGGCGGGTCCTGACCTGCGGGTTAGCGAGTCTCGTCCTAAGAACGCAGGATACCACAGCTGCTGATGCAAAAGATCAAGGTTCGGGGTGCTATGGTCTCTCGCTTGTGTTCTACCTATGGAGAACGCTTGCGACTCCGCAGGAAAGAATTGACATGCTGCGGCTTGGAAAGCCGCACCGCAGGTCAGTGTCTGCTGTGGGCCGCAAACGCACAGTGGGCACGGGTATTTCTAGAAATCCCATCCACTGTGCTTCTATTGTACAACACAGCATTTTGGACGCAGCAAAAACACGCTGCATCCAAAACACTGCAAACACTGATCGTGGGCACGTACCCTTATATGTATGTGTTTTTCCTTATATATAGAGGTCTATTTGCATGCAGAACCTCTTTAGAGTCTTTATTTTTTTAATTTGCCCTAAATAATACTGAATATTCATGCAAAAATCTTACCTATTAGAAATATTCCTTATGCCTAGAAAACAAGATCTGAGCAAGGTCAAGGAGGGCACATTCCTGCCGTAGTTCATTCAACCGTGTCTGAATTTTGTAAACAGCAAAATGTAGATGTGACAGTCATCAGGTGATCCGCAAATATTTTCTTATTCCTTTACTTTTCCTGGTTTTTATTTTTAACCTCACAGCAAAAAATATAATACTGACAACAGATTATCTACTAAATATGTTAAGAAAAAATATTAATGATTATTTAAAAAAAAACAAAAAAAAACAAAAACCTTTCCCTCGGGTCAATCACCTTGTCTTCACTGAATTTGTCTCTAAAGGATTTTTGGTGAGTATGTGCTGTCAAAAAGAAGGGGCCCCTTGAGTAAAATTTGCTCCCTATGCGCTCCATTTGCTTGAACTAAATACAGTATATAACACTTCCTTTATGGAGCTGTAAAAAAAAATTAAACTTAAAAGCTGCAAAAAAATCTTGTATTTGCAATCTTGTATTTAACATTTTACTGTTTTAATATTTTTTTGTCATTAAGTCTATATAGTTTATACTAAGCTGGTGTCATTTAGGAGAGCCAGTACCTCCAAAGCTGCCTCAAGTGCGTTTCAATTGACCGGAGAAACTCTGGTCTACACTAAAGTGTCTGAAAACAGCAATTTGCAGATTTGCTTTCGGCTAAGATCAAGTGTACTCTCTGTTCTTGTCAGTGAGTATGGCCTGGACGGCCGATAAAGAAAAGCTTGATTACTTTATGGCTCCCACGACGAGTATCTGGTGAGTTTTTGATGTTGCAGACTTTGTGCACCGCTTTTGCACCTATTATGTAAATTTAGGTTATTGAATTTTTTTCACTGCGTTTTTGAGTGTGTTTTTATCATGTACTTGACGCTGCTTTTTTTTGTCTTTTGTTGGTATGTCATGTTTTTAATAAAGCTGGTTTGGTTTTATTCTGCCTCTATAACTAAGCTGCAAGCGTAGGGCGTTTGAGACACAATTTTTGTGGGTGACACTCCCTGTGTGAATCTTTAGATATCATGATAATCCAATTTTGACGCAATATCCTTCGATGATATCCGCCGCTGTTCTTGGAACCTGAAAGATAAAAAAGAAACAAAAAACATGCAACAATAAAAACTACAAACACTTGGAAAGTCCAAGCTTGTGGTTGGTGGCTTGTAGTCCACAACAGTAGGTTAATCCAAGTCTAAAAGCTTTCTTTAGATTGTGGAAGCCACAACATGCAAACTCTTTCAACAATCGAAATAGAGAATGTTCCATGTCCAAATACAGGTGGAAGTATATGGAGGTATGCTACCTGCATAAGCTGTGTCCAGTAGTAATGTCCTTACTTTATGTCATTCCTTCTCTCATGAAGCACTGAGCGATGTGAGTCTAATGCGGGCGTCACACAAGATGAGCTATCGCGCGATACATCGTCGGGGTCGTTTTTGTGACGCACATCAGGCATCGCTTGCGACGTTGTCTCGTCTGACACCTCCGAGCGACGCAGAATCGCTCACAAATCGTGAGTCGTGTACTCGTCGCTTATTTTTAAAAAATTGTTTATTTTTCATGGCACTGGTTGTTCATCGTACCCGGGGCAGCACACATCGCTCCGTGTGACACCCCGGGAACGATGAACACAGCTTACCTGCGTCCCGCGGCTCCCGCCGGCTATGCGGAAGGAAGAAGGTGGGCGGGATGTTTATGTCCCGCTCATCTCCGCCCCTCCGCTTCTATTGGCCGGCCGCTGTGTGATGTCGCTGTGACGCCGAACGTCCCTCCCCCTTCAGGAAGTGGATGTTCACCGCCCACAGCGAGGTTGCTCAGCAGGTAAGGACGTGTGACGGGGGTTTAACTACTTTGTGTGCCACGGGCAACTAATTGCCCGTGACGCACAAACGACGGGGGCGGGTACGATCGCTCGTGCAATCGCACGATAGATCGTACCGTGTGAAGCCCGCATTAGGGGTGACAGTGTGAATGATAGATAACCAGCTTGAGGGGCACCCAAGGCAATGAGACCTCCACTTCAACGCTGGCACCATGGATGTGCAGTATGTAGCGAAGGTTGGCCTGATATCACCATTGTACTCCGATTCCACAAGCTCATATGCTTTGCTGGCATTGATTAAACAAAGAACCTCATACAGGAAACTTGGAAGCATCAGCCACATATGGTCGCTAAGGCAAGAAGCAGATGTGAGTCTTGTTCCTTGATCAGCTGGGCACAGGCCAGGGAAGATATGGTGCCACTACTTGGGAGTGATTTTGTCAGTTTCCACTGCTAGTACAGCAGCACAGAGTTCAGGCATTTGTACAGAGTATGCAGATTTTGGATAAAACCGCAATGTACCATGTTGCTGCCTTCTGAAGTCTTTAGGTATTCTGCTGCAGCTATAGCCTCTGTAGATGCATCAAAAAAGATGTGGACCTCTTTCCTTATGGCAGCTGAAAGTGACTTTAAGGAATAACAACGTGAAACTTGAAGGTGTTCTAAGACCCTTAGAGGATTCTTCCATGTCTCCCACCATTTTTGTTTCTGGGACTGTATCGGAGTGTCTCAATCTGTGCTTTCAGTGGTAAACTGTCTCAGCAGTATCTTCCTTTGATTGGGCATTCTAAAAACTTGTATCTGCTTGTAGTAATGGGCAAACCCAAACTGTAAAGTTCGGGGTCCATACCGGATACCTAGTGTCTGTGCACGGACCCCGAAGACTGAGTTATTGGGGACCTCCGTGTAAATGTTCGGCTTCAGCCACCTGGATAATTAAAAAAAAATAAAGGAAAATGAAGGAAAATGGAATAAAGCAGGAGCATTATACTTACTGAGTCTCCCGTGCAGGTGTAACAGTACTTTCGGGACGCTCATTATCCGTCATACATATTCACCACTGCTCCCGTCCACCGGCAGTCCCGGCATCTGTGATTGGTTGCAGCCAGACCTCACCTCACCCTGTGTGACAGCGTCTGTGATTGTTTGGAATTGCTTTTATAATTTTGTTTCTCTCACTGAGAGCAATCAATCGTATTTGGAATCACACACGCTGTCCGTGTACCTATAATGTAAAAGTAAATAAATTGGCATAGAATCCCCTCATATTGTGATACCCAGTACAGATAAAACATACGGCTACAGGCTGAAGCCTCCAGCCATGTGCTTATCTTGACTGTGTATCAAAATACAAGGGACGCTATGCAGCTTTTTTTTTTTTTTTTTTTAATCATTTAAAAAAAATCATTTCAAAATCTTGCGTGCGGTCCCCACAAATTTTGATACCCAGCCATGATAAAGCTGACAGCTGGGGGCTGGTATTCTCAGACTTATGGTTGTTGGCCCATAAGCCCATGGTTATTACCACCGCTCCAGCCTTAAAATATCAGCATGCAGCCACACAGAATTGTCGCATCCATTAGATGCGACAATTCCGGCACTTTATCAGGCTCACCCCAATTGCCCTGGCGTGGTCTCAATCAGGTTAATAATAGGGTTTAATGACAGCTCTTTGATATGTTGAACTTACATTGAAGGGTTTATTGAAAGCTCACAGCTACCACTAAGCTCTAGATTAGTAATAGAAGGCGTCTATGAGACCCCCTATTACTAATACTGTAAGTGAAAAGAAATAAAAACAAACACCGAAAAAATCCTTTATTTGAAATAAACGACAAAAGAAACACCCTTTTCTCTAATTTATTAACCCACCAAACACCCAGGTCCAACATAATCCCCACAAGGTCCCACAACGATCCCGACACTGCTACATACTGAAGTCACAGTGCGTAGGCACAAAACATGACCGCAGGCTGTGGCTTCAGGTAGAGACTGCGCCGCAGCTATTAATGGTGACATCACTCAGTTTATCTGTAGTCACAGCTGGAAGTTCCAGCAGTACAACAGCTGTGACTGAAGGTAAACTGACCTCAAGTGACCTCATTGAACTCAGTGACCTCTCCTCAGGTGAACTGAGTTCAATCAGACCTTCATCTCCTGGTAGAAAACTACGTTATTTTGCCAAGAAATGCAGATATGGTGCTGTAATTTATACACCAAATTCCAGCACCAAATCTTCATCTTCTGGCAAAAAAAAACCGCTATCTAAACGCAATGTGGCTTTGATATGATATTGATGCATTTTTTGCCAGAAGATGCAGACTTAAGGCCACTTTACACGCTGCGATATCGGTACCGATATCGCTAGCGTGGGTACCTGCCCCCATTGGTTGTGCGACATGGGCAAATCGCTGCCCGTGGCGCACAACATCGCCCAGACCCGTCACACTACTTACCTGCCCTGCGACGTCGCTGTGACCGGCGAAACGCCTCTTTTCTAAGGGGGCGGTTCGTTCAGCGTCACAGCGACGTCACAGCTGCGTCACTGAACCGCCTCCCAATAGAAGCGGAGGGGCGGAGATGAGTGGGACGTAACATCCTGCCCACCTCCTTCCTTCCGCATTGCGGGCGGGAGGCAGGTAAGGAGAGGTTCCTCGTTCCTGCGGTGTCACACGTACCGATGTGTGCTGCCGCAGGAACGAGGAACAACTTCGTTACTGCTAGAGCAACGATATTAGAGAATGGACCCCCATGTCACCGATGAGCGATTTTGCACGTTTTTGCAACGATGCAAAATCGCTCATAAGTGTCACACGCAACGGCATCGCTAAAGCGACCGGATGTGCATCACAAATTCCGTGACCCCCAACGAGATCGCTTGAGCGATGTCGCAGTGTGTAAAGCGGCCTTTAGTGCAGGAACTTGGTGTATAAATTTCAGCTCCAAAACTGCATCTGGCAAAATAATGTATCCTGTTTTGCTGCGGTTTTTTTTGCCAGGTCTCATTGAACTGAGTTCACCTGAGGTGAGGTCACTGTGTTCAATGAGATCACCTGAGGTCAGGTACCGTGGGAATCTCCAGCTCTGATCACACTAAACTAAATTACATCATCGCTCACAGCTGCGGCTCAGTCAGTCTGTACCTGAAGCGTCAGCATGCAGTCATGTTCTCTGGCCACACACTGTGACTTCAGGATGTAGCAGAGCCTGTTGAAAGCTGGACTTCCAGTGTGCGCAGTGGGGAACCAGAAGATGTGGCGCAGACCAGATGATGGTGAAGAGCAGCGGGGTTTGAGAGGTGAGCGATGAAGTGTGTATACGGATTTTTTACTTTTTTTAACCTTTTGCTAGCCCTTTAGGGTATGTGAATGCAGAAATTTGTGTATTTTAATAAAGTATTTTTTTGTGTGTTTTTCTTTTTACTTACTGGGTTAGTAATGGGGGTGTTTGATAGACAACCCTCCATTACTAACCACTGGACTTGATGCCAGCTGACACTACACAGCTGACATCAACTCCAACTACCATTTACCCGATTGCCAACTCACCAGGGCATCTAATGTGAAGTACCACATCTCGGGAGGCAGTAAGCTGGTATTTTTATGTTGGAAAGGATCCAATAACCATGGACCTTCCTAGCCTGATAATATCAGCTCACAGCTGTCTGCTTTTCCTTTGGTGGTTACAGAAATTGGGGGAGACTTCACTTTGGTATTGATTTATTTATGTAATCATAAAAAAATTGTCCAATAAGCTCCACAGGGTGCAATTATATTAAATGTCTGTCACTCTGTGGATTTCTGTCGCTCTCTCTGTCGTTGTCTGTCACTCTCTCTGTCGCTCTAACTATTTCTGTTGTCTATAGCCTGCTTTACACGTTGCAATTTCGCATACGATATCGTATACGATTTGCAACGCCCCCATCGTATGTGTGGCACGTTCAATTTGTTGAAGGTGCCACACAAACGATTAACCCCCATCACACGTACTTACCCGTCCGTACGACCTCGCTGTGGGCAGCGAACGTCCACTTCCTGGAGTGGGAGGGACGTTCAGCGTCACAGCGACATCACGCGGTAGCCGGCCAATAGAAGCGGAGGGGCGGAGCTGAGCGGGATGTAAACATCCCGCCCACCTCCTTCCTTCCGCATTACTGGCCAGGAGCCGCAGGACACAGGTAAGATCTGTTCATCGTTCCTGGGGTGTCACACACTGCGATGTGTGCTACCACGGGTACGATGAAGAATCTGACGTTCAATTCTAGAGAAAGGAACGATGTACGTGCGATGAACGTTTTACCGTTCAATCGCAATCGCACATACCTGTCACACACTGCAATGGACCTTACGATGCCGGATGTGCGTCACTTACGACGTGACCCCGTCGACACATTGTAAGATACATTGCAGCGTGTAAAGCGGGCTTATCTCTGTAGATCCGACACAAAAAAAGACTCTCTTCTCAAATGACTAATGTGCAGAATTGCCACAAAACCCGAATGGTTCCCTGATGCCAGCAAAATCAATGAGAATCTTGAAGCCTAAAGGCTACTTTACACACTGCGATATCGGTCCCGATATCGCTAGTGTGGGTACCCGCCCCATCTGTTGCGCGACACGGGCATATCGCTGCCCGTGCCGCACAACATCGCCCAGAGCCGTCACACCTACTTACCTGTCCGGCGATGTCGCTGTGACCGGCGAACCGCCTCCTTTCTAAGGGGGCGGTCTGTGCGGCGTCACAGCGACGTCACTGAAGCGTCACTGAACCGCCGCCCAATAGCAGCGGAGGGGCGGAGATGAGCGGGACGTAACGTCCCGCCCACCTCCTTCCTTCCGCATTGTGGCCGGGAGGCAGGTAAGGGGAGCTTCCTCGTTCCTGCGGCGTCACACGCAGCGATGTGTGCTGCAGCAGGAACGAGGAACAACTTCGTTACTGCTGCAGTAATGATTTTTAAGAATGGACCCCCATGTCGCCGATTAGCGATTTTGCATGTTTTTGCAACGATGCAAAATCGCTTATCGGTGTCACACGCAACGGCATCGCTAATGCGGCCAGGTGTGCGTCACAAAATCCGTGACCCCAACGACTCCGCATTAGCGATGTCGCAGCGTGTAAAGCCCCCTTAAAGCAAACATTGAGTATTTTCTCCTTGCAATTTTTGTGCAGAAATAATCTGCAGCATGTAAATTTTCAGGATTTTTGCTGCAGATTTCACTCATTCTAATAAATAGGAAAAGTCTGCACCAAAAAGCACACTGAAACACACCTAAAAAGCATGTATTGCTGCTACCTTTTTCCTGCCAAGAGATGCAGAAATTGTGCAGCAATTTCTGCACCAAATCCTAAATGTGTGTTCAGAAAAATGGCAGCCAACGGTCTACTGGAGCCCTGTTGTCTTGGGAGTTGGCTACCATAGGTTGCATCTTTGTGCATTTTTTTTGTGTGGCATGCCGTGGGAATTTTATGCACTCTGGAAAAAACCCCAACAGTATGTATCTGAATGTTTGGCTGTACTACTATCCTTGGTCTTGTTGCAAGGCTTTCTACAGTCGAACCCTGACTTATAGGCTTGCTGCCTTTACTAGGTGTCAATTGTGGGAGTTTTCTTTCGCCCTGGAAGAAAGCAAATTTTCATTCTAAGTAATAATTGCTTTCAGCACCCCTTTTTTTCGAAAATCAAAGGCTGAAAATTGTCCTTACCTTTGTTGGAGTATTTATTACTAGGGATGATTGAATACCTCAAATATTCGGCTTCGCGAATATCCGACGAATAGGTCGCCGCTATACAAATATTCGATGCGCAATGTAAGTCTATGGGAAGCCCGAATAGTTCCGAATAGCTATTATTCGGGTTTCCAATAGACTTACATTGCACATCGAATATTCGCGAATAGTCGAATAGCAGCGACCTATTCGGCAAATATTCGCGAAGCCGAATATTTGAGGTATTTGATCATCCCTAATTATTACATTCTGTCACAGAGGATTGCCTGATCCATTGTAACAAGCCCTCAGCTATGTGAGCAGGACTACTGTGTTCCTGGATAACGCCTCTAAATAATGCAGTTATTTTAGAAAGGATTATCACCAGAACACTTCTATCCCCTCCATGATATCTATCTACATGACTGCGTGTGGTGGCATTATGAATGCAGCACAGCATTGCTAGGCCTGAGGAATCAGACAGGGCTGTGTAAAGCACGCTCGCATGTTATTAAGTCTGACATCTGCTGGTCCAGAAGAGGTTGAATTCTGCTGACCTCAGCTGCCGCAGTTTGGCAGTGAACCATCTTCCATGAACAACACACTGTCTTCTGTGTGTCGGGAGCTGCTCAACTTATTCACTGTTTAAAATGGCCGGGCTGCTGAAAGCCTGTGGCTGGCATTGATAAGGGTTGGCCGCACTTTACAGGAGCTGTGGATAGGCTCATGACAACAGCTAATCGGATGCTTCTTGATAACTGCAGCAAGAATGAGCAGTCAATGGAGCTCTTATCTTGGCAATTTAGTACAATTGGACCCTGGAATCTTTTGAATTTTCTTGTTGATTACTTACAATTTAGATAAATCTGAAGAGACCTGTCAGATGCCACTGCGGTGATCTGAGCTACGGTCAAGTGCAGAATATCTGTAAGCACAAGAACAATGGATTACGCACAACAGAAGAGTCAGGCTACACACACACTTCTTGTGGTAGTTGTTTTTTTTTTTATCCAACCTTATGCTTCATCACAAAACTATAAGGCCTTGTGCATACGCTGCATTTTTTTGGTGCAGTTTTGTTGCAGTTTGTTGCCCAAATCTGCATGTCTATCCTTATGCCAGCAAAATCAATGAGATTCTTAAAGAGTTGTGCAAATGTGACGCCCTGGGCAAGCCAGGGGTCACAGGTCACAACACCACACGCACCCCACATTCCCTGCAGGCACACCGAAGCCAAAACTTAAACCCTTGTTGCCTTCCTCCAGGGGCTGGTGTCCACACCAGGGGGTGGGCCAGGCAGTTGGCTCCACCCACCGAGGGAGTTCACAGCTCTGGAGGCGGGAAAACCAGGCAGATGAGTGTTAGAGTTGAGAGTAGAAGGAAGTGGTAAAAGAACAACAGAGAAAGTGACAGAAAGATGCCTGAAGTTAGTCCGGCTGTGTGCCCCAGACTGAGACAGCAAGGTTGGCAGACGGCGGTGACCGTCTGCAGGCGAGACTGATTGGATGTTGCCGAAAGGACCGTGGACGGGTGGTGACCCGGCGGTACCGGAGCGGTATACGAAGATTAGTCAGCACCAGGGCAGGGGCCTTTCGGATCCCGGCAAGGCTAGGAGTCGCCATAATTTGCCAAATCCGTCAGTGAAAGGGACGACTGTCTGCCAACAACCAAGTCCCGTTTGAAGGCAACAGTCCAACCGTAGAGGGGAGGCACCGCCACCACCAAGGCACCAGTTTCCCAGGGCCAGCGTCTGCGGGCAAGAGTGGAGCTCCTCCGGCTCATATCCAGGCCGGGGAGCGGGTTACCGGTAGGAACCCATCGCTACCAAACAACAACACATAGGTGCAGGAAGAAGACCGTCACCTGCAGGGGATACCAACAGTGCAACAGTCTAAGGGACCCGTCCAACCAGCCGTTTCTTTACTGAGAACTGTGTCGTGTTTACTGGCTGAGTGAGTACCTCCGTGCCGTGCGGCACAGCGCTTCCCCTGCGCCCCTGCACCTCCACAGGCCCCCTACCCGCCTGCCCACCATCCATCCCCATCACTGGGCCCTGGGATCACCAACACCTACTCACGGAGGGGCAACACAACAACTGGCTGCTCCACACCACCACTCCCGGGATCCCCAGCCAGAGTAGCGGTGGTGTACATTCAATCACCACAACCATGGGTGGCGTCACGGACAATAAACAATCCCCACACCCAAACCCCCCTTTCACTCACGGGCGAGGAGCGCCGCTAGAGTCCCCGGGGTTCCGGCCCATCGCTCGAGCCACCGAGCAGCAGCAGGCCGCAGCAGCCGCGGCAGACGGACCCAAGCAGAAGGGAGAGCGCGGTGTCCCCTCCTCCGCCCGCGACAACTTGGCGTCACGAACAGGATCTTACCGCTCTGCCGTCTGGTAGAGGTGCGCCTTGTTACTGCCGGAGGTGTCCGGCCGAAAAATTTCAGAAGCCGCCATCTTTGGCGCGAAAAGTCCCCGCTCGAGCGTCTTCTCGAGTAGTGGAGGCGCGAAGGCCAAAACCTCGCCCCGATAGAGGAGGGGCCGGAAAGAAGCTAAGGGGGACGCGAAGGCGGCTGGCTGCATGTAAACGCAGCTATAAACACAGGGACACGAATGGAGAGATGGCGGCGTCCTCGAATTGGAGCGCGGGAATCCCCGCAACCGGAGCACCCAAGCTCTGGGGGAAACGAGGAGGAGTAGCCTTTGAAGACTGCGGCCCGGGTGAGCTCCCTGCCGGGACCGCTGAGTGGCTGGAGCGGGAGTTGGGTCGGTTCTGCTTGAAGGTGAGGGCGCAGAGCTTGCAGCAGTTGATGGATTGGAAGGCGGAGATGCGAAGGATGGTTGCCGTGGTGGGGGCCCGTGAGCAAGGGGCCGCTGCAGCCATGCCGCGTCGCGATCAGTCCACCCAAACCCCAGAACCGGCCCTGATTGAGTGGGAGACGGACATCAGCACCGCAGCCGGGGGTCCGGAGAGAATGTCGTTGATGGAGGAAGAGGTCCCAAGTATGTCGCCTCCGCCGCCATTCCTAACGGCTGTCAGCGGTTCGGGGTTGAACTGTCAGTGGAAGGAAAACCCCATGTACCGCTCGGTCCCGGAGTGGGCCGACCCCCTGCGGTGGTAGCCGCCTCAAGGTCAGCGGATGCCCGCTGCAGTAGTCCCCGTTGGGACCACCACTGAGTTTTGTTTAAAAGTGTTTGAAAGATGATGAAAAATGATGATAACCGGAAAGTAACCTGATTGTCTGCTTGATTGAGAAAACCGGCCGTTGCCGGCACCGTTGTCCCCGTGGGGACCGTTTAAAAAGTTACATGGAGGACTTTCCATGGACAAGCCCGTGAACTTGCAGGGCAACCACAGACGCTAGTGGTTTGTAAATAAGTTGCTTTACCGTTACCGCATTGCCGCCTCCGGAGAGGCAGGTTGGAGGGAGGGCCCGCAGTAGAGCCGGCTGGGGCCCAGCCACCACTGGAACCGGTGGCTACCCTCTGGAGGGGAAGGACAGATCCCGCTCGGGTGACTTGTGCTGGACTGGGGTCAAGGGGTGCTGCCTGGGTTTTAGGGGCAGCATGAGGGCCAGGTTACTTGGGTGGGAGAGAGCGGAAACCGTAACCGTAAACCGTTTGAAACCGTTTAAGTAAGAGTACCTCCCGATGTGGGAAGATGTTATTTTACTTGTAAATATGTGTTACCGTTTTTTCTATTTTACAGAAAACAAAAAAAAGGAAAATAAAACCGGTGTTGGACGGGCAGCCCGAGGACGGTCTGCATTTTGCTAAGGGGGAATGTGACGCCCTGGGCAAGCCAGGGGTCACAGGTCACAACACCACACGCACCCCACATTCCCTGCAGGCACACCGAAGCCAAAACTTAAACCCTTGTTGCCTTCCTCCAGGGGCTGGTGTCCACACCAGGGGGTGGGCCAGGCAGTTGGCTCCACCCACCGAGGAGTTCACCGCTCTGCAGGCGGGAAAACCAGGCAGATGAGTGTTAGAGTTGAGAGTAGAAGGAAGTGGTAAAAGAGCAACAGAGAAAGTGACAGAAAGAAGCCTGAAGTTAGTCCGGGTGTGTGCCCCGGACTGAGACAGCAAGGTTGGCAGACGGCGGTGACCATCTGCAGGCGAGACTGATTGGAGGTTGCCGAAAGGACCGTGGACGGGTGGTGACACGGCGGTACCGGAGCGGTATACGAAGATTAGTCAGCACCAGGGCAGGGGCCTTTCGGATCCCGGCAAGGCTAGGAGTCGCCATAATTTGCCAAATCCGTCAGTGAAAGGGACGACTGTCTCCCAACAACCAAGTCCCGTTTGAAGGCAACAGTCCAACCGTAGAGGGGAGGCACCGCCACCACCAAGGCACCAGTTTCCCAGGGCCAGCGCCTGCGGGCAAGAGTGGAGCTCCTCCGGCTCATATCCAGGCCGGGGAGCGGGTTACCGGTGGGAACCCATCGCTACCAAAAAACAACACATAGGTGCAGGAAGAAGACAGTCACCGTCACCTGCAGGGGATACCAACAGTGCAACCGTCTAAGGGACCCGTCCAACCAGCCGTTTGTTTACCGAGAACTGTGTCGTGTTTACTGGCTGAGTGAGTACCTCCGTGCCGTGCGTCACAGCGCTGCCCCTGCGCCCCTGCACCTCCACAGGCCCCCTACCCGCCTGCCCACCATCCATCCCCATCACTGGGCCCCGGGATCACCAAACCCTACTCACGGAGGGGCAACACAACAACTGGCTGCTCCACACCACCACTCCCGGGATCCCCAGCCAGAGCAGCGGTGGTGTACATTCAATCACCACAACCGTATGTGGCGTCATGGACAATAAACAATCCCCACACCCAAACCCCCCTTTCACTCACGGGCGAGGAGCGCCGCTAGAGTCCCCGGGTTCCGGCCCATCGCTCGAGCCACCGAGCAGCAGCAGGCCGCAGCAGCCGTGGCAGCCGGACCCGAGCAGAAGGGAGAGCGCGGCGTCCCCTCCTCCGCCCGCGACACACACGTTGTTTCTTTTTTCCTTGCAGTTTTGGGTGCAGAAAAAAAAAAGCTTCATGTCAATTGTTGGTGCGTTCTTTTCCTGCATTTTTAATCCTTCCAGTCAATGATTTCACTAAAGAATGCATGCATTTTTTGGTGCGTTTTTCCGCCACAAGGTGCAGTTTTTGGTGCACAAAATTTCTGCAACAAAAAACTCAGCGTGCGCACAAAAGAAGCATGATCTCAAAGCCTTCATTCTCCATGACAAGTCCAAAAAACTTTTGGTGCACATTCCAGTTTAGTATATCCAGAAACTGTTCTGATTCTCTTGAACCAGGAGTCCCCATCCTGTGGCTCTCTAGCCACAAGTGGCTCGCAAGCTCGTGATGTGTGGTTCGTACCTGTCTGTCAACTTGGTGCATTAGCACCAGGTCTAGAAATCAGCTATGAAGAGCAGATCTCCAGATGGTGAAATATGTGAGTAGCACCATACAGAACAGCAGATCAGAATGGGGGTAAAGTAGGAACCACTGGATCTTGATATACTGTCTTGGTGTGATTTGTGTGGGAAAACTTTGGCACTCATCATAATGGATGGGGGTTCTGGGTATTTATCTTGAAAAATAAATAAATGGAAAAAAACAACATTGGGGTCCTTGTATTTTATGAAACCAGCAAAGGTAAAGCAGACAGTTGTTGGCTAATATTACCAGGCTGGGAAGGTCCATGGTTATGAAGTCCTTCCCAACCTAAAAGGTGTAATTGGGATGAGTCAAGGCGAAATAAAAAAATTAGAGTATCTAATATGATGCCCCAATTCTGAGGCAGCTGAAGGCTGGTATTTTAAGTCTGGGAAGGACCCAATAACCATGGAATTTTACCTTTGCTGATTTAATAAAATATGATGGCAGACTTTTTCCATTTATTTAATTTTTTTTTAAGTTAAAAAGCCTAAACAGCTGTAGTACAAACTCCACATGAAAGGCACTAAAGGGTCCAAGTTTATAACATTTAGGGGGGTTGTGAAATTATATATCTGCAATATATCTACCATATTTTTCAGATTATAAGACGCACTTTTCCTCCCAAGAATTTGTGAAGAAAATGAGGGGTGCGTCTTATAACAAGACTGTAGCTCACCGGGAGGTAGTGGACAGGGCTAGCAGGAGGCAGCGGCAATGCTACGGGATGCTGTAACTGTGCTGGGGGCCGCTGTGCTGGCGGCAGCAGGCCGCTGTGCTGGGGGCTGCTGTGCTGGAGGCTGCTGTGCTGGGGGCTGTTGGAGGCTGCTGTGCTGGCGGCCACTGTGTTGGTGGCTGGTGAATTGGCGGCCACGGTGTCCTGGGGGCGGTGAGGAAGGGGCCATCCTTAGGTCGGCAGTGCAGCTCCAAACAATGGCACCCGGAGATGGTCCTTGTGCAAATGGAGTTCTCAGCTCAAGCTCTCATCTGCGCACACGCCACCTCCAGCCCAGCAGCAGACCTAAGGAAAATGGCACCCGGAGGTGGATCAATCTGTGCATCTGGGTCCCTTTAGTTAAAGCCGTACCACCAACCTAAGGATGGCCCCTGCCTCATTGACCCCCAGCACAGCGGCCACCAGCAGCCGCCAGCACAGCAGTCTCCAGCACAGCAGCCATCTGCAGCCCCCAGCACAGCGGCCCCCAAGCCCCAGTACAGCAGCTGCTAGCAGCCCCCAGCACCTAAGGATTGCCCTTGCCTCACCTCACTGCCCACAGCAAAGCAGCCCCCAGCACAGCGGCCCACAGCAGTTCCTGAATCTTGCTTGCTTCAAGCTGCCCGCAGCGAGCATCTGGGACATCTGTCGCACTATCACCCTGCTCCACTACCGCCCCTGCCTCTTGTGATTCCGCCACCCTCCAGTAAGACACCACTGGAATATAAAACAGACCCCATTTTTTTTCCCTCTAAATCCGGCATTTTCTAAACCGAAAAATACAGTATGTAATCTATCTATATGATTGCTTTATTATTTATGGCAAAGTAGCTTTAATGTACGTAGAGTATTATAGTATGTAAAAGATGATGTTTAAAACGCATTGCATACAGAATGACATACACTTTTCGGGATGAGAATTGGAGCGATTTTTTTTTTTATACACCAGTGAGAACGAGGTCTTACACTCCTATATGGGTCTCAAGATGAAAAATGTCTGCTTCATACAGTACTAAAAAAAGCACCAAATAATGATGATCGAGCAGGGCAGATCAAAGTGCACCTGCGCAGGACCTCACTGTCGGCTAGTGTATATGACATAGATGCGTCATCCACACTACCTTCAGAAGGATGACGAAGATGGCCAAAAGAGGAGGCGCAGACCCGGAGAATGGAGACACCCATCTGACCCATCTGCTCTGCGCCAATCGTTAAGTAAGTATTATAAATATCTGGTGACAGGATCCCTTTAAAGTGGGACCAGGATGCGAAAAACAGCCGGGGAACTGAGCGGCCTCACAACAGAGCAGTGAGCAATCGGGGAGGTGAGTATGGCATCTTGTAAGTTTGTATTCAAAGACATGCAACCACTTTAATGTGACTGCTGAGACCCCAACAAACCCAAAACTAATTGTCCCATGTAATGAAAAAACACACTTGGGTATGTGAAACAGAACCCTATTTGGAGATATAATAACCAAATCTCATCTTTTAGTGGATTGTGGTCAGCCACAGCATAAAGTATTAAGATAAAACCACAGAAATAGACCACAGTAAACCATTACAAAGCGTTATGCCACCGCTGGACTGCCAGCACAGGTAGCTTTCGTATAAAAAACCATCAACGCTGTTAAATTGACCGCTGCTGTGACTTAATACAACAGTGGCGCCCCTGAGGCTCAGTCGTTACAGGGTATTGCATCTCACTTAAGGTGCAGTACTTATCCCGGGTAAGGAAGAGGTTAACCACTGGTGTTCACTTACACAACACACACACAGCTCAGGTGCTTTCCCTAGAGGGCTAGATGTGGTCACCATAGCAACGGGACTTCCCCAGCACCAGTGAGTCATCAGGAAGGTGGGGGCAGCATGAGGGAAGTGAGGAACACGCAGACTTTTACCTCAGAATAGTCTGGGACACAGAACAACACAGCGACTGTGGCGAGTGCTTTAGAGCTTCCACAGTTAGGACCGGCCTGACTGGAAGGAAGCAGGAGAGCTTACCGGTGGAAGCTGTGGGACACAGGAGATAATACGGTTGCTGAGGGGAGAGCTTAATTACTCCCTTGGAACCATCGCAGTTCAGGTTGCGGAGCCCTAGAGTGGCGTATATTTCAAGCTGCGCCACCAGAATCCGTCATACAGGGGGATTTTATGTCTCTCTTGCCACCACCAGACCCAGGAGCACAGTAGCAACATAGAGCCTGGAGTCGTGATCATGGTCAGGCCCTAGATGGACTCACGCTGCGACGGAACGGGAACTTTAACACTGAACAGGGGTTCCCAAGCACTTCAGATCACGGGGATCCACACATAAAGCGCAAGAAAGGAAGGGCCCACACTACACAACGCCGGTGGTGACCTCCAAATTGTCCGGGATCGGCTGGGGCCCATCGCGGCAGAGACCGTCACTCCAAGAGTGACAACCAGGCTGTGAGTAAAAACCTGCAACCTCAACTAATGAGTCAGCCCTTCATTGCCGGCGCCGTCGTCCCACTCTCTGGTGCCAACGGTCACTGCCGCCTCCATCATCCTCCCTGGGGCCTAGCTTCACCTGCGGGAAGCTGAAATATCCTAGCTGTGACACTATCCGCCCCAGAGGCAGCGACTGCTGCGACGGCTAATCCCTGGCCGCATACCGCAGATGGCATCACAAGATAATTACTACTCCCAACATCTCCAATCCCCAACATCCTCATCCCATCCTTCAATACCCTTTTGGTGTACACCTCGGGCCCACGAAGCCGGGCAGGGCCACCCGTGACATCCCAGACCCAACATCATCATTGAAAAATACATATGAAAAGACTGAGGGAGGGTGGATGGGACAGCAAGTCTCCAGGTGCCACTATGTGAGGAGAGACAGGAAGAAGCAAGAAATAGGCTAATAAAGGGTGAGAGCAGTAGGAGGAGCAGAATCATTTGCTGCAACAAAACAGGGAGGAGGGAGAAATTATATGGGATCACCGGCAAACCCGGTCAAATGCCGGGGCCCCGGGCTGCCGGGGGGCCCACTTGCGGTGGCAGGGGGGCCCGATGCCCGCGCTGTCACCAGCCTCCCCCCCTGCCGAGGATCGCACTTTCAATTGTATTGGCATCGCAGTTGCCGATACAATTTAAAGCAATGATGAGAGACGGAGCGGCATACTCCCTCTCTCACCATTCTCCCTGCTATGTCTTACACTGTCGGCGTTCTGAGCCTCTAACAGCTCAGCAGCGGAGCGCGGTGACGTTATCACTGCGCGCCTGCTGAGAGGTCAGAGCGACAGCAGTGGACGGCCGCGCCGAGGAGACTGGAGCAGCAAGGAAACGAGGAGTAGTGAGTATTTATGTAATCGTGGTGGCCAGATGACCATTGAGGTGCATTAAATTATATGGGTGCTGTGTACTACATGGAGGTGCCTAATGCTATCAGGGTCTGCACTGTGCTATATAGGTGCTGTGTACTACATGAAGGTGCTTAATGCTATCAGGGTCTGCACTGTGCTATAGGCTGTATACTACATGAAGGTGCTTAATGCAATCAGGATCTGCACTGTGCTATATAGGGGCTGTATACTACATGAAGGTGCTTAATGCTATCAGGATCTGCACTGTGCTATATAGGGGCTGTATACTACATGAAGGTGCTTAATGCTATCAGGGTCTGCACTGTGCTATATAGGGGCTGTGTACTACATGAAGGTGCTTAATACTATCAGGGTCTGCACTGTGCTGTATAGGTGCTGTGTACTACATGAAGGTGCTTAATGCAATCAGGATCTGCACTGTGCTATATAGGGGCTGTATACTACATGAAGGTGCTTAATGCTATCAGGGTCTGCACTGTGCTATATAGGGGCTGTGTACTACATGAAGGTGCTTAATACTATCAGGGTCTGCACTGTGCTGTATAGGTGCTGTGTACTACATGAAGGTGCTTAATGCTATCAGGGTCTGCACTGTGTTATATAGGGGCTGTATACTACATGAGGGTGCCTAATGCTATCAGGGTCTGCACTGTGCTATATAGGGGCTGAGTACTACATGAAGGTGCTTAATGCTATCAGGGTCTGCACTGTGCTATATAGGGGCTGTATACTACATGAAGGTGTCCAATGCTATGTGGGTTTGCACTGTGCTATATGGCGGCTGTATACTACATGAGGGTGCCTAATGCTATCTAGGTCTGCATTGTGCTGTATGGCGGTTGTATACTACATGAGGGTGCCTAATGCTATGTGGGTCTAAATTGTGCTATATGCAGCCTCTATACTACATGAAGGTGCCCAATGCTATGTGGGTCTGTCTGCACTGTGCTATATTGCGGCTGTATATTTATTACATGAGGGTGCCTAATGCGATCTAGGTCTGCATTGTGCTGTATGGCGGCTGTACACTACATGAGGGTGCCTAATGCTATGTGGGTCTGCATTGTGCTATATGCAGCTTGTATACTACATGAAGGTGCCTAATGCTATCTGGGTCTGCATTGTGCTATATGGGGGATGTATAGTACATGAAGGCGCCTAATGCTATATGGGTCTGCATTGTGCTATATGGGGGCTGTATACTACATGAAGGTGCCTAATGCTATCTGAGTCTGCATTGTGCTATATGGGGGCTGTATACCACATGAGGATGCCTAATGCTGTATTGGTCTGCATTGTGCTATATGGTAGCTACTTAATGTTATATGGGGGTTGCATAGTGCCATATGGGGGCTGCATAGAGAACTATGGGGGCTTCATAACACTATATGGAGGAATATGGGGACTACATACTGCTATACCCCCAGAGTTGTATGTCACCTCCACCCCAGTGCTGTATACCCCCTCAGAGCTGTGTATACTCCCAGAGCTGCATGCCACCTCCCCACCTCAGAGCTGTTTGTCCCCCCATCCCAGAGCCACTGCCCCCCTCTAGAGCTGTATGGCCCCATTGCTGTATACCCCCTTTCTCAGTATTATGTATTCCACCCCAGTAATGTGTATGTGACTCGCCCACCCCAGGGCTATGGGACACCCGGTGCCGGGCCGGACTAGTCCGGTGGTAGTCAGTGGTGGCTGGGCCCGGCTCCGTGGCCCTGGTGGGTGTCAGTAAAATATGTGGCTTGATGAATAAAGTTTGTGTTCGTGACGCCACCTGTGGTATGCGGCTATTAAGCCGCCGCTGCTGTGTGGGGCCTCCGGGGTGATGATATAGCAGCAATGGTGGTACTGCTCCCCACAGGTGGAGCAATGCCCGGGGCACAGTTGGTGCTTGTGAATGTCTATGCAGCTGTAATAACAGAGACCACTCCAAGGGTGCAGTTCAAGTTCTTTACTCACAGTTCTTATCAAGGCCGGCAGGAACCCTTGGACTGCTGGGACCACTGTCAGGGACCTCCGCCGTTTCTGGGTGATTCAGAGAGTAAAAGCCGGTGCCCTTCTCTTTAGTGTCTCTATCTTCTGCTGTCTTCCTTAGCCTTGCCTTTGTTAGGATGGACCTGGCTTGGCCTCCACTACAGCCTCCAGGCTGGGGGGGTCACCTGTCGGCTGATTACCCCTTTTCTGGAAGTCTGCTATGGGTTCTGGCCCTGGGAGTCTACAACCTTCCCTGGGCCTCGGTTTTTACTGTTTGGAGATGATCTTTGCACTCCTCCAGTCTCTAGGGACCGTCCCCTGTCGCAGCTTGATCCCTCCACCGATGTTCTTGTGGAACAGGCCACCGTAGCTCTAAACTGCCCCGACAGCTATACAGACTACCCGTGGCCCTGCGACTCCTTCTGTCTCCTACGTGGTGTCACCTGGACCTCTGGGTCCCAGGATCTTCACCAGGAAGCGTCTCCTTCTGTTTCTCTGCTCCTGTCTGACTTGGAGCTTTCTTTCCTTCTTTCTTTCTTTTCTCCTCCTTGCCTGCCTCCAGCAGGCCTCCTCCTCCCTCCTTTCTCTCGTTCTTCTTCTCCAACTACATGCTCACTCTCTCACTCCCTGAGGTAGACTGACTAAACTTGACCTTCCTCTCTTTGTCTGCTCTCAGATGGCTCCTCCCACCTCCCCAGTTGCTAAGCTACCACCCTATGGGAGCAGGGATGGGTCTTACGGCCCCTCTCAGCATGCAGCATGGGAGGGTTGCCTGCCACTTTCCCTGGTCCCAGTATGTACCTAACAATGGGTGTAGTGTGGATTTACCAGGGGACCGGAGTTCACTCTCTTCCTCTCTCAGAATGGGGCATCACACCGCTGGATGGGGTGCAATGACCTGTGGCGATGGAAGCCTCAGGGGCGCCACATATGTCCCCAGCCTCTCTTGTGATGTACAGTATATACAGCAGTGTCAGTGTGCTCTATGTGCGGCCATGTTTGTTACTGACGACCACCAATTAGTGCGGCACAGACACATGCCCAGGAGGAGCTGGATGGAGACAAGCAGGGGAAGTGAATGAGGCTGTTGCCGGCTTCCCAATATTAGAAATATCTCTAATGTGTCAGTGTGTGCGCATGTATGATGTATAGCTATGTATGTCAGTGTATATGACTGTGTATAAATTTTTGTCTATTTATATGTGTTTTTGTGAATTTCCCTTTAAATATGTATGCGTACGTATGCCTGTATGTGTATATATCTGTGCATGTTTATATGTGGATGGGGCCCACTGAGACTCTTTCGCTCAGGGCCCACAAAAACCTGGAGCCGGCCCTGCATGGGATGACCAGATGAACCCTTTACAACGGGGCATAGCAGTCAGGGTGCACCCAGTCAAATACTGAGGTGCCCTACAGTCTAAGCATATGTGCACACAGCGTATTTTAGAGTTTTCTTTTAGGAAAGCGTTAGCAATCTTTTTCATCAAGCGGCTTTGTCGGTGGTTTTGCCACCACCAACATCTTATACCCTAGAGCATGTCACTTCTATTAACTGCTTCACCATTTACAAACCCTGATGCTGTTAAAAGTCCTAACATAAGACAAACCATGTACACAGCAATGTTGTTTTGACATTGCTGTGCATTATATTCATTTTATGGGTCACTTTTGCAACCTGAAAAAAATGCAGTGTGTTTATTCTCTACGGCAGGGGTCCCTAACTTGTGGCTCAGGAGCCACATGTGGCTTACAGGATTTTGATGCGTGGCTCACCACTGTCTGCCAACTTGGTGCATTAGCACCAGGTCTAAGGGGTACTTTGCACGTTGCGATATCGCTACTGCGATCTTGGCGGGGTCAAATCGAAAGTGACGCACATCCGGCGCCGGTAACGACGTCGCAACGTGTAAAGCCTAGAAGCACCGATAAACAATCGCAAAAGCGTTGAAAATCGATGATCTGTGTAGTGTCGGTCATTTCCATAATTTCGCTGCAGCGACAGGTACGATGTTGTTCCTCATTCCTGCGGCAGCACACATTGCTATGTATGAAGCCGCAGGAGCGAGAAACATCTCCTACCTGCGTCCCGCCCGCAATGAGGAAGGAAAGAGGTGGGCGGAATGTTTACATCCCGCTCATCTCCGCCCCTCCGCTTCTATTGGCCGCGTGATGTCGCTGTGATGGCGCACGACCCGCCCCCTTAGGAAGGAGGCGGGTCGCCAGCCAGAGCGACGTCGCAGGGCAGGTAAGTGCATGTGAAGCTGCCGTAGTGATAATGTTCGCTACGGCAGCTAACACAAGATATCGCATGTGCGACTGGGGCGGAGACTATCGTGCTCGGCATCGCTACAATTGACTAGCGATGTCGCAGCGTGCAAAGTACCCCTAACAAGCACCTATGGAAAGAAAGTCTCCAAATGGTGACTTTTCTAAAAAAGCTTTGCACAGAAAAGCAGGTCAGGATGCACATACAGTACAGTCATGGCCAAAAGTTTTGAGAATGACACCAAAATTATATTTTCACATGATCTGTTGCCCTCTGGTTTTTAATTGTGTTTGTCTGATGTTTACATCACATACAGAAATATAATTGCAATTATATTATGAGTACCAAAAGGTTATATTGACAGTTAGAATGAGTTAATGCAGCAAGTCAATATTTGCAGTGTTGACCCTTCCTCTTCAGGACCTCTGCAATTCTCCCTGGCATGCTCTCAATCAACTTCTGGACTAAATCCTGACTGATAGCTGTCCATTCTTGCATAAGCAATGCTTGCATTTTGCCAGAATTTGTTGGTTTTTGTATGTCCACCAGTCTCTTGATGATTGCCCACAAGTTCTCAATGGGATTAAGATCTGGGGAGTTTCCAGGCCATGGACCCAAAATCTCTATGTTTTGTTCCATGAGCCATTTAGTGATCACCTTTGCTTTATGGTAAGGTGCTCCATCATGCTGGAAAAGGCATTGTTGGGCGCCAAACTGCTCTTGGACAGTTGGGAGAAGTTGCTCTTGGAGGACATTCTGGTACCATTCTTTATTCATGGTTGTGTTTTTAGGCAAGATTGTGAGTGAGCCGATTCCCTTGGCTGAGAAGCAACCCCACACATGAATCGTTTCAGGATGCTTAACAGTTGGCATGAGACAAGACTGGTGGTAGCGCTCACCTCTTCTTCTCCTAATAAGCTGTTTTCCAGATTTCCCAAACAATCGAAAAGGGGATTCATCTGAGAAAATGACTTTACCCCAGTCCTCAGCAGGTCACTCCCTGTACCTTTTGCAGAATATCAGTCGGTCCCTGATGTTTTTTCTGGAGAGAAGTGGCTTCTTTGCTGCCCTCCTTGAAACCAGGCCTTGCTCAAGCAGTCTCCGCCTCACAGTGCGTGCAGAAGCACTCACACCAGCCCGCTGCCATTGCTGAGCTAGCTCAGCACTGCTGGTAGTCCGATCCCGCAGCTGAAACAGTTTTAAGATACTGTCCTGGCGTTTGCTGGTCCTTCTTGGGCGTCCTGGAGCCTTTTTGGCAACAATGGAAGCTCTCTCCTTGAAGTTCTTGATGATGCGATAGATTGTTGACTGAGGTGCAATCTTTGTAGCTGCGATACTCTTCCCTGTTAGGCCATTTTTGTGCAGAGCAATGATGGCTGCACGTGTTTCTTTAGAGATAACCATGGTTAACTGAAGAGAAACAATGATACCAAGCACCAGCCTCCTTTTAAAGTGTCCAGTGGTGTCATTCTTACTTAATCATGACTGATTGATCGCCAGCCCTGTCCTCATCAAGACCCACACCTGTGTTAATGGAACAATCACTAAAACAATGTTAGCTGCTCCTTTTAAGGCAGGAATGCAATGATGTTGAAATGTGTTTTGGGGGGTTGAAGTTCATTTTCTTAGCCAATATTGACTTTGCAAGTAATTGCTGTTAAGCTGATCACTCTTTATGACATTCTGGAGTATATGCAAATTGCCATTAGAAAAACCTAAGCAGTAAACTTTGTAAAAATTAATATTTGTAGCATTCTCAAAACTTTTGGCCATGACTGTATACTGGCAATGGTTATAGTGCGGAATAAATATTGTAAGATGGACATAAGATAACGCTATTAGACAGAAGGGTACTTCAAGCTGGATGCAATAGTGTGAAGAGAGTGCTTGATACGGGAAAACCAGATAGGCGTAAAACGGGAACCCTTGGAAGTAAGTATACTGTCTATAAGGGAGGGGGCACAAATTCACAGTGTGCTTTCTGCAGGGAAGCTTTTCTATTATCACTCTGGTAATGGTGGATTCTGATTGCCACAACTGGGAGGGGTGGCGGCGTTGGATGTGGATGTGGCATGTGGCTCGCAACCATCTCACAGAGTTGAATATGGCTCTCAAGATAAGAAAGGTTGGGTACTATTGCCCTAAGGATTCCTCTGGGAAATCTTAGCAATGAACTGGCATCTAAAAGATGCTGTGTGCTATTGACATGAAATTCTCACCAGATGACGGTAACAACCCATTCAATCCACACAGGCAAAGAAATCAAGCCATAGATTTCCATAAATTAAGTTATATGTAATAGCACCTTTAGATATATATTTACTTATATAATTGGTGATGTGTTCAATCACTGTTTCATCGCTGTGTAATGTGTAATGCAGGCATTTTTACCATCACGGTCTGCCTGCTCCCTTTCACACCTCTCCACAGCAATACATGTGTGCTCCTGATGCCTTCTGCTCCTGTTGTCTTCCGGAAGTGCGCTTAGGGTGCGCGTGCCTTCCTGGCTCTTAAAGGACAGGTGCCCTTTTACCCGGAAGTGCCTGTCAGCCTATGGCTGAGAGGCACTAGGTACATAAGAAATCCTTCCACTAGGGGAGGTGCCTAAGCAACATTCTCAGCCAGTTTGTGTTTATCATGCTAGTTAGTTGTCAGGTTCCGAGTGTTCCAGTACCCGCTACCTGTACCTGTCTTTCCATACCTATCAGTATCTGCCATGTCCTCCATACCTGTCTGCATCAGCCGTCCTGCCTGCACTCACCGCGAATAGAGACTTTAACTGCCTGTACCTGAGCCCGTCCCTGCCCTGGCGTTCAGTTGCCACAGAACTGAACACTGCCCTGGGAGTGGCACCTGGTGTCCAACAGCAGTCAAGCCTATCTTCACCATCTCAGACTTTGGCGTATGCCCGGTGGGCACTTACTTTAGCCCCTCCCATGTCAAAATAAGCCCTGGTCCCCCCTGTGGTCCAGTGGGTCCATTCTTGGTCGCCGCCTCAACACCAGCGAGCGTTACCATATGCCTATGAAGCTGTCAGGTTTTGGACAGGAGACCCACGGTCAGTCTATGAATGAGGCTTTTGCCTGAGTTTCCACCATAGACACATGCACAGGTAACACTTTGCTGTGTTTGAGGACTCAGTCCTCATCTCTGCTGTACTTTTATTTTATGCACCAACTAAAATATACATATATATTTTGTTTTTTATTTTTACCTGTCAGTAAATGAGTAATGCTATCATTGTAGCATGTCCATGATGTTTTCTACCTTTCGTGGATTCTGGACTCCTTTTCTCCTGTTTCCGGACTACAGATATGTAAACTTCTCCATCAGCTCGGGCTATTGTTACACGTCTGGATCTTACTCCCTTTTATTATCTGAATTCAAGATGTTTTTTAACCTGACTCATAAAAATGACAAGTGTTAATTTAAATAGTACTCTTCTGCCGAGACAAAGGCCGTTTTGATGTGAATAATAAACTGCAGGCAACGTACACCACAACAAAGAAAGCATTCTGCCGCCTTTTCAGTTGACTTTTTTTTTTCCCCTCAATTTCTTTTCTGCGTGTGACACAGTGAAAGCCGGCGGACCAGCTGCTGCCTAAGGCCTTTAACTTTCTATCTGCAGTCCAATCCTCAAAGGCAGGATCCTGCTGAGAGCCTCACAAACAGCGTGCGAAGCTTGCGAGACAGTAGGAGTGGCCTTCAGTGCTACAATGGGGTCGGCAGCTTTGTGTGCAGCGCAGGAGATCATTAGTGTTCACTTGGCGCCCAATGGCGAATAAATTGAATGTGATATTAAAAGTGCCCACTAGAGGGTGGAGCTGAGCCAACCGTCCTGGGTATAGATCGGTAATGGCAGCCTCCGAAGCGAGAAACCTGATGTCACCGTATCATCACTGCATCTAAATATAGACCAGAAATAAGTAGCTGATGGCAAATGTGGCACGTTACATCCACGGCACAGATAAGGAATCTGTCCACTTGCAATTCCACACCAACTATGAAAAAAGACGTTGAAATATAAGGATCGTAAAAGCATTATATTTTCCTTGCCTCTTAAATGCTGAGAATATATTGTTTGATAATGACCTATTGCAAATAATAGAGCTGTTCTGAGACTGCACTCCAATTAGTACCTGTCCTCTATCTGCTCTGGATACCCTTGAATTTTATTTTTTTTATTTACATTAATGTATTTTAGGCAGAAAATCATTGTTTGCATTGGATTCCATTAAAAAATGTATCACCGTTTGCCTCCTATAGCGATTGTTTAGCACTGGCTTCAGAATAAGCTAACTGCAAATCTATCAGTGAGCTCCTTCTGATGGGTAGTTTGGAACTTTTTATGTCTTCTGAGCTTCTCAGTCTGTTTCTCAGGTTACATGATGCTTCTTGTTGTAACCACCACAGCTTAAAACATCCAAACCCTCTTGGATATGAGCCGGTCGCTGGACCCCTAAGGGTAGGTGCACACAGCATCATTTACAAGTGGATTCTGCTCTAAAAAGCACTAACTAAGGCTACTTTCACACATCAGTTTTTTTCCATCAGGCACAATCCGGAAAAAAACGGATAAAACGGATCCGGCGCCGGATCCGTTTTATCCCCATTGATTTGTATTAGCGCCGGATTGTGCCTGATGGCCTTGCGTTGCATCCGGCTTTTGCCGGATCCGTCATAATTGCCTAAAGTGGCGGCCTGAGGCAACGTATCTTGTAACGTTTTTTTGTCCGGCAAAAAAAACGCATGGCGCCGGATCCGGCGCGATACGGCGTGTTTTACAATGGAAGCCTATGGACGCTGTATCCGGCAAAAAACGGATGCGGCCGCCGGATCCGTTTTTGTAAACTGAGCATGCTCTAATATTTTGAAAAAACGGATCCAGCAAAAAAAACGGACAAAACGGATGCAAAAACGGATGCAAAACAGATCCAACGGATCAGTTTTTTACGCATCCGGCATAACGGATCCGTTAAAAATCGGATCCGGTGGATACGGTTTTTACATTTTTTGCCGGATCCGTTGGATCAGGAAAAAAAAGGATTGTGCCTGAATGCAGAAAACTGATGTGTGAAAGTAGCCTAAGCTCTCAAAAGAATGAACATATGCATTTCTATGTAAAAATGACATTGCTGTTCATATGGTCAGTCTTTATTATGTTTTTACGCATTTTCCTTCCTTATTTTAATCAATAACAGCATGGAAAAAGCATCCCAGCAAAGTCTATGAGAACCCTGACCTGCTGTGCACACTCTGCTTCTTTTTTCCTCAAAGATTTTGTTACTGAAAAACAAAGCAGCATATCTAATGTTTATGCGTTTTTTTCTCCGTTTCTATAATCCCCTGCAGACCTTTATCACTACAGTGCATTATATTGCAGCACTTCACCTCATACACTGTGCATATGTCGCGGGCGGAGGAGGGGACGCTGCGCTCTCCCACTGCTCGGGTCCGGCTGCCGCTGCTGCTGCGGCCTCTGCTGCTCGGTGGCTCGAGCGATGGGCCGGATCCCGGGGACTCGAGCGGCGCTCCTCGCCCGTGAGTGAAAAGGGAATTGGTTTTGGGGATTTATTGTCCGTGACGCCACCCACGGTTGTGGTGATTGTGTGGACACCACCGCTGCTCTGGACGGGGATCCCGGGAACGGTGACAGGGAGCAGCTTTGTTGTTATTTCTCCCCTCCGTGGGTAGGGGGTTGGTTGTCCCGGGGCCCGGTGAGGGGGTAAGGATGGATGGCAGGCCGGGTGCGGGGCCTGGTGAGGTGCAGGGTCGCGGGGGCAGCGCTGTGCCGAACGGCACGGTGGTACTCACTCAGCCTGAGACGTTAACACAGTTCTCGGTAAAACACACGGCTGGAAAGACGGTTCCCACGGACGGCTGCTGTTGCTTTTCCCCGGTAGTTGGCGGTGACGGTCTCTGTCCCTGCACCTAGTGTAAAGTTGGTAGCGATGGATTCCCACCGGTAACCCGCTCCCCGACTTGGATATGGGCCGGAGGAGACCCTCTTTGCCTGCAGGCGCTGGCCCTGAGAAACTGGTGCCTTGGCGGTGGCGGTGTCTCTTTCCTACGGTTGGACTGTTGCCTTCAATCGGGACTTAGTTGTTGGGAGACCCGGAGGTCCCCTTCACTGACGGATTTGGCAAATTCACGGCGACTCCTAGCCTTGCCGGGATCCAAAAGGCCCCTGCCAATGGTGCTGGCTTCTCTTCGTATACCGGTCCGGTACCGCCGGGCCACCACCCGTCCACGGTCCTTTTCGGCAACCTCCGATCAGCCTCTCCTGCAGACGGTCACCACCGTCTGCTGACCTTGCTGTCTCAGTCCGGGGCACACACCCGGACCAACTTCAGGCTTTCCAAACTGTCACTTTTCCTCTCTCACTACTTTCCCTCCTCCTACTTCAAACTCCCAACCTAATCTCCTCTCACTTCCTCCTCCAAACTCTAACTGCCTGTGTTTTCCCTCCTCCAGGACTGTGAACTCCTTGGTGGGTGGAGCCAACCGCCAGGCCCACCCCCTGGTGTGGACATCAGCCCCTGGAGGAAGGCAACAAGGATTTCTGGTGTAGCTTTGGTGTACCTATCCGGGGTGTAGGGTGTGGTGATGTCATTACCTGTGACCCCTGGCTTGCCCAGGGCGTCACATTCCCCCTTAGCAAAATGCAGACCGTCCGCGGGCTGCCCGTCCAACACCGGTTTTATTTTTCTGAAAAAGATAAAAAACGGTAACACATACAATTATAGTAACATCATCCCACAACGGGAGGCACTTTTCTTAAATGTTACGGTAACGGTTGCGGCTGCCGCTCTCTCCCACCCAAGTAACCTGGCCCTGATGCTGCCCCTAAGAAACAGGCAGCACCCCTTGACCCCAGTCCTGAACCAAGTCACCCGAGCGGGATCTGTCCTTCCCCTCCAGAGGGTAGCCACCGGTTCCTGTGGTGGCTGGGCCCCAGCCTGCTCCACTGCGGGCCCTCCCTCCAACCTGCCTCTCCGGAGGCGGTAACGGTAAGCTGCAACAACACAACATATTTACAAGCCACTAACGTTTGTGGTTGCCCTGCAAGTTCTCGGGCCTGTTCATAGGAGTTCCTATGCAAAACTTGTAAAAGGGGTCCCAACGGGGACCAGTTGCCGGCTACGACTGGTTCAATCACGGTTGCTGACAATCAGATGAGACTTCGGTGATCATTTTCATTTTCTCATAAACTTGCAAACTTTTAAACACACAGACAGGTGGTCCCAACGGGGACGGTGCAACGGTGCTCCGCTGCCCTTACTCTGATTCCTCGACATCACCTGAGGGAGGGGGTGCGGCGCTCACACGGGCCTCCTGGCTGCCCCTTAACTTGGCATCCAGCGCAAACCACCCCCTCTCCCCGCAGTGCCGGGTGTACTGTACAAGGTCCCCTGGGATGAAGTTGCGGCCTGGGTGCTCTTCTGGCAGGTGAGCATTCACATCCTGCTGGGCTTTAAACACTTCGGCCTCCAGGCCCGGTTCATAAATGAATCCATAGCCCCGGCGGACATCAAACCGCTTCACCTGCCCCTCGTACAGCGGTCCCCGGACACGGAAGGTCGCTTGTCTCAGGCTCTCCTTCTCCCGTATCGTACGGGCCACCATCTCCGCCTTCCTTCTTTCTCTCTCCTCGATTTCCAGGCCCAGCGGTACCGGCTCCCTGTCCCAGTACGGCGCTGCTGCGAGCTCCAGCGCACGGGTCGGGCCCCGCGAGACCTCTCGGACGCTGCCCACTACTGTTGATCTGGGAGGCAGGTCCCGTGGTGACTTGGCCTTGGACGCCATCTTGCAGCGGCAACCCGGCGCAACCTCAGCCGAGGTGTGGGGAATGGGCACAGGGGCTTTCCTCTGCTGGGCCTTCGGCACGGAGCGGACTGTCGGCTCCGGCTCGGGGGGTTTCTCGGGGGACGCCTCCGGTTCTGACTTCGGGGCTTTCCACGGCAGCACCTCCGGTCGGCTACGGGCTCCTGCTACAGGTCGGCCCGCCGGGGCGGGCATGCTGGGTATCGCTACCGGTTGCGGTGGTAGCGGGCCTAGTGGCGGGGTCACGGATTCCGGGACGGGTGGCGAGGGAGGTAGCAGGGTGAGAGGGTTTAGACCGGGTCCCGCAGCCGCGATGACCGGCCCTTCAAGGGCATCGGGGCATGGGTCACTCACCCTCCCTTCCTCAGCTTCCTCCTCGCGTCTCCGCACGGCCGCTATAACCTCCGCCATGTCGGTCTCCCACTCCTCCATGAGGAGCTGCATTTTGACCTGCAGCCTCTGGTAGAGCTACGCGGTCCAGATCTCCACCCACACCACGGTTCCAGGCGCGGGGGCTACGGTGCTTCGGGATGGCATCCACATGTTGCTGGCGGCCTCTCCCAGGAACAAGATGGCTGCAGAGTCCTGGCGTCCCTGCCTTTATAGCCGCGGCTACATGCGACCAGTCGCCATTTCGTCCCCCTTAGCCTCTTTCCGGCCCCTCCTCTATCGGGGCGGGGTTTTAGCCTTCGCGCCTCCACTACTCAAGGAGACGCTCGAGCGGGAACTCTTTGCGCCAAAGATGGCGGCTTCTGTAATTTTCTGGCCGGACACCTCCGGCGGTAACAAGGCGCACCTCTACCCAACGGCAAAGCGGTAAGATCCTGTTCGTGACGCCAAGTTGTCGCGGGCGGAGGAGGGGACGCTGCGCTCTCCCACTGCTCGGGTCCGGCTGCCACTGCTGCTGCGGCCTCTGCTGCTCGGTGGCTCGAGTGATGGGCCGGATCCCGGGGACTCGAGCGGCGCTCCTCGCCCGTGAGTGAAAAGGGGATTGGTTTTGGTGATTTATTGTCCGTGACGCCACCCACGGTTGTGGTGATTGTGTGGACACCACCGCTGCTCTGTAAGGGGATCCCGGGAACGGTGACAGGGAGCAGCTTTGTTGTTATTTCTCCCCTCCGTGGGTAGGGGGTTCCTTGTCCCGGGGCCCGGTGAGGGGGTAGGGATGGATGGCAGGCCGGGTGCGGGGCCTGTTGAGGTGCAGGGTCGCGGGGGCAGCGCTGTGCCGCACGGCACGGTGGTACTCACTCAGCCTGAGACGTTAACACAGTTCTCGGTAAAACACACGGCTGGAAAGACGGTTCCCACGGACGGCTGCTGTTGCTTTTCCCTGGTAGTTGGCGGTGACGGTCTCTGTCCCTGCACCTAGTGTAAAGTTGGTAGCGATGGATTCCCACCGGTAACCCGCTCCCCGACTTGGATATGGGCCGGAGGAGCCCCTCTTTGCCCGCAGGCGCTGGCCCTGAGAAACTGGTGCCTTAGCGGTGGCGGTGTCTCTCTCCTACGGTTGGACTGTTGCCTTCAATCGGGACTTAGTTGTTGTGAGACCCGGAGGTCCCCTTCATTGACGGATTTGGCAAATTCACGGCGACTCCTAGCCTTGCCGGGATCCGAAAGGTCCCTGCCAATGGTGCTGGATTCTCTTCGTATACCGGTCCGGTACCGCCGGGCCACCACCCGTCCACGGTCCTTTCGCAACCTCCGATCAGCCTCTCCTGCAGACGGTCACCACCGTCTGCTGACCTTGCTGTCTCAGTCACCCACCCGGACCAACTTCAGGCTTTCCAAACTGTCACTTTTCCTCTCTCACTACTTTCCCTCCTCCTACTTTAACCCCTTCACGACCATGGACGGATATATCCGTCATGGATCGTGTCCCGGTAAGCCCCGCCCCCTGCCGCGGGCAGGCGGCGTGGATCGGCACACATATCAGCTGTTTTCAACAGCTGACATGTGTGCCTACATGTTCCGAGTGGAATCGCATTCCACCCGGAACATTAACCCCTTAGATCTCGCTGCCAAAGTCTGGCAACGAGATCTATATGCGCGCGGCCATCTTTTTTACTTACCGCCGCCCCCTCCGGACGTCACGTGAGTGATCACGTGACGTTCGGTGGTTGCCATCGTAGCACAGGGTCATGTGATGACGCCTGGTGCTACGAAGTTTCACTTTCATTCTTTCTCGGCACGGAGCAGAGGAAGAAAGAAAGTGACTATTTCTGCTGTTTACAGCGGTATAGCTGTAATCAGCAGATAGCGATCAGCAATCGGATTGCTGATCGCTATAGCCCCCTAGGGAGACTAGTAAAATAAAATAAAAAAAGTAAAAAAAAAGTTTTAAAAAATTAAAAAAAAAACAAAAAACCTAAAAGTTCAAATCACCCCCCTTTCCCCCCATTGAAAATTAAAGGGTTAAAAAATAAATAAATATACACATATTTGGTATCGCCGCGTTCAGAAATGCCCGATCTATCAAAATATAAAATCAATTAATCTGATTGGTAAACGGCGTAGTGGAAAAAAAATTCCAAACGCCAAAATTACGTTTTTTGGTCGCCGCAAGTTTTACGCAAAATGTAATAACAGGCGATCAAAACGTAGCATCTGCGCAAAACTGCTACCATTAGAAACATCAGCTCGAGACGCAAAAAATAAGCCGTCACTGAGCCATAGATCCCAACAAATAAGAACGCTACGTGTTTCGGAAAATGGCGCAAAACGTGCGCCACTTTTATTTGACAAACTTGTGAATTTTTTTTAACCCCTTAGATACAAGTAAACCTATACATGTTTGGTGTCTACAAACTCGCACCGACCTCAGGTATCATACCCACACATCAGTTTTACCATATAGTGAACACCATGAATAAAACATCCCAAAAACTATTGTGCCATCACACTTTTTTTGCAATTTTTCCACACTTGGAATTTTTTTGCTGCTTTCCAGTACACCATATGGTAAAACTTATGGTTTCATTTAAAAGTACAACTTGTCCCGCAAAAAACAAGCCCTCATATGGCAAGATTGACGGAAAAATAAAAAAGTTACGGCTCTCGGAAGAAGGGGAGCAAAAAACAAAAACGCAAAAACGGAAAGTGCCCCGGGGCTGAAGGGGTTAAACTCCCAACCTAATCTCCTCTCACTTCCTCCTCCAAACTCTAACTGCCTGTGTTTTCCCTCCTCCAGGACTGTGAACTCCTTGGTGGGTGGAGCCAACCGCCTGGCCCACCCCCTGGTGTGGACATCAGCCCCTGGAGGAAGGCAACAAGGATTTCTGGTGTAGCTTTGGTGTACCTATCCGGGGTGTAGGGTGTGGTGATGTCATTACCTGTGACCCCTGGCTTGCCCAGGGCGTCACACATACAGCATGGTGTGTGAGACTCTCCATAGCTCAGTAACCCGGGGTCATCATGGTGATGACCTAGGGTTATTATGGCAGTGATCAGTTCCCTGTAATCGTATTCCAGGGACCCGATCACCAGGGAGAAGTAAGCAATTCCTAAATGCTGCGATTGCACTGATCGCAGAATTTAGGGGGTTCAACTGCCTGGAGCGGCGCGGGCACCACTCTGGGCAGAGAGAGCCAGTTCCTGGCTGTAACATAGCTGGAAACCCAGCGGCGATCGCGGGGCTACAGCACAGGAACCCCTGCGATCACTAGAACTACAAAAATGCACGAAAAGAAGCAAAAAAAAATGCATATGAAAAAAACAAGCAAATGCAATAAAAAAGCGTGTTTTTTCTGCTGCGTTTTTTTTCTTGCCAAAACATGCTTTTTTAATGTGCAGAATAGAAGCACATAAAAAAGCAACGTGGGCACATAGCCTTACTTGTTTTAGTCAATTCAGGGTTTGAAAACTGAATAGTGAAATGGTTAAAATAATTAATATGTTCATTAGGGGCTTCTGCCAGAAAGCACTCCCTAGGTATAGAATAAAGATTCCAGCCATGGAGCTTCCGCAAAGACAATGGCAAAACCTCTAGCAGAGCTGCTTTAGGCCCCCTTCACACGCACGTGCCTCCGGTACGTGTTTGGCAGCTTTCTCACGTACCGAAGACACGTACACACGGAGACCTATGTTTTTTTATTGTTTTGGACACACGTATTTGTGAACGGAATGTGTGTCCGTTCAGTGCTTATGTGTGTCCGTGTGTTTCTCACGCCGACATGTCCGTTTTTTCTCCAGCATCACGGGTGTCACACGTAACGCAAACGTGTCACACGTAACACACACGGATGTGTTCCGTGTGACACGCACCGGAGAGAAGACATGTGTCGGCGAGAGAAAAAAACAAAACGTTACTCACCTTCTCCAGCCCTGCAGTCTCTGCCGCTGGTGTCTCTTGCTGTCGACCGCCGCTCATTATGCTCATTGCATATTCACTTCACCGCAGCAGCAGCGGGGAGTCGGCAGGACCGGAGACTGAAGTTCAGCACCACGGACAGCAACGCCAGGGACAGGTGAATAGAACGTTTCCGTTCTCCGTGTGTTATCATGGATAACACACGTGAGCCATGAACACGGCTCACGGAGGGCAAAACGGACCTTTGAAACGTCCGTGAAAAACGTTCGTGGTTTTTCACGGGCGTGTGAAAGAGGCCTTAGGAAAAGAACGCCATCTTTTCCCTAAAATAGCTTTGCGTAGGAAAATGTCCGGGGGTCTATTGGCATATTAAAGAACCATAAGGTTCTATGCGCGACCGCTGAGTATTTGGTTGCAGAAATTTCTGCACCAAATCTGCATCACTTGGCAGGAAAAATGCTGCATTTTTATGCTTTTTTTGGTGCGTTTTTTTAAGCATTTTTTAGATGTGTTTTTCATGTATTGTGGGGTGGAAAATGTTGCAAAAATGCTGAAAGAATTGACATGCTGGAGTTTATTTTCTGCCACAAATCTGCAAGGAAAAATAAGCAACATGTGCACAAAACTTCAGGATTCTCATTGGCTTTTTTGTGACAAAACTGCACTCAAAAACACATACAAAAAACACACTGTGTGCACATAGGCTAAAGCTACACACACCTATCCTTATGCCAGCAAAGTCAATGAGTAGTGCACATGTTGAATTTTTTTTCTTGCAGATTTGGTGCAGAACAGTAATCTGCAGCATGTCAACTCTTTCAGTGTTTTTAGCTACGTTTTTCACCATTGAAAGCAATGAAAAGCATGAGAAAAAACATAAAAAATGCGACAAAAACAGTTCCTGCCAAGAGATGCAGAAATTTTGCAGAAATTTCTTTAACCAAATACTGTACTCAGTGTGCACATACCCTTAGATCAGGGGTCTCAAACTTGTCTGGGTATATGGGCCGCACAGAGAAAAAAAATAATTGGAGGGCCGCATTCTTTGCAGACAAAGTGTCATTTTATTGGGTCTGTATTTTTTTTTACACACCTTTGTATCACAGTTTTTGAACATTTTTCACTTGTTTATTATAACAAACGTGCACGGTTTTTGTTTAAAAATAAAAAAAACAACTATTTTTGATAGTAAAAAAAAAATTCAATGCCTATTTTGATTTTGTAGTAATGTACCCATCCTGCTCCCCATCCTATAGTAATGTACCCATCCTTGTCTCCATGTAGTAATGTGCTCATCCTAGTCCCCATCCTGTAGTAATGTGCCCATCTATGTTCCCATCTTAGGCTAGGAACCCACTTTGCGTTCACCTACTTGCAGTTTAGAACGCACATTTTGGGCTTAATTGATTTGACCAAAATTGCCTTTTTCAGAAATTTAGCGCTGAAAACGCATGCGTTTTTGTCGCGTATTTGATGCGTTTTCAGCGCTTTACACCTGCGTTTTCACCTGCGTTCTGATAGTTGCATTTTGAACTTAAAGACGCTGCTTAATAAGTTTTAAATAGTCAAATTCTTTGAAAAAATGGGAAGAAAAGAATCAAATCTATATTCATAGAATAACTCATTAAATTAAATTTTATGCATTAAATTATTGCGGTAAAATTATATTTTATGTAAAAATAGCAAAAAAGTATTAATTTCCTTAATTTAAATTGTCGGACTATGTTTGTGTGTAAAGGGACATATGAATTCATTATTTTGATGTCCAAAAAACATGCGTTTTGGGAGTCCAAAACGCATGTTTGCTGCACTGAAAAAGCAGGTAAAACGCAGAAATTTGAAGGAATCTTGGTTTTTGCCATTTCTCATTGACTCCAATAGCAAAACGCACCTAAAATGGCAAAAACAACTGACATGCTGCTTCTTTGAACGCATGTTTTTTGCCACAAAATATGCAAATTAAACGCAGCATTTAGAAACGCAAAGTGGGGTCGGAAAATCCACTTTTTCCATAGACTTTGCTGGTAAATCAAAACGCATGAAAAAGGTGCTTCCCAAAACGGACCTAAAAAGCACCTAAAACGCAGGTAAAAACGCAAAGTGGGTCCCTAGCCTTATAGTAATGTTCCCATCCTATACTAATGTGCTCATCCTTGTCCCCATCCTGTAGGAATGTTCCCTAGCCTTGTCCCCATCTTGTAGTAATGTGCCCATCCTTGTCCCCATCCTATAGTAATGTGCCTATCCTTGTCCCCATCTTGGAGTAATGTGCTGATCCTTGTCCCCATGCTATAGTAATGTCCCCATCCTATAGTAATGTGCCTATCCTTGTCCCCATCCTGTAGTAATGTGGCCATCCTATAGTAATGTTCCTAGTCTTGTCCCCATCCTGTAGTAATGTGCCCATCCTTGTCCCATCCTATAGTAATGTTCCCATCCTAAAGTAATGTGTCCCATCATTGTCCCTTTTACTAATCTGCCCATACAGGTCATCTTCTTGTAGTAATGTGCCCTTTCCTGGTCCTCTTCTTGTAGCAATGTCCCATCCTGGTCCCCTATTGTGCCGTTCTTCACATACACACAACAAAAAAAACCATCATTCATTTCACCTACCTCCGTTTCCTTGGTGTCTTCTTCTCTGCTTCATGCAGGAGCCACAGCCACTGTCAGCGCTTTATTTCAGATGAGTGCGCAGAGTCAAACTCTCTCTGCACAACTTTTCCAATGCAGCCGCCCACCAATCAACCAGACGCAAGCAGCTGAGGTCATACATAATGAGGTCATACATGAGGCCATAAGTCTGCGGGCCGTAAGAAACAGAGAAGAGGATGCCGCAGGCGGCCCGCGGGCTTGAGACCTCTGCATTAGACTATGTTCACACACAACATTACTGTAGGATTTCTTTATATCCATTTTTTTATGCAAATAAGATGCTGCATTTAACAGTACTAGCAAAAGCTATGAGATTTCAGAAGTCTCATGCTTCTTTTTTTCCAGACTGAATTTGAGAACTTTAGTGATTTTAAAGTCTGTAGAATGTAAATTTTTCTTTCTGCATTTTTGCAGCGTTTCTTCACCCATTGAGAGCAGTGAGAAAGTGGAAAAATACTGCAGAAAAATGCAGCAAACAGATTTTGTTGTGATTTTGCAGCATTTTGGTGTATAAAACTAAATATAATAAACATGTACTGTAGGCAAACATAACCTAGACCCACCATAAAAAAAGCGCAGCTAAAAAAAACTCTCCAAAGAATCTTCAAGAAGTCAAGTGAGTATCTGCATCAAAAAGTCAGCAAAAAGACTCGAAAACTGATGAATAAGCTGCACAAAAATGTTGTGACTTTTGGAGTATTCACCCTAAGAGCAGCTTTGTTGAAATGAGCAGAGATGGGGAATAGTTGGAGAATCGGGGCGGAAGCTCACCCACCTGTCAAGGTCATTAAAGCGGGCGGTAGGCCTGGAGTAGAATTTCTGGTGAGGTGCAGGGGGCGCCCTGTACTTAGAAGATACGTCATATTATTAAGTGGCATGAGACTCTTAATCAATTCGGCGTCTTGTACTCCAGCGCGCACTTCCTGAAGACTGGCATGTACAATACCAGTCTTAATCAGGGCCTCAGTGTTCCCATACCATTGCACACAGGTACTATTTCCTATGGTATATGTGTAGGTTTATCGCCAATCTGCCTACATTTTTAGCAATGACTCTTCCGACAGAGAAGCTGGTTACTTAGAAGACTATAAGACATCTTCATGGGCATTTACTACCAGCACCTGCAGTCAATCATGTTTATTAAACTACAAATCCTATTAGTTTACTTGATAAATGCCAACCCTCAGGAGATGACATTTCCATTGCACAAACCATTAGTTCTCCGTTAACCTATTTATTCAGCTCACGTCCTTCAGGAATGGAGTTTTAAGAAACAAAAAAATATCAGAGGTTTAAAAAATAGAAGCGATTCCCAACACTGATCGAGGGATTGAACTAAATCTCCAGTTTTAAGTAGGATATGGCTGGACAATCATCCTCCACTTCTGTAGAAAAGAATAAAAGCTGATGACCCCCATCCACAGATGATGCAACATGTGTTTTAAAAAAAAAAAATTTAGACATATGGCTGGTGGGAAATCCTTTTACTTAGCAGAGTAACATTGTCAAGGGTGTGTCACCATTAATAGACAACCCTGTGGTGTCTGGCTGCAGAAGGTCGCTGCTTTTGGCTGCATAAATTGCTCCTTGATATTTCGTTCTTCTCTGGTGTTTATTGAGTTCCATGTATCTTTAAGGTCAACTCTTTCCCTTTTATGACTCTGCGGATATTTTGGTAGTTCAGCTGCTATTCCTCATCCCCACTTCTTGTGTCTAATATATCTGTAATTCCCCTTGGTTTGTTGCTGGTGATAGTGTTTTACTCCTATGATGTCCAGATTGCAAGCAGTTGTCTTGGAATGACCTGTGGAGACACGTTGTTATATGTTGTTGTCTTTCTCCCATGGTCCTCCTGGAGATAAGTTGTCCATTTGCATTTCCCGGTTTGTTTTCACTGTGTGTTCTTTAGGTCTTAGTGGGGTTGACTAGTGCTCATCCTGTCTTGTCACTGCCTACAGCCCATTTCAAGGTCAGTCAGGGCCTAGGTATCCTGCTTGGTGCATAGGTATGGAACGTATATAGGGATGTCAGGGGAGCCAAAAGCCAGCAGAAGGTTTCATCTTGTGTCACCATATTTCCCTTTCCTAGAGATAGGGTTTCCATTCCCCCCTCCTTTTCGCTGTTTGCTCGGTATTTCCCCATGCCTAGTTTGACAGACACTATATGAATTGATCATGTATTCGTTGATGTAAAATAAAAAGTAGGAAAATATGGGATGGTATAAGTAGATGGGAACAGATAACGTTACTTTCAAATCAGTCTGTTCTCAAATTATACAAGTGAGCATTGTTTCAGACACAAGAGTGTAATGATCACAGTTGCGAGGGTGCAAAGACAAACTTGCCGGCAAGGGTAGGAGGTCCATACTTTCTGGTGTCGCCTCGCTTGCATGAACAGTCAGGCAATACAATCAAAATGACTTATTCCACGCAGAGTACCCTGGTCTCCAGACAGCTTTGTGCCTGTGTTCATGGAAGTAAAGGTTTCTGCAGATGGGACATGACATGACTACTGTATGATGCATCGGGGTCGGGGTGATGATTGCAGGTGCACGAGGAGCAAGTTCCAGTAGTTTTGTAGTTCATAGTAATATATCATAGCTGTAGAAAGACATGGACCGCACATCCAAAAATTATAAGATGATCTAGTGCCGCTAGGCAAAAATGTAAAACTTGAACATGAGGTTCTTGGCTTAAAGCATACCAATCAGCAGGATTTTCTTACAGTGCCTTGCGAAAGTATTCGGCCCCTTTGAATTTTTAAACCTTTTCCCACATTTCAAACATAAAGATAAAAAAATTAATTTTATGGTGAAGAATCAACAACAAGTGGGACACAATTGTGAAGTTGAATGAAATTTATTGCTTATTTTAAACTTTTATAAAAAAAAATAAACTGAAAAGTGGGGCGTGCAATAATATTCAGCCCCTTTAAGTTCATACTTTGTAGTGTCACCTTTTGCTGCAATTACAGCTGCAGTCGCTTGGGGTATGTGTCTATCAGTTTTGCACATCGAGAGACTGAAATTCTTGCCCATTCTTCCTTTGTAAACAGCTGGAGCTGAGTGAGGTTGGATGGAGGCGTTTGTGAACAGCAGTTTTCAGTTCTTTCCACAGATTCTTGATTGGATTCAGATCTGGACTGTGACTTGGCCATTCTAACACCTGGACACATTTATTTGTGAACCATTCCATTGTAGATTTTTCTTTATGCTTGGGATCATTGTCTTGTTGGAAGACAAATCTCTGTCCCAGTCTCAGGTCTTTTGCAGACTCCAAGTTTTCTTCAAGAATGGTCCCGTATTTGGTTCCATCCATCTTCCCATCAATTTTAACCATCTTCCCTGTACCTGCTGAAGAAAAACAGGCCCAAACCATGATGCTGCCACCACCATGTTTGACAGTGGGGATGGTGTGTTCAGGGTGATGAGCTGTGTTGCTTTTACGCCAAACATATTGTTTGACATTGTGCCCAAAAAGTTCGATTTTGGTTTCATCTGACCACAGCACCTTCTTCCACATGTTTGGTGTGTCTCCCAGGTGGCTTGTGGCAAACTTTAAACTACACTTTTTATGGATATCTTTGAGAAATGGCTTTCTTCTTGCCAATCTTCCATAAAGACCAGATTTGTGCAGTGTGTCTCTTGGATGCATCTCTGATCAGTCTTCTCCTTGTTTGAGATGAAATCTTTAAGGTACGGCTGGGTCTTGGTAGATTTGCAGTGGTATGATACTCCTTCCATTTCAATATGATCGCTTGCATAGTACTTCTTGGGATGTTTAAAGTTGTGGAAATCTTTTTGTAACCAAATCCAGTTTTACACTTCTCCACAACAGTATCACGGACCTGGCTGTTGTGTTCCTTGGTCTTTATGATGACTCTATGTGCTTTAAACAGAACACTGAGACTATCACAGAGCAGGTGCATTTATACGGAGACTTGATTACACACAGGTGGCTTATATTTATCAGCATCAGTCATTCAGGACAACATTGGATCATTCAGAGATCCTCAATGAACTTCTGGAGTGAGTTTGGTGCACTGAAAGTAAAGGGGCCGAATAATATTGCACGCCCCAATTTTCAGTTTATTATTTTTTACAAAAGTTTAAAATAAGCAATAAATTTCGTTCAACTTCACAATTGTGTGCCACTTGTTGATTCTTCACAATAAAATTTACATTTTTTATCTTTGTTTGAAGCCTGAAATGTGGGAAAAGATTGAAAAATTCAAGGGGGCTGAATACTTTCGCAAGACACTGTATGTATAGAATCAGCATGATAGTGCCAGTATAGCACTGTCACTAGGTTATATAGGAAAATCCTGGTGATTGGTACACTTTGACATTCTGATCACACTGTATGACGTCCACTGCCATGTCACGGCAAACCTCTGAGTGTGTCCTTAAATTATTTAAGATTTAAAAGGTGCAGTGCCGTGCGCTTGTAGGAGGTGGTCAGGTTACTTCAACTCCTACGGTGTTTACATAGTATCTGATGTGTCTTGTTCCGAATGTACTGTATATATGGGTGTGTTTTATAAAGTGAACATTTGAAGTTCTGCTGCTGCTGGAGAACACGGGCTGGTGATGCAGCCCTTCTGTCACCAATGTTAGTATACACACTCTATGGGGGGCTGGATGTAATACACTGGGGGGCAATGGGGCTCAATGAAAAGGTAAATTCAGTGATAAAGACGTGTTCCCATACTTTTGTCCATATTGTTTATATTATATTGGGGATAACATGGCACCCCATGATGCTGTATAAGTTTTTTATGGTTTCTGTATGCGATACACAACCCTAATCTCAATAATTCTTCAACTTCAGTTTCTTCTATACATGCACCAACTATATACTGTGTTTTTCTTTGTTCCGTGTATATGCCTCTGTAAGGCGCTGATCTCACTACAGTTTGTGTCTTTCTTTCTCTCCTGACCTAGTGCTTTTCAGGGCTCAGTCAGGGGAGTAATATAGTTATCCAGGGCCCATTCTTCTTCCGCTATGGCAATCTTCATGGCCTCATCGCTCACAGTAATCCGTGCAAAATCTGTGAAAATAGATCTGTATTCTATCTTGACTGTCTCATTGTGTCTTATTTATTCCCCCACTTTGTCAGATCCTAGTGGGAAACCAAATGGCCGCAAGAGAAAATACAAATGCAATCTAGGGCTGAAAATGTAAAGTCCTCAAGTAGCAGATTCACCGAGCTAACTTACCGTCAAGGCTGAATATTGCTGAAAGGGTTAAATGTAAAAATAAAGCAGCATTAATATGCAATTTAAAGGGAAGCTATCATCAGAAAATAATAGATTTTTGTCTTAAATGTACTTTTTTTTTTAAAAAAAAAAAAAAAACTATTTATAATGGGTTTTTTTCTATATCACAATCTATATATATAATTGCCTTATTCTGTCTGTCTGTCTCTCTGTCTTGCTCCAAAATTGTGTCCTTACGGTGACATGTCCTTACGGTGACAAACAGAGGATTGGCCGCTGGGCTCGCCATGGCCCCGCCCCCCCGCACGGATTGGCCGCTCGGCCTCACCGATTGGCCACTTGCCTCGCCTCCTCCCCCCCGCACGGATTGGCCGCGCGCCTCGCCTCGGCTCCGCCCCCCTGCACGGATTGGCCGCTCGCCCAGGCTCCGCCCCCCACACGGAATGGCCTCTCGCCCCGAGATGAGCGCATCAAGGTCCTGCAGCGGCGGAACACACACACACATAAGAACAGACACACACACACACACATCAGATCGCATCCACACACATCATCCCGTGATATCGCTTGCTTCTCGGCGGCGATCCTGTGCGTGCAGTGACCTTCCAGGACCTGCCGGAGGATCACATGGCCGGAAGCATGTGGTATCTCCGGATGTTGTGTTTGTGTGAGCGCGTATGTGCGATATCGTCAGTGTGTGTGTGTGCATGTATGCGATCGGATGTGTGTGAGTGTGTTCTGATGTGTGAGTGTGTGTGTGTGAGTGTATGCGATCGGATCTGTGAGTGTCGGCAGAGGAGCACGGCGTGCAGCACAGCTGCTGGGACTGCCCACCGGTGGGCACAGGGAGAAGTGGGGTGTGTGTGAGTGTATGCGATCAGATGTGTGCGTGTATACTGTCTGATTTGTGACTGTGGAGCACGATGGGGGGTGCACAGCATGGGGGATGGAGCACAATGGGGAGTGCGCAGCATGGGGGATGGAGCACGTTTGGGAGGTTTGGGAGTGCGCAGCATGGGGGATGGAGCACGATGGGGAATGCGCAGCATGGGGGATGGAGCACGATGGGGAGTACGCAGCATGGGGGATGGAGCACAATGGGGAGTGGGGATGGAGCACGATGGGGGGTGCGCAGCATGGGGGATAGAGCACGATGGGGAGTGCGCAGCATGGGGGATGGAGCACGATGGGGATTGCGCAGCATGGGGGATGGAGCACGATGGGGAATGCGCAGCATGGGGGATGGAGCACGATGGGGAGAGCGCAGCATGGGGGATGGAGCACAATGGGGAGTGCGCAGCATGGGGGATGGAGCACAATGGGGAGTGCGCAGCATGGGGGATGGAGCACGATGGGGAGTGCGCAGCATGGGGGATGGAGCACGATGGGGAGTGCGCAGCATGGGGGATGGAGCACGTTTGGGAGTGCGCAGCATGGGGGATGGAGCACGATGAGGAATGCGCAGCATGGTGGATGGAGTACGATGGGGAATGCGCAGCATGGGGAATGGAGCACGATGGGGAGTGTGCAGCATGGGGGATGGAGCACGTTGGGGAGTGTGCAGCATGGGTGATGGAGCACGTTTGGGAGTGCGCAGCATGGGGGATGGAGCACGATGGGGAGTGTGCAGCATGGGGGATGGAGCACGTTTGGGAGTGCGCAGCATGGTGGATGGAGCACGATGGGGAATGCGCAGCATGGGGGATGGAGCACGTTGGGGATTGCGCAGCATGGGGGATGGAGCATGATGGGGGGTGCGCAGCATGGGGGGATGGAGCACGATGGGGATTACGCAGCATGGGTGATGGAGCACGATGGGGGTGCACAGCATGGGGGATGGAGCACGATGGGGGGTGCGCAGCATGGGGGATGGAGCACGATGAGGGGTGCGCAGCATGGGGGATGGAGCACGATGGGGGGTACGCAGCATGGGGGATGGAGCACGATGGAAAGGTGCGCAGCATGGGGGATGGAGCACGATGGGGGGTGCACACCTCCCCCCAAAACACACACACACACCGCCACACACGCACTGCACAACACACCACACACACACTGGGAACCACAAACACCGCCCTACACAGACACCCACACACACAGACAACGCCGCACACACACAACACGCAACACACAAACAGCGCGGCACACACAAATATACGCACATACCGCACAACACACACCTTGCACAAAACATACCTCCCACCAAAACACACACACCCCACACCCACAGAAACCGTGCAACACACACACACAGCGCTCCACAAACAACGCAACACACACAACGCAACACACAAACAACACTGCTCTCACCCCCCGCCAAACCCAGACAACACCCAGAACATGTACAGCGCCCTACACAAACACTTGGTAACTACACACAACAACATCTATATATATAACAAAAATCATACATTAACTACACAATACGTAAATTCTAGAATACCCGATGCGTAGAATCGGGCCACCTTCTAGTTAGTAATAAAAGTAAAAAATAGAAATCTTGTAAGTTCTATACCAGCCCCTGGAGCTGTAACGTCCTGTCATTTCAGAAAACAACACATTTGTATAGCCTCAATCTTTTGTATTGAAGCATCTAATGTTCGTGTGCAAAGCTCATTGTTTTGGGAGAGGGAGCAGGGGCAGCGGTGACGTCCCCTATATTATTGATGGATCTTTTGCTATCATTTATAGCATACACATAGACACCTCTTTGACCTGTTCTCAAGAACAGTGTCCAGAATGTGTGGTTCTCTCATTTTACTTTTAGCAAAGTTGAAAAATTAGGACTATGAAGAATTTTTTTAATTGTCTGTTATCATGGAAATGCAGAATCTTTGTTATAACTGTAGAAATGAAAAACTGTAGAAAATGTCCCATTTATTTAGATCTATCTCAAAGTTCCTTCATTTTTATACTTATAATGTATTCAGGCAATCAAAGAGTTGCTTACGAAGGTGTTCAGACATATTCTGTATATTGGTGCAGCGGCGGACATATCGTGGTTGGAGCAATTTGTGAGGCCACATAGGGGCCCAAGAGATAAAGGGGCTCATTTCCATCTCAAAATCAGTGGACTTGTGCCTTATAATGAGCTACTGGACTGCAAAGGGCATATACAGTGTGTCCACCCATATCCTGTCCACCGCCATTAACTTGAGAACGGCGGCAGCTATAGGCATAGAAGTGGTGTCTAGGTATAGTAAAGTAGCCATGCGCTACGCAATGAAGCCACCTATAGCGCCACCTGGTGGAAAACAACGGAGTTAGCATTTTTATCTCGAAAACAGAACAAGATAGAGAAAAAAGTGAATTAAAAAATTGTAGGGCATCATCAATTCAATATGAATCGACACCTTGCATATAATCTCTATAATCTTTCATGTAATCTCCCCTGTAAATATACCCATTTTAAAAAGCACCCAGGGACATGGAACCAGGCAACCTAGTGACATCTCCCCATCAATACACCACCCAGGACCGAGTACCCCTAGCCCTGGGCGACACACTACCACCCGGGGGGCGCAGGTACACAGGAGAGATGTAGAGCTCCTAGGTGTAATGCGGTGTCTGCCCACTAGATGTCACCAATATCTAGAGAGAGAAGTAGCAGATTGGTCGTACAAGCAGAGAGTCAGAGCAGGGAGATCACGTCAGTGCAAGGGAGGAAGAGGAGCCAAAATCACGTGGAAGCCTAAGGTCAGTAGCTGGAAGGTAACGTCAGGTACCGATGGGGAGCAGAACCGTAGTCAGAGAGCAAGCCGGGGTCAGAATCTAAAGGGGAACGTAAGTACAAAAGGGGGGAAGTGGGGCTGAGGGAACCAGAGAAACGGAGGGTCAGGAAGCCAGGGAGCACAGACAAGACGGTTTGTGTGGAGGACTGGGAGAGGAGTCCGGGTAGCGGGACGAGGATCAGAACAAAGTCATGGGATCCAGAAGCGTGCACTGAAGAGCAGGAACTATCACTGGCGAAGTTCAGGTGAAAACAGCTCAGAGATAAAGCAAGGTGATTACCGGAACGAGGCACCAAACAAGCCCTGCCCACCGGCAAGGACCCGGGGAATACAAACAACTGAGCAATAGACAAAACCCAATGGCTCTGCAAGGAGCAGAGCTAAAGGTGAATCGTGACACCACCTTTGTCTATGGAGTCTGCCTTGTATTGCAGCCTATTATTATAAAGGTAAAAGGGGCCAATTTACAACTGTGGACAAAACCTGTGAATAACAATGAGTACGCTTTGGGAAACAATTGGTTTTAAGATTTATTTTTTTCAACAGGATAGATGAAATATGTATGATCCCTGAGGGTCACGCTGCTAAGACCTCTACTGATCCCAAGAACAGGGGACCGCAAGTTCCCTTTATGAAAGGAGCAGTATTGTTACGGTTGCTGTTGCACTGGAAACTATGTTTGGATTTCTTGCTACTGCACATGTGCAAGCGCTGGAGACTAAGTCCTATCTTGGAGTCATTGCACATGTGCGGGTGATATCATCGCTGACACGAGGTCACATGTCTCTGACACCTAAGCTGATTGGCCGCTGGTCATGTGCTTGTGACACGTGGTCACATGTCTCTGACACCTTCTATGCCGATTGGTCGCTGGTCATGTGCTTGTGACGCTTTGCTCGGTGATAGGCCAGTGTGACGTCATTGCTGTCGTTCTGGCAGCGGATTGGCTTTGGTGTCCTCCATCTTGGATGAGGCACAGAGTCTATATAAGATCCTGATGCACGCCGCCCGGCGCTCAGTCCTCTTGGTTCATGCATGAGAGTAGACGCCTTGTGCACGTCCCTCTAGGCATCTCTCTGTCTATGCTAGGTGAGCGCTACCGGCAGGGTAGCGTTCTTATACCTTACAGCTTCGGCTGCGGTCTGTATCCTTACATCTTAGTAGAGCGGACATAGGCAGGTGCCTGAGGCACATGGTCCGGCTGGGCCTTGTGATTCTACTCCTAGGTGGACGTTGCCACTAGGGTAACGTTCCTTATACTGCGTCTGGTAGTTGTTCGTATCCTCGCACACTAGGTGAGCGAACATAGGTAGGAGCTTTGTGCGGCTTATGCTGCTGTCCGTTTCTTTTGCACCACTAGTGGAGCGGACCTAGGCAGGTGCCATATCTAGTGGTTCGTGTCCTCATACACTAGTGGAGCGAACGCAGGTAGGAGCTTTGTGCGGCTTACGCTGCTGTCCGTCTCCTGGCACCGCTAGCGGAACGGACCTAGGTAGGTGCCATTTCACACTCACTGCTTTTGTCTCTGTGACCATTAACAGAGACCATGCCACACACCCTCCAAGTAAGGGAGGAATTGCTTTATTTCCTAATTATATTCCTCTGTGAGTTTAACAGAGGTATTGCACTCTGCACTTGTGCTATTACTATTTACAGTGGCACACTTATATACCCCTTATCCTCTGCCATAGTCTGCAGCAGAGTCTTTGCATGGTGGACCCTGACTGTCTGATATTCCTTTGGGTTTTATTATCAGACAGCCCCCCGTAACATTAGGACTGAGCCAAGGGTCTGGCAGTTATGGCAGAATATCAGCAGTTACACCGTTACATACAAGTACTTGAGTCGCGGCTCAAGACTATTGAGGATAAACCTCAGACCATGGTGACATCTGCACATGATCCTCGACATGCTCTGCCAAACAGGTATTCTGGCAATGCCAGATCATGTCGTGGTTTCATTAGTCAGTGTCAGATACACCTAGATGTCAACTCTTCTCGCTTCTCTACAGAGAGGTCCAGAGTAGGCTTTATCATATCCTTACTTCAGGACAAAGCCTTAGAATGGGCGACTCCCCTATGGGAGCACTCTGATGTGGTTACTCTGAGACATCAAGACTTTCTTGAAGCTCTTAAAGCGGTATTCATGGGTCCACAGGTTACCCATGATGCGGCCCTGAGACTGTTAGATCTATCTCAGGGTTCGTTATCCACTAGTTCTTATGCCATTGCTTTTAGAACTCTGGTGGCAGAACTAGATTGACCAGAAAAGGTGTTGATTCCTATCTTTTGGAGAGGGTTGGCAAGCTATGTCAAGGATGCCCTTGCTACTCGTGAGGTCCCTGCTTCTCTGGAGGACTTAATCACTGTAGCAACAAGGATCGACGTACGCCATAAGGAACGTAGACTCGAGGTCTCTTCCTCACGCCGTAAGCATTGGGCTATTCCAGTTGTTGAGGGTCCACTACCATCTTCCTCAGCATCTGAGACATCTCTCACTCCTATGGAGTTAGGTCATACGTCCTCCAGACTACGCAGGTCTGGTCCTCCTATATGTTACGTATGTCGTCAGGCTGGGCACTATGCCAACAAGTGTCCTAGCCGTCAGGGAAACTCCCAGGCCTGTCTTTTCTCCGGGGCACTTTGTGTGGCTCTCTGCAAAACACGTGAAATTTAAGGGTACTTTACACGCTGCGACATCGCTAGCGATCCCGTTAGCGATGTGAAATTCTAGATCACAAGTGCGCTTTTTTCGAGATCGCACATGCGTAAAATGACCTATGTGCGACCTCAAAAGATCGCACTTGCGATCTAGAATTTCACATCGCTAACAAGATCGCTAGCGATGTCGCAGCGTGTAAACTACCCTTTAGAGTGAGCTCTGTCAAATTTACTCCTTGCTTCCTGGGTCCTTATGAGGTTCTTCGACAGGTAAATCCTGTAGTCTACCAATTGAAGTTACCCGTCCATCTTAGGATCCATGAAAAATTGCATGTCTCACTGCTAAAGCCGGCTATTTTACCTCACGCTCGTGAAGTGCACTCTCCTGCCTCTGATTCCTCTCGCTCTAGCTATGAGGTACGAGCCATAGTTGGTTCTAAGATGGTTAGAGGGCGCAGGTTCTTCTTGATAGATTGGGAGGGCTACGGCCCAGAACATCGCTCTTGGGAGCCTGAGGAGGCTGTCCATGCTCCCGACTTAGTTGCCGATTACCTGCGTCGCCGGGAGGGGGGCCCTTGAGGGGGAGGTACTGTTACGGTTGCTGTGGCACTGGAGACAATGTTCGGATTTCTTGCTACTGCACATGAGTGAGCACTGGAGACTATGTTCGGATTTCTTGCTACTGCACATGTGCAAGCGCTGGAGACTAAGTCCTATCTTGGAGCCATTGCACATGTGCGAGTGACATCATCGCTGACACGAGGTCACATGTCTCTGACACCTTCTAAGCTGATTGGCCGCTGGTCATGTGCTTGTGACACATGGTCACATGTCTCTGACACCTTCTATGCCGATTGGTTGCTGGTCATGTGCTTCTGACGCTTTGCTCGGTGATAGGCCAGCGTGACGTCATTGCTGTCGTTCTGGCAGCGGATTGGCTCTGGTATCCTCCATCTTGGATGAGGCACAAAGTCTATATAAGACCCTGACGCACGCTGCCCGGCGCTCAGTCCTCTTGGTTCATGCATGAGAGTAGACGCTCTGTGCACGTCCCTCTAGGCATCTCTCTGTCTATGCTAGGTGAGCGCTACCGGCAGGGTAGCGTTCTTATACCTTATAGCTTCAGCCCGTATCCTTACATCTTAGTGGAGCAGACATAGGCAGGTGCCTGAGGCACATGGTCCGGCTGGGCCTTGTGATTCTACTCGTAGGTGGACGTTGCCGCTAGGGTAACGTTCCTCATACTGTATCTGGCAGTTGTTCGTATCCGCGCACACTAGGGGAGCGAACATAGGTAGGAGCTTTGTGCGGCTTATGCTGCTGTCCGTCTCTTTTGCACCACTAGTGGAGCGGACCTAGGCAGGTGCCATATCTAGTGGTTCGTGTCCTCGCACACTAGTGGAGCGAACGCAGGTAGGAGCTTACGCTGCTGTCTGTCTCCTGGCACCGCTAGAGGAACGGACCTAGGTAGGTGCCATTTCACACTTACTGCTTTTGTCTCTGTGACCATTAACAGAGACCATACCACACACCCTCCAAGCAAGGGAGGAATTGCTTTATTTCCTAATTATATTCCTCTGAGTTTAACAGAGGTATTGCACTCTGCACTTGTGCTATTACTATTTACAGTGGCACACTTATATACCCCTTATCCTCTGCCATAGTCTGCAGCAGAGTCTTTGCATGGTGGACCCTGACTGTCTGATATTCCTTTGGGTTTTATTATCAGACAGCCCCCCGTAACAAGTAGTGAGCATGTGTGAATATTGCAGTCGCTGCACATGCTCATTCCTGCTCCAATGGGTTCCTTTGATGTAATGACAAGATATCTCAGAAACTGAAAAGACATGAAAATTACAACAAACAGGTATTGAGTATGATTGATAATGCTACCCAATGATCTGACAACTCATGTGTATTTTGGTGTTGTGTACCCACGCTTGGTGTATTCTGACCTTGCTTAACCCCTTAACGACCCTTGACGTACTGGGTACGTCATGGTGACATGGTGCTAAACGACCCATGACGTACCCAGTACATCATGGTGAAATCGCGGTCCCGGAGCCCCGGGGAGTCCAATTTGTTTAATTAAACAGTAGATTCGGGAAGGAGGGGACCTCTCCCTGACCTCAGGAGGGGTGGTGCCTCCTCCCCGAACCTACAGAGGCTGTGATTGGCTGACGAACACCGCTCAGCCAATTACAGTCACTGTAATGTTCCAGCCATTGAAAATGGCTGGAACATTGAAATCCAGCCCTGATCAGTGCTGCTGTAGCACTGGCCATTGGCTGGAGCTGGGTGATCGGTGCTTCACCCGCCCCCAGCTCTGATTGGAGAGACCGGTCTTGTGACCGATCTCTCCAATCACCGTGGATCTGGTGCCGGTGACCTGTGTCCGTCCCTGAAAGCCGAGGAGAGCGGTCTCTGCGGGTGCCCATCGGTAAGTTGCTGCCCCCGCCGCCCGCCCCTGTCCCCGATCGCCCTGCCAGCCCCGCCGCTGCTGCCCCCGAATCGGCCCCCACTGTTCCCGATTGGCCGCCGTCGCCTCCTTCATCGGCTGCCCCTTCTCCATCGCCACTACACCTCCTCCCCCTCCATGTGCTGCAAGCCACCCTCCCCCCACATGTGCTGCAAGCCACCCTCCCCCCTCCATGTTCTGGGGGCCCCCCCTCCTCCATGTGCCATCTCTCTCTCCCATCAGACTCTGCCCCCCTCCCCGATCTGCTGCCTGCTCTCTCACATCCTCTTCATCTACTGCCCCCTCTCACACTCCTCAATCTGTTGCCTTCATCTGCTGCCTCTTCTGTCTGCTGTGATCCTGCTGCCTAGATCCATCCTGTAAGGTAGGTATCCCCATCTCACCTCCCTCCCCCCCATCCTCCGCCGCTCCTCCATCCGCTGCGCCATTTCCTATCATCCATCCGCTGCGCCCTTTCCCATCCTCTGCCGCTCCTCCATCCGCTGCGCCCTTTCCCATCTTCCATCCGCTGCGCCCTTGCTCATCTGCCGCCCCGCCCTCTCGCATCGCATTATCCAGCGCAGTTGCTCGCTTCCAGACTGGAGTGGATGATGCGATGCGAGACTCGTGCATTGCTCTCACGTTTGGCACTGGTCTTAGTGGCAGGCGCTCATATTTTTTTTTTATTCATTTTTTTTTTTACTGATGTCTGTTTTTTATTTCGCCAAACTATTTTTTTTGTATGGGGGGGGTCTAGTTTCCAAAATGGGATCACATGTGGGGGACCTCCACTGTTTAGGCACCTCAGGGGGTCTCCAAATGCAACATGGCGTCTGCTAATAATTCCAATCAATTTTACTGTGAAATCGCTCCTTCTCTTCTGAGCCCCGCCGTACGCCCAAACAATTGATTTCCACCACATATGAGGTACCTGTGTACTCAGGAGAAATTGCACAATACATTTTATGGTGCATTTTTTCCTGATACCCTTGTGAAAAAAAGCTACCAGTTTGAAAAAACAATTTTATGGTAAAAAAAAGAATAAAATATTTTCACGGCTGAACATTACAAACGTTTGTGAAGCCTCCAGGGGTTCAAAGTGCTCACTAAACAGCTAGATAAATTCCATGAGGGGTCTAGTTTCCAAAATGGGGTCAATTGTGGGGGAGCTCCTTTCTTTAGGCACTTCAGGGGGGTCTCCAAACGCAACATGGCGTCCGCTAATAATTCCAACCAATTTTGCCGTGAAATGGCGCTCCTTGCCTTCCGAGTCCTGTGCCCAAACATTTGATTTCCACCACATATGAGGTATCTGCATACTCAGGAGAAAATGCACAATACATTTTATGGTGCATTTTTTCCTGATACCCTTGTGATAAAAAAAGCTACCTGGTTGAAGCAACAGTTTTGTGGTAAAAAAAAATGTTTTTCTTTTCACGGCTCAACGTTATAAACTTCTGTGAAGCCCCAGGGGTTCAAAGTGCACATGAAACATGTAGAAAAATTATTTGAGGGCTCTAGTTTCCAAAATGGGGTCACTTATGGGGGAGCTCCATTGTTTAGGCACCTCAGGGAGTCTTCAAACCCGACATGGCGTCCGCTAATGAGTGCAGCTAATTTTGCACTCAAAAATTCAAATGGCGCTCCTTGCCTTCCGAGTCCTGCCGTGTGCCCAAACATTTGATTTCCACCACATATGGGGTATCTGCCTACTCGGGAGAAAATGCACAATACATTTTATGGTGCATTTTTTCCTGATACCCTTGTGATAAAAAAAGGTAACTGGTTGAAGCAACAGTTTTGTGGTAAAAACATTTTTTTTTCTTTTCACGGCTCAACGTTATAAACTTCTGTGAAGCCCCCAGGGGTTCAAAGTGCACATCAAACATCTAGAAAAATTATTTGAGGGCTCTAGTTTCCAAAATGGGGTCACTTATGGGGGAGCTCCATTGTTTAGGCACCTCAGGGAGTCTTCAAACCCGACATGGCGTCCGCTAATGAGTGCAGCTAATTTTGCACTCAAAAATTCAAATGGCGCTCCTTGCCTTCCGAGTCCTGCCGTGTGCCCAAACATTTGATTTCCACCACATATGGGGTATCTGTGTACTCAGGAGAAAATGCACGATACATTTTATGATGCATTTTTCCTGATACCCTTGTGAAAATACTAATTTTTATGGCTAAAGTAACATTTTTGTGTTAAAAAAGTAAAATTTTCATTTTTTCTTCTACATTGCTTTGGTTGCTGTGAAGCTCCTAAAGGGTTAATAAACTTCTTTTGGGAATTTTCTGTCGCCTAGGTTTCTCAAATCACTCCAAATGTGATGTGGTACCTAAAAAATTTTTTTTTGTAAATTTTGTTGGAAAAATGAGAAATTCCTGATGAACTTTGAACCCTTCTAAGTTCCTAACGGAAATTTTTTTTTTCAAAAATTGCGCTGGTGTAAAGCAGACAAGTGGGAAATGTTATTTAGTAACTATTTTGTGTGACATATCTCTCAGATTTATGGGCATAAAATTTCAAATTTTGAAAATTGCGAAATTTTCAAAATTTTCGCCAAATTTCCAAAATTTTCACAAATAAACGCAAAACATATCGGCCTAAATTTACCACTGACATGAAGTACAATATGTCACGAAAAAAACAATGTCAGAATCGCCAGGATCCGATGAAGTGTTCCAGAGTTATAACCTGTCAAAGTGACACTGGTTAAAGTTGCAAAAAATGGCCGGGTCTTTAAGGTGAAAACAGGCTGGGGGCTGAAGGGGTTAACCTTGCAGAAAATAATTCTACTCCTTGATTTTTTTTTCCCATTTGAAGCAGCAATATTAAATAGCAGTATGATACAATGTCTTTAAAGAAAATCATAATAGTTCCTTGGAGTTTTCCTTTTGGTATAATTAGTCGTCATTTGCGTTTTGCGGCTGTTCCGTAGGAACGTAAGTTGTATGATATCGTAGCACTGTGTTAAAAGCCAGAGTGATTATAGCCTCCTCATTGAACTGTTAAGAGTACTTGACATAAGAAATCCTTCTTTGATGAATGGAGAATCAGAGAACACTTGTAAGAATCACTTCAATGCAGATGACTCCACAAACCATACATAGTATAAATACAGCGCTCCTCTTTATAAGACTAGTTAAAACAACAGCTTAAAAATAATCTCCAGTAGTGTATTGTACAGTATATACCCAGTACAAGGAAACCAATACACCGGGAAATAGAATACAAATGATGTACTTTCATTAAAATAATCACCAATTATTAAAATCATCAATATGTCACGAATTATGTGGTCCAAGAACAGGTTGGCTGCAAGTTGCGAGATCCTGCAAACTATCCAATGGATCAGTTTGCCTTATTTTTCTTTCCTTTGCTTTAAACTACACATCTAACCTTTTTTATGTGGGATTGTGAATGTTTGTATTGCAAAAAGCCGAAAAAAACTACAATCAAGAATGTAGTTAATATTCCAGAGTCACAATAAGGCCAGTTTCACACTTGCGTTGAACGGCATCGTTGCATTGCGTTGTGTGACGGATGCAACGGATGCGTTGCATATAGTGGCACAACGGATGCAACGGATCATACAAATTAACGCAATCCGTTATAGATTTTTTTTCTTGACTTTACACATCTGGGCATGCGCAGTTGTGTAAAGACGGTTGCGTTAACGGAATCCGTGAAATGACGCATTCTAGCGGAATCCGCCACCATAGGCGTCCATTATAAAAACAACAGACGCCAATGGAATCCTGTTGGTTGCATTTTTTTGACACTCCGACAAGCGCAGAAAAACGCTACATGCAGTGTTCCATCCGCCAGGCGGATGCAACGTAGCGTCGACTGACGGATACAACGCAAGGTCATCCGTTCTTATCCGTAGCTAATAGAAGTCTATGAGGAATAAAATGGTTTCCTGCAACGGTTACCGTAATTCCTCAAGACGGCAGATAGCAATGGATGCCGTTCAACGCAAGTGTGAAACAGGCCTTAGGATGAGATCCAAGAAAAGGCCTTCAAGAGGATGGCATCATCTTAATCTTTGCTCCCTTACTTTTATGTAGGTCCCTGGTAATTATAATACAAATACCCTTTATATAATGAATAATAGGGATATCACATCTGCAACCGTATTTGCAGATCACATATATAAATAAGATGTGAAGCAGAAATAAATAACCTGCAAAGTAGATGACAAATTGTCCTTTATAGAACAGGAATATGATGCCAGCCATATAATGCAATATCGTACTGTATAAAGTTTATCTGCCACCAGATTTCAAAATACAAAACATATACAAGTGCATTTCAATAAATTGGAATATCATTAAAAAGCTGATGATAATGGCAGCCTGGATGTTGTGGCCCTCCGCAAGTAGGAGCAGACCCCAGGGGATAGAGGATGGTGATTGTTGTTTATGTCCGTTAGTGATACTGGGCGCGGAAAGAAGGTAGGCCACACAAGGGATTGCAGTAAAACTGGTTCTATACTCACTGAGATGTTGCTGGCAACCCGATGAAGGCTGGTCCTCACCACTGGTTCCCCTGCACCTGTCTCTGGTTGGTGGGTCCCCGTGGCTTGGAGTGTCTGGGGCTCCCCTCCTGGTCGTCTTTCAGTCTTAGTCCGTACGGCAGGTAACTTTGACATTGTTGGGCCAGATCTCTGTCTCGTTCCCAGGGCCTCCCATCGTTACTGTGCCCCGGACTTTACGGTCGGTGAGGTCCTGGATGGTCCCCTCACCATGCAGATTTTATCAGGTCTGCCTGTAGCGTTTTCCTGACCTAGGGTTCTGCACTCCACCAGTGCTATGGTTCCGCGAGTACTCCGCCGTACTCCCTCGGCAACCACACGCCTGAGCCTGACAGGTCACTGCTACACTTCCCCATCAGTCCCGTTAAGTCCGTCTCCTTTCAACTCCACTTACTGACTGTCTGGCCCCTCCTCCCTGGTTGTCGTCTAGTGGACTGGATCAGTTCCACCCCTAAGTGCCCATCCATTGGGTCCAACCCTAGCCCGTCACCAGTTTTGGGGGAGAGGAGACAGGGATTGTATGAGTGTTTTGGTGTTACCGGCACTGGTCTTCTGGGTCCCTGGGGGTAGGCTCTGCATCTTTGACAGGATGCAGTACCCTGTAGCTCCTGATGGCTCAGGGGCGCTACACCGGTACTCACCGCAAACCCTGGAATCCCGTGTAGCTGTAGAGAACCTGGGCTGAGCTGGACGCTCCAAGCCACGGACTCTAAGGCGCTCCCAGAAGTGTGAGGTAGAAGAGAGTGGATCGATGTCCCCAAGTGTGTCTCACCTCAAGCTGTGCCCGGGGCAATCTGTCCATGTGTGAAGATGCTCCTTCCCTTTTCCCCAAGTGGTGCCTTCCCCCCCAGGTGGTTGTCCTAGTGACCAGGAAAGTCCTATGTCTCTTGATCGCCACCCCACAGCCTACCCTGGTCTATCCCCCCGTTGGGATAGCACCTAACTGTTTGTGGTGTGTGAATGTGAGTATCACCAGCAATTAACCTCTCCTTACCCTGGATGAGTACTACATCTTAAGAGGGATGCAGTACCCTGTGGCGACCAAAGCCTCAGGGGCGCCACACAAGTGCATCTCAATAACTTAGAATATCATCAATAAGTTAATTTATTTCAGTAATTCAATACAAAAAGGGAAATGCAAATATTATATAGAGTCATTACAAACAGAGCAATCTTATTCAAGTGTTTATTTCTGTTAATGTTGATGATTATGGCTTACAGCCGATGAAAACCCAAAAGTCATTATTTCAGAAAATAAGAATAATTACCACAAAACACCTGCAAAGGCTTCCTAAGCGTTTAAAATAGTCCCTTAGTCTGGTTCAGTAGGCTACACCAACATGGAGAAGACTGCTGACTTGACAGATGACCAGCAAGAGAGAGTAAGCCACAAAAGGTCATTCCTATTGAAGCTGACCGTTCCCAGAGTGCTGTAACCAATCATATTAATAAAAAGTTGAGTGGAAGGAAAAAGTGTGGTAGAAGCTACTCATAACCAATAGACAATACCAGAAGTGTCTTACCTGTTGCTGCGTCTGGCAATAATGTGCTGATTTTATTGCACTTTGCACTTTTGTATCTTGGTGGTGGCTATTCAATCAGGTGAGGAACAGTGAGGGCGAGCCGCCGTGGAATGGGGGCACCACAAATCTAGGGTGCTTAAAGCCCCATTGGTAGGTAGGACACAGATCAGGGACAGATATAACCCTTCCTGGTCCATATAATCCATACTTCATCTATACCACCCTCTGACCCCTCTATAAGCTTTCCTACACCTGGCCACTCAGTGTGCACCTTCAGACTACATGCACTTTTGTATGTTTGATGTTTTGGTTGATTGAAAATCTTTTAATTGATTACTAATAAAGTTATTATTTTTATGGGTATAAAATTCTGGTCTGTAAACTAAGGTACCCTAGCCTATACAATTCTGGTTTGTTTGTTATTTTCAGATGAAAATAAATATTGCATTTCATTTGGCAATCGCGGTCCCAGAGTCTGGAGGAAAAGTGGAGAGGCCACAATCCAAGCTGCTTGAGCTCTAGTGTGAGGTTTACACAATCAGTGATGGTGTGGAGCCATGTCATCTGCTGGTGTAGCTCCACTGTGTTTTATCATGACCAAAGTCAGTGCAGCCGTCTACCAGGAAATTTTAGAGCACTTCATACTTCCCTCTGCCGACATGCTTTTTGGAGATGGAAATGTCATTTTCAAGCAGGACTTGGCACCTGTCCACACTGCCAAAGGTAAAAATACCTGGTTTACTAACCACAGTATCACTGTGCTTGACTGGCCAGCAAACTCGCCTGACCTAAACCCCATAGAGAATCTACGAGGTATTGTCAAGAGGAAGATGAGAGACACCAGACCCAACAATGCAGACGAGCTGAAGGCTGCTATCAAAGCAACCTGGGCTTCCATAACACCTCAGCAGTGCCACAGGCTGATCGCCTCCATGCCACGCCGCATTGATGCAGTAATTCATGCAAAAGAAGCCCTGACCAAGTATTGAGGCATTTACTGTACAGACTTTTCAGTAGGCGCCAACATTTCTGATTTTAAAATATTTTTTTTCTGCTGGTCTTATATAATATTCTAATTTTCTGAGATAACGACTTTTGGGTTTTCATTGGCTGTAAGCCATAATCATTAACATTAACAGAAATAAACACTTGAAATAGATCCCTCTGTGTGTAATGACTCTATATAATATATAAGAATAGATCCCTCTGTGTGTAATGACTCTATATAATATATAGAAATAGATCCCTCTGTGTGTAATGACTATATAATATATAGGAATAGATCCCTCTGTGTGTAATGACTCTATATAATATATAGGAATAGATCCCTCTGTGTGTAATGACTCTATATAATATATAGGAATAGATCCCTCTGTGTGTAATGACTATATAATGTATGTGTTTCCCTTTTTGGATTGAATTACTGAAATAAATTCACTTTTTGATGATATTCTAATTTATTGAGATGCACTTGTACATTAATAAAGAGATCTCTTAGATTTGATGGGGCTGGTGTTCTTACTTTTAAAATCCACTATTAGTTAGGAACATTTTGAGTCCAGCTATAACTGGACACAATTGCTTATTTTAATATCCGGTGGAAAAACTTTCAGAAAGGATATATACAGCCATAGATTTTCACAGTAAATACATCAATCTCATCAAGTCTCAGAAATCTTTGTAATAATGTAAACAGTTACTGTGTATTATATCTGGTGATAGATTTCCTTTAAAAACATTTTTTTTAATTAACCATGATCAAGAGCTTCAGAGTCTGACACCTTTTAAAGTAAAAAACTCAAACATTTTGAAATCAATTGTGCACCTACCATAGAGGAAGGCTTTGTCATTCTTATAGGATCTATGGTGAAATGCATTTAACCACTTCTATTACTATCCACCATAAGTTGACTGCAGCCGTCACCATTAGAAGCATGTAGCTTGCTTTAAGTTTAAAACTGTTGTCCATTTTGATGAAAAGCTCAGAATGGCAAACAAGCAAATAAATGGAGAGATACCCACCTCATTGTTGTCCCACCACTTTGATTCTGACTCTTCTAAGTTCCCCCGCTGGTCTCTGCTGACTAGTTTCTCTCACTGCATGGAAAGTAACAGATGTGTCAATCACTAACTGCAGCGGTAACCTGGCTCAACAAGTGATTGGCTGCAGTGGTCACATGTCTCTATGTTGGAACATTTTCACTACTGCATGAAGTAGAGACCAGCAAGCGACCTGGTCAGAATGGGACCGATGGTGGATTGATAAGGTGTATATTGCTTCTTTTATTGTTTAAACTTATTTTTAGCCTTTTTTCACAAAACAAAACTTGCCAAAATGACAGTCCTTTTAATACTAGCCATTTTATTTCATAATATAGTTTGCTCCCATTAGCATTGGCTGCTAATTATAATAATTGTATTATTTTCCATTATAACAGTGTGTACAATGTGAGGTAGCGTGGTCGGCTGCGCAGCAGAAGACACGGGATCCAGGCATCAAGGTTCACAGCACACGGTTTTAATGTCCAAACAAAAGTCCATAACACAATACATGTGCCTCTCCAGCAGAAAACTCAGGGAGTTCTGTTCACTTCCCCACACCTGGCACACCTGCCCTTGTTCCTGATTCTATTTAACCCTTCCTTCAGCCTGTAGGGAAACAGCATTAACCCTAGAGTGGATCTACTTTCTATCATGGAGTGAGCACAACCGGGGCGAGACATACCGGCCGTCATAGATAACCCCGGTCACAGTCTCACATACCCCCCCCTCAGTTCAAGCGTGCGGGGTTGAACTCCAGCCATCAAACACGGGCCGCGGGACAAGGCATCAGCGTTGCCCTGCAACCTACCGGCCCGGTGTTCAACCGTAAACCGGAAGTTCTGCAGAGAAAGGAACCACCGGGTAACCCGGGCATTCCGTTCCTTGGCGGACCTCATCCAGACCAGTGGAGAGTGATCCGTCACCAAGCGAAACTGACGTCCCAGCAGGTAATAGCGTAGGGACTCCAAGGCCCACTTGATCGCCAGGCACTCCTTCTCCACTACGCTATAATTCCGCTCGGGAGGGGTGAGCTTCCTACTTAAGAAGGTGACGGGGTGTTCCTCCCCCTGAACCACCTGAGACAACACTGCCCCCAGGCCGACCTCCGAGGCGTCAGTCTGTACTATGAACTCCTTCCGGAAATAAGGGTGTACAAGAACGGGCTGTCCGCACAGGACCCCCTTCAGGGCCCGGAAGGAGTCCTCGGCCTGCGGAGTCCAGCGCACCATGACGGACTTCTTGCCTTTGAGAAGGTCCGTCAAGGGGGCTGATAGTCCCGCAAAATCCTTTACAAACCTCCTGTAGTACCCCACGATACCCAGGAAGGCCGTAACCTGCTTCGTGGTCAGGGGTCTAGGCCACTTCTGGATCGCCTCAACCTTGTTAATTTGGGGCTTAATCACTCCTTGGCCTATCACGTAGCCCAAGTAGCGGGCTTCCGTGAGTCCCAACGCACATTTCTTGGGATTGGCCGTCAATCCGGCTGTTCGAAGCGCGTCCACCACCGCTTGTACCTGTTCCAAGTGGGTCTGCCAATCGGAGCTGTAAATAATGATGTCATCAAGGTACGCTGATGCATACGCCTGGTGGGGTTCCAGCACTAAGTCCATCAACCTCTGAAACGTGGCCGGAGCGCCATGTAACCCAAAAGGCAAGACAACATAGTGGAAGAGAACCTCCGGCGTAACAAAAGCGGTTTTCTCCTTGGCGGACTCCGTCAGTGGCACCTGCCAGTACCCCTTGGTCAGGTCGAGCATGGTGAAATATCGCGCATGTCCCAGCCTATCAATCAGCTCATCCACCCGGGGCATGGGGTAGAGATCGAACTTGGAGATTTAGTTCAATCTCCTAAAGTCATTGCAGAACCTTAACCCTTTCACGACCGGCCGATTTTTCGCTTTCCGTTTTTTTTTTTCGCCATTCTTTTTCTGAGAGACGTAACTTTTTTATTTTTCAGTCAATATGGTCATGTGAGGGCTCATTTTTTGCGGAACGAGCTGTACTTTTAAATGAAACCATCAGTTTTACCATATTGTGTACTAGAAAATGGCAAAAAAATTCCAAATGCTGAAAAATTGCAAAAAAAGTGCGATAGCACTATGGTTTTTGAGATATTTTATTCACTGTGTTCACTATATGGTAAAACTGATGTGTGGGTGTGATGCCTCAGGTCAGTGCGAGTTCGTAGACACCAAACATGTATAGGTTTACTTTTATATAAGGGGTTAAAAAAAAATCGGAAGTTTGTCCGAAAAAAGTGGCGCACGTTTTACGCCATATTCCGTGACCCGTAGCGTTCTCATTTTTCGGGATCTTAGGCTCAATGACGGCTTATTTTTTGCGTCTCGAGCTGACGTTTTTAACGGTACCATTTTTGCGCAGATGCTACGTTTTGATCGCCTCTTATTGCATTTTGCGCAAAAGTTGTGGCGACAAAAAAACGTCGTTTTGGCGTTTGGAATTTTTTTGCCGCTACGCCGTTTACTGATCAGATTAATTGATTTTATATTTTGATAGATCGGGCGTTTCTGAACGCGGCGATACCAAATGTGTGTATATTTTTTATTTTTTTAACCCTTTAATTTTCAATGGGGCGAATGGGGGGTGATTTGAACTTTTAGGTTTTTTTGTTTTTTTTTAATTTTTTAAAACTTATTTTTTTACTTTTTTTTTTTATTTTACTAGTCCCCCTAGGGGGCTATTGCGATCAGCATTCCGATCGCTCTGCAGTATCTGCTGATCACAGCTGGAAGGCTGTAAACAGCAGATACGCTGTCTTTCTCTTTTGCTGTGCCCCGGGCACAGCGAAAGTGAAACCAATTCATGTGTAGTACAGGAGTCATCACATGACCCTGTACTACCATGACAACTATCGGGAGTCACGTGATCGCGTCACGTGACTTCCGGTTTCGGCGGTAAGTAAAAACTTTACCGCGATTGCGCTTATAATGGCGCTGTCATGTATTGACAGCGCCATATAAGGGGTTAATCGGCACGAGCAGATAACGATTCTGCTCGTGCCTAGCAGGCACACATCTCAGCTGTGAAAATCAGCTGAGATGTGTGCCGATCGCGGCATGCTGCCGCCGGAGGACCGCGGGCAGTAAGATTATGTCATTTAGGACGTAATTTTACGGCCCGCGGTCGTTAAGGGGTTAAGGAGCCATCGGGTTTTGGTATTAGGACAATGGGACTAGCCCATTCACTCCGGGATTTTTCGATGACCCCTAGGCGTAGCATTGTCTTCACTTCCTCGGATATGGCTTATCTTCGAGCCTCCGGCACGCGGTATGACTTCAGGCGTACCTTCAGGTGGGGCTCGGTGACAATATCATGTCGTATCAGACTGGTCCTACCGGGCAGCTCGGAGAAGACATCGGGGTTCTGCTGAACCAACCGTCTGGCCTCTCGCCTCTGTTGCTTGGTGAGGGCTTCTCCAATCCTTACTTCTGGTTCGTCCTCTCCGGAGGTCGCTGGAGCCGGATGTGAACGACCCGAAGAGGAGGGAGGTGGGGACAAAACAGCCATCAGGCTTTCCCGTTCCTGCCAAGGTTTTAATAGGTTGACATGGTATATTTGTTCAGGTTTCCGCCTACCGGGCTGCAATACTTTATAGTTAACCACCCCTACTCTTTCCTTTATCTCGTAGGGGCCTTGCCACTGAGCCAGGAATTTACTCTCCGCCGTGGGGATTAATACCAACACCCGATCCCCGGGTTTAAAGGTCCGCACGGTGGCTTGTCTATTGTAGCGGCCGCTTTGCGCGGCCTGAGCTTCCTGTAAATGCTCCTTCACAATTGGCATGACCGCGCTTATGCGGTTCTGCATACCCAAAATGTGTTCAATCACACTTTTATGGGGGGTGGGCTCTTGCTCCCATGTTTCCTTTGCCAGGTCCAACAATCCCCGGGGATGTTGCCCGTATAACAATTCAAAAGGCGAAAACCCCGTGGATGCCTGTGGCACCTCTCGTATGGTAAACATCAAATAGGGAAGCATCATATCCCAGTCTTTCCCGTCTTTGGAGATCACCCTTTTGAGCATGGTTTTCAGGGTTTTATTGAAACGCTCGACTAAACCGTCCGTTTGAGGATGATACACAGACGTACGCAACTGCTTGATCTGGAGTAGCCGGCATAGCTCTTTGGTCACTTTAGACATGAATGGGGTCCCCTGATCCGTAAGGATCTCCTTGGGCAACCCCACCCGGCAGAACACCGCAAACAACTCCCGAGCTATAAGCTTTGCTGCAGTATGTCTGAGAGGTATCGCCTCGGGATACCGGGTGGCATAGTCAACGATCACTAGGATGTGTTGGTGCCCTCGAGCGGACTTTACGAGGGGCCCCACCAGATCCATCCCTATCCGTTCAAAAGGGACTTCTATAATGGGTAAAGGTACCAACGGACTGCGAAAATGGGTTATGGGTGCGGTAAGCTGACACTCCGGGCAGGTTTCGCAGAACCGTTTTACCTCCCCAAAGACCCCGGGCCAATAGAACCTTTGCAATATTCGCTCCTGCGTTTTCTTGACCCCTAGGTGGCCACTCATCAGGTGTTTATGAGCCAAGTCGAGGACCCGCCGGCGATGCGGCTGGGGCACCACCAACTGTTCTACCCCCACGCCCCGTATTTCATCTACCCGGTAGAGTAAATCCTGCTTAAGAGCGAAATGGGGGTACCTTACCTGGGCACCGGGCAGCTGTGCCACCCCGTCAACTACTGTCACCCGACTCCGGGCGTGTATTAACGTAGGGTCCTGGAGTTGGGCTGTCCCAAACGTATCCGGGGACGCCTCCAACTCCAGGATGGGCTCGACCATCTCAGCCTCTCCTGCCAATACCTCTAGGGGTGACCTATCGGGTTCACACTCTGTCCCTATCATGGTGACCCCTACGGCAGGCGTCCCGGATTCAGGATTGTAGGGCTCAGGTCCCGGACTGACCAATAACTGAGGGGACTTAGGGGGTCCCTTCCATAAAGTCCAAAAATAGGGCAGATCCCTTCCTAGGATCACGTCATAAGGAAGAGTGTTAAGAAGTCCCACCTCATGTTGCACCTGACCGCAAGGTGCTGTGATGGTGACAATCCCCGTGGGATAGTCGCGGCGGTCCCCATGTATGCAAACCACCCCCACGGTACGTCCTGTGGCCTTTACTTTAGCCCTCAAGGTGGATCGCACAAGGGTCACTAAGCTTCCGGAATCCAACAATCCTGTAACCGGACATCCATTCACCTGTATTTGGCACAAGTGGGGCTTAGTCTCTGGGAAGACCAGGTCAGCGGTACACACCACCTGAGCATACATTTAACCCCGGCGGGTAACCCCACAATCCATGGGCTCCGTGGTGAGTGGACACTGGGCCTCCATATGTCCCACCCGCTGGCACCGCCAACATCTAATGGGGACGGAAACCCCCTTGACGGGTTGTCGTTTAGGGTACAGAACCTTCCGGACCTCAGGAACGGCGGCCGCGGCCTCAGACGAGACGGTAGGGGACTCCTGCACCGTTGTCAGCGGTGGGTCCTTGGCCCTAGGCTTGGAGGGGCCGGACCGACGGGCGGTACGCAAAGTCTCAGTGTCCCGTATCAAGTCCTGCGTAGCCACATGCCGCTCTAGCAAGGACACTAATTGGTCCAGAGTACTCGGGTCGCCCTGTCCTACCCACCGTTGAACGGTGACGGGTAAAGTGCGCACAAAACGATCCACTACTACCCTTTCCACCATTTGCGCCGGGCTCAGAGTGTCAGGCTGCAACCACTTTTTTACAAGATGCAACAAGTCATAGGCCTGGGAGCGTACGGGTTTGGCTTCCTCATAGAACCACTGATTTACCTGCTGAGCCCGTACATAGGTATTCACCCCCAACCGAGCCAGTATTTCGGCTTTCAGGGTCACATAGTCAATGGCGTCCTCGGTACAGAGGTCCAGGTACGCTTTTTGGGGTTCCCCCGTCAGATAGGGCGACAATACCTCAGCCCACTGGGGGGTCGGCAGCTTTTCCCGCTCGGCCACCCGCTCAAACACCGCCAGGAACGCTTCCACATCATCACCCGGGGTCATCTTTTGCAACGCTTGTCTCACCGCTTTCCGGACGCTGCCGTCGTCACCCGGTCCCGGGGTTGTTGCTGCCGGTCCGGCACGGATCGACTTGGCCAGGAGAACCATCTGTTCTTGGTGCTTTTTTTCCTGCGCTTGCAAGGCTTGCTGCTGACGTTCCAACGCCCGGAGCAGGTGTGCATTGGTCTGTTGCTGCTGTGCATTAGCCTGTTGTTGCTGTGCATTAGCCTCTTGTAGCTGTGCATTAGTCTGTTGCTGCTGCCTTAGTATGTCCTCCATGGCGTCGCCGGGTTTGGGCTGTAGTATAGCCGCTCGAATCCAGGACATGTGCTACCGGGTCACCAGGGATGGATGCTACACCTCACCGGCTGTCATGCCCGCCGATTCTCCACCATATGTGAGGTAGCGTGGTCGGCTGTGCAGCAGAAGACACGGGATCCAGGCATTAAGTTTCACAGCACACGGTTTTAATGTCCAAACAAAAGTCCATAGCAAAATACATGTGCCTCTCCAGCAGAGAGCTCAGGGAGTTCTGTTCACTTCCCCACACCCGGCACACCTGCCCTTGTTCCTGATTCTATTTAACCCTTCCTTCAGCCTGTAGGGAAACAGCATTAACCCTAGAGTGGATCTACTTTCTATCATGGAGTGAGCACAACCGGGGCGAGACATACCGGCCGTCATAGATAACCCCGGTCACAGTCTCACAACAAGGATCAGGGGATCCAAGCCCTCTCTGTAATAGAACCACTTTGACTTCTATAAATTGTCCCTTCCTTGGGAGACCATTGACAGGTCTGTGATCTGAGCTTCAAATTGCCTTATGAAACTCTGGATTTTAAAAGTATATTCTTTATTTTGATGCAGCAAGGGTTAAGGACTCTTTCCTTGTTGGTAGTTCCATGTTACTCCAATCTCAGCAGCAGTCGGTTTGTGCCCACTCCCCTTTACTTTAGATAGTCACATATTCCATCACCTGATGCCGGTTATAGAATTCATTTCTAACCTGACCACTGTGGAAGGAACAAGTCTCTGATAGCTGCTGGAGTCCTGTCGTTTGCAGCCCTGGTATTTGACTGCAGCTGTGAAGTCAATGTATACCATTTTTGTCTATGTTTCCCAGTCTGTCTAGCTTTCCCTCTGTCTTATTATTGTAGTGGTGAAGTCTAGTGCCCTCACCAGCCTTTGGACTATCCAGGGTGAGTGGAGGGATAGCTAGGGGTAGAGGCACGTGACGGCGACGGGGAGAAGGCACCTTATAGGGACATTATGGAGCACAGGGATCAGACACAGATTAGTTTCATGAAGTGACCCGTCTCCCCTCTCCCTACCATTGGGGCCTTCCAACCCTTTCCATCCCCATTGTAACCTCTGTGTTGTGCCGTGTGCTGGGAGTTCCCTTGCCCAAGCGTGACATAAAAATATTTTATTATGAAATTCACCAACACTGATTGGGCAATACAATTTTTAATTAAAATCATTATTACTTTGGTGGAATGGTCCCATTGAGAATTTTGCTATGAAACACTCTGATATTTGCATGTATCCCTGCTTCAAATATTCCCTTTCAAAATATCGGGAGCTCTCTCTCTCTCTCTCTTCTTCTCTTTCTTTCTCTCTCTCCTTCTCTCCCTCTCTTCTTATCTCTCTCTTTCTCTCTCTCGCTCCTTATCTCTCTCTCTTTCTCTCTCTCCTTATCGCTCTCTCTTTCTCTCTCTCTCTTTCTCTCTTTCCTTATCTCTCTCTCTTTCTCTCTTTTTCTCTCCTTATCTCTCTCTATTTCTCTCTCTCTCTCCTTATCTCTCTTTCTTTCTCTCTCTTTCTCTCTCTCTCCTTATCTCTCTCTTTCTCTTTCTCTCTCTTTCTCTCTCTCCTTATTTCTCTCTCTCTTTCTCTCTTTCTCTCTCCTTATCTCTCTCTCTTTCTCTCTCTCTCTCCTTATCTCTCTCTCTCTCTTTCTCCCTCTCCTTAACTCCCTCTCTTTCTCTCTCTCCTTATCTCTCTCTCTTTCTCTCTCTTTCTCTTTCTCTCTCTTTCTCTCTCTCCTTATCTCTCTCTTTCTCTTTCTCTCTCTCTGTTTCTCTCTCTCTTTCTCTCTCTCTTACATTTCTCATTATTGACCTTTGGATTTATTGAGTCGTCTGGTATTTACTGTTGTTGAAGTTCAGTGGAAATTCACAATTCTTCCCTGATGCACAACGCTGATAGCGGACTGATGGTGGGGCCATCATGAACAGGTAGATCAGAGTTAAAACACATTCATACTTCAAGTATATCACATAATGCATATAAATGATGTTACTGTTTTTTCTATTCTAGTTTGTATATTAAGCCATCAATGACCAGAAAAAAATCTGGAGAACAGTACTCATAGAGGTTTGTAATTATTGATGTAAAACATGATGCATTGAAAAGGTCATCCAGTTTAGAAAAATAAATGTTCAAATACCCAATTAGGACATTGTGAGTTATTAAAGACCCTCAGTAAGGACTCAGGATCTCCATCACATAGCATCATCAGAGAGATTCTCTCATTGTAGAACAATCATCAGCTCTGTGCATGAATGGTCGTATCACAAGGGAACCCTTCGCACAAAAAATAATTGTCTGCAGTTGACTACCACTTTAGAGGTTGTCCCATAATAACCTATATCTCTTATCCACAAAATAGGTGATTAATATGATTGCTGATATTTCTACCAATCATGAGAACAGTGGGACAAAAGTTTCCAGTGTGAATGGAGTGGTAGTGAGAGTGTGCGACCATTGTTTTATTGCCTGTGTTACACACATTTCTCAGCTGGCCTGGGTTCTGCTCCCTTACCATATGTTGCTGTATTGCATGTTGAATTTTACAAGTTGCCTGGGGTGTCTTAGTGACATCATGCCTCTATTCCTTTAAACGCACACCAATCACCAGGATTTTCGTATATAAGCTAAAGTCAGTGCTATACTGGCACTATCAAGCTGATTCTATACATACCTGTAGTGGTCAGTTCTCTATATGCCTGTAGTGGTCACCTAAACATCTGATGTGACCACTACAGGCATATAGATAATCTGCCTGATAGTGCCAGTAAAATAATGGCTTTAGGTTATATACGAAAATCCTGGTGATTAGTGCGCTTTAAGAACAAGGACAGTACTATATTCAGCTGCTATGTTTTTTTGCTCTGCCTCAGACTTCTGTGATTTCTGCATTGGATTCTAAAATTTCATTTTCCTATGATTAACCTATTGTTTACCATAAGCCTCCCAAAATGGTATTAGAGATTGTTCACATAACTTGTGTCTGCTGTTAATTTACTCACTGTGGGCTGCTAGCATCATGACTTGTTAGTAACGTAGTGAGAACATTCTCTAATATCTGCTGTGGATTCTATAACTTGCATCTGCTCTGCCTAACCCATCATTTGCTATAAGCATCACAAGTCAATAATAGTCAGTTCTCATTACGTTTCTACATCCTGTAGACTTTCTACCTACATCTTTTTCTTTTCCTGGTTCGGTGGCTTGCAGTATATCCCGCTTCAGTTGTTTGTCTGCCATTCAGGATCGCCTGTTGTCCATGCCTTCGCTGTTCCACATGACTTCTGACCTGCTTTACTAATGCCCTGGGAACATGTGTCCAACCTCATTTGTGGCTTTTTGACTCCACCTTTTCAGGTAAGCCTAACAAATTGCCTACAGGAGGGGTGGTCATATATGTTCAATCCATTCACAAAGGAGCCCTCCTGTTCTCAGGATAAGTGAGGGACTTGGTAGTAAGATGCCAGTATCATAGCTTTGTTGTCAGCTATACAGTGGACATGTGATGCATGTTATACGTATAAGAGCAACCCTTTCAAGGTTTGTAAAATTTATTATAAGAGTGTTAAGGCCACTTTACACGCAACGAGATGTCGTTGGGATCACGGAATTCATGACGCACATCCGGCCCCGTTAGCGACGTTGTTGCATGTGAAACGCATGAACGACCGTTAACGATCACAATTACGTACCTTATCGTTGATCGTTGACACGTCGTTCAAATTCCAATTATCGTTGATGTTGCAGGATGCAGGTTGTTCGTCGTTCCTTCGGCAGCATACATCGCTATGTGTGACACCGCAGGAATGAGGAAAATCACCGTACCTGCGGTCGCTGGCAATGAGGAAGGAAGGAAGTGGGCGGGATGTTCCGCCCCCTTATCTCCGTCCCTCCGCTTCTATTGGGTGGCCGCTTAGTGACGTTGCTGTGACGCCGCACGAACCGCCCCCTTAGAAAGGAGGCGGTTTGCCGGCGACAGCGAGGTAAGTACGTGTAACCGTTCCTAGTGATGTTGTGCGCCGTGGGCAGCGATTTGCTCGTGACGCACAACCGGCAGGGGCGGGTGCTTTCACCAGCGACATCATTAGCGATGTTGCTGTGTATAAAGTGCTCTTTAGTATCTAACAATGGCAATACTGGTGCTAGTTGTGAGACAGATACTGGACTTGTCAAATATTGGTGTATGGTGTTACAGTAGATGGTTGCCATCCATTCATTACAGCCCCCTCACATACAGTTCTAGGCATTTGGTTTAGATTGATCTAAAAGTCATACAATAGTGTACACAACTACTGCGCAGCCATTCTAGAAACAAGCAGTTCCTGGTAAAGTACAATGCCTCTGCTTCCTGTAATGCTTCCTGTATTCCTGCTGTCAAACTGATTCCATTTCCTGACCTTGTCATGTTTCCTGACCCTGATTTCAGTATATACCTAACACCTGTTGTTATATTTCCTGTCCCCAGCATAGCGCCTACAACTTTGCAATCTCCTGAGATTTTCCCTGCCATGGAATTGTTTTAATTATTTTTAAAATCATAATTGTAACATTACCATTTTATTGTGTTAGTAATGGATGATATCCTCATCTAATCTGAGTCTTAAAAAGGACCCTGTCATGTGATTAAAGCTGCCCAGTTATTCCTTTTTTTTTTTTCCTTCATTCCTGCTGCTCCCGAGCATTTAAGTTTTTTTTTAAATTTGTCATATGTGTCCAAAGATATAGGCCCTTTTAATTTTATTGTCTTTACCAATGGGATGTAACTTATGGGATTCCGTAGGGGTGTGCTTAGGCTGCTCTACATTATTACCATAAAAGCAACATCCCTTGCTAAAGTATACATAAAAATTAAAACTAGAAAGGCCCATATCACTGGAACCATATGGCAGACTAATAAAAAAAACAAAAAAAAAAGTCTAAATGACGTAATGTGCATCACTTACATGGTTTAAAAAAAAAATCCATTTATCAAGACTTTATATGCTTAGGTGAATGCAGTAAATACCTTAAGGCCCCGTCACACGCAGCGATATCGCTTGCGAGCATACCCACCCCCGTCGTTTGTGCGTCATGGGCAAATCGCTGCCTGTGGTGCACAATATCGTACGGAGCCGTCACACGGACTTACCTGCCTAGCGACGTCGCGGTGGCCGGCGAACCGCCTTCTTTCTAAGGGGGCGGTTCGTGCGGCGTCACAGCGACGTCATTAAGTGGCCACCCAATAGAAGCAGAGGGGTGGAGATGAGCGTCCGTTACATCCCGCCCACCTCCTTCCTTCCTCATTGCCGGTGGCCGCAGGTAAGCTGTAGTTCGTTGTTCCCGAGGTGTCACATGTAGTGATGTGTGCTGCCTCGGGAACGACGAACAACCTGCGACCTCAACAATCAACGATTTTTTGAAAATGAACGATGAGTCAACGATGGACGATTTGGTGAGTATTTTCCATTGTTAACGGTCGTTCGTTGGTGTCGCACGCAACGACGTCGCTAACGATGCCGGATGTGCGTCACGAAATCTGTGACCTCGGCGATATATCGTTAGATATGTCGTTGCGTGTGACGGGGCCTTTAGATTTCAGTCATAGGGTCAGCACTTTGCTGGGATCAGTCACTGTCACTCAAGTTCAGGCATGATTCTTTTTTTAACTTAGTCTTGCCCCCAGCATTGTAATTGATTTCACCACAGGTCCTTCACCATCACTTCTTTGCTGAGCTCCGCCCATTACAGTCACATGATCATAGAATAACATCTGGAGGAGAAAAAATAGCGCAAATGGTTTATTATCCTAGTGGAGCGGAATAAAGGAGATTTGGAAAAACTCACCTTTATACCATTAGAGCATAATATCAAACCACGTCGGCTGCCGCGTACCCAGTGGATTTAAATAGTAACCGGAGGAAAGAAAGGGTCAATCGCGCTGCCGTGGATATAAGCAATAGATGAATTCAAGGGTTTATCTTCATGATTTTATTATTCAACGCGTTTCAGAGTCCAAAACGACTCCTTCATCAGGACTCAAAAAACCACTGATGTACATCAGTGGTTTTTGGTTCCTGATGAAGGAGTCGTTTGGGACTCTGAAACGCGTTGAATAATAAAAATCACGACGATTAACCCTTGGATTCATCTCCTGCTTATATCCATGGCAGCGCGATTAACCCGATTACTATTTTAGTCACATGATCATGACATCAGCACAAGTTCTGCACAACCACTTATCAAATGCTTAGCTCCTGTGCTGATCTCATGATCATGTGGCCGTAATGGGCGGGCCTCAGCAAAGAAGTGATAGTGAAGGACCTGTGGTTTAATCAATTACAAAGCTGGGAGCGTGACTAAGTTAAAAAAATAACCATGGCTGAAGTTGTTTGACCGTAACTGATCCCTGCAAAAGCTCCGCTCTATGACTGAAACTTAAGGTATTTACTGCATTCACCTAAGCATATAAAGTCTTTTAAGATAAATACATGGAATTTTTTTAAAACCATGTTAGTGAAGCACATTGCATCATTTAATTTTAAAACACATTGGGGGGACCTTACTTCATAGTCAATCGCATACCACTAGGGTTTATATTTTATGGGTTAAACGACAAATAACCTATTAGATCTTATTAATATGTCTGGTGTATAGAAAGATAGTAAGTTTATAATGCAAACAATATTGGACATGTACATGTTATATAGCAATACATATGGACCTGAAGGGGTACTTTGCCCGTTGCGACATCGCTACTGCGATATTGTCGGTGTCAAATCGAAAGTGACGCACATCCGGCGCCGGTAACGACATTGCAACGTGTAAAGCCTAGAAGCACCGATAAACAATCGCAAAAGCATCGAAAATTGGTGATCTGTGTAGTATCGGTCATTTCCATAATTTCGCTGCAGCGACAGGTACGATGTTGTTCCACGTTCCTGCGGCAGCACACATCGCTGTGTATGAAGCCGCAGGAGCGAGGAACATCTCCTACCTGCGTCCCGCCTGCAATGAGGAAGGAAGGAGGTGGGTGGGATGTTTACGTCCCACTCATCTCCGCCCATCCGCTTCTATTGGCCGCCTGCCGTGTGACGTCGCTGTGACGCCGCACGACTCGCCCCCCAGAGCGACGTCGCAGGGCAGGTAAGTGCGTGTGAAGCTGCCATAGTGATAATGTTCGCTACGGCAGCTATCACAAGACATCGCATCTGCGACAGGGGCGGGGACTATCGCGCTCGGCATCGCTATACAATCGGCTAGCGATGTTGCAACGTACAAAGTACCCCGAAGAATTAGTTCCGCTAGTGGACATAAGGTCCTTAACAACGGAGGAAGGAAACGCATCCATACAAAGTAAATGGTAAGTTATCTTTTTTCAGTTGTTTAAATTTCAATAAAATTGTGAAATATTGGAATGTGTAACTCGGAAAATATACCAAAAACAATAGAAAAAGGATTCCAATATTATGCCAAACCAAAAAGAAAAAATCCCTATTTAAAATATCAAATCTTTATTCAGTCAACTTACTAAAAACTGTCAGTGCAGTCACATATATTAGCCACAAATTACACAGATGGAAGAAAGGTGAAAGGGACCAGTGCGCCGAGCATATCAATGGTGTTTTCAGGATAAAGTTTGGCAGGGGTAGGGGTCACCTAATGCTGACCCTATACTTATCCCCTACCTACCAGCGGAGTGTTAAACACCCTAGCTTACTTGGTGCCCCCGCTCCTCGGCGGCTGTCCCTTACTGACCCTCCACTCCACATACACTATCACCATCACCATACACCATGTGTAAATATATTGTGCAGATCACGTATTTGTCTAATAACTGCTCTCTACAGTCAAAAAGAGTACCAACTATAATGGTGTTAGAGAAAAATATCTCATACCAATACTCATGCACATATATTTAAGGTTGCAGTACCATAATAGCTGTACATTACATTAAAATTATAAATAGTACTTATCCCATCACAAATGAGGGTCCCATCTCATCTCAACGCGTTTCTCCCTCAAGATGTTTGGGGGTTCATCAGGAGATGTTCCAATATTCAAAGGATATTCAAATGTTGAATCCTCATGCCGGTCACACAGTGGAGATCCGGGTGATACACAGGATATTCAAATGTTGAATCCTCATGCCGGTCACACAGTGGAGATCCGGGTGATATCGTGCCCAATAGTTTCACTTAGGACCATACAATCAAGGTCCGGTCTCATTGGTGGTGTCAGGGATAATGCCACACCATTCCCTAGTCCACCTGTTCTTAAATAAACTCCATTACCCTATATCGCCCCGCCTCCAGGAAGCTTACCGTCCCCGAGTCTTTTAAAACTCGCGCCAAATCGCATATAGATACTTCCGGTGGCGATCTCCGGCGTCCCACAGGAAGTGAGTGTGGCCCACAATGCCCTGGGTCCCCAGTGTAATCTCACGCTCGATCGCGTGTATGTGACTTCCGGCCGTAAATCTCGTCTGACGTCAGACCGGAAGTCATTCCGGCCCACAATACCCAGGGTCCCTGACGTCAGACCGGAAGTAAAACATCAGATGGAGCGCAAATGCGCTCCACCTATGGAAACCTCACTGAGTCAGTGATCTCACGCTCGGTCGCGTGTGTGTGACTTCCGGCCGTAAAACTCGTCTGACGTCACACCGGAAGTCATTCCGGCCCACAATGCCCAGGGTCCCTGACGTCAGACCGGAAGTAAACATCAAATGGAGCGCAAATGCGCTCCACTCATAGAAACCTCCCGGAGTCAGAGATCACCCCCGGGGACGAGATCATCCATTCTCACTGGGTAAACCCAGACAATATCACGTCTACAGTCCTGATGGTCGGACGTCAAACAGGAGGATTCATATAAAGGAGCACACACTGTGCTCCACCTGTGAGATCTTCCCTAGATCATACACCACCCGGAGAGGGGTCATTACATAAGGGCCTAAGGAGCCTAAACGGGCCAATAATAAATAATAATTTTCGATAATAGTTATGTTTAACACATGATGTTTATAAGCTCGTCCAATCAGGACAATCAGCAAAAGGACATTCCTGCCCATCCCAATAATAAACCATCCTATATTTGTGTGTGTGAAAGAGGATATCCCAAAGACCACCCAATTATTTGGGAAACACCCACAGATTATATAAAGCTCGTGAAACTGAGTTGTTCATTTATCCCCTCAGGACTCATACTACGCAGCAGATAGATCCATCTGGTTTCCCTTTGAAGAATTAGCCTGTTCCAGTCCCCCAATCTTTCATGTTTCTGAACTGTCTCTATAGCCTTAAAGAGAACACTTTTTGTGTCTCCATTATGGTATTGGACCACATGGCGGGCTAGCGCAGTGTCCCTTTTGTGTAAAATGTCCCCCACATGTTCCCCTATCCTTACTCTAAACTCTCTCTTAGTTTTTCCTATGTAATTCTTGGGACATTGACACGTGCACATATAGACCACGCCCATGGTCTTACAGTTCGCAAAATCTCTGTTAGTGAAAGTTCTCCCTGTCACAGCACTCGTGAACGTTTTTGAGGGATCAAGGAACCTGCAAAAGCTGCAAGAGCCACACCTAAAGGTTCCAATAGGTCTCCTGTCTAGCCATGTCCCCACAGGTTTGGGTAATTCAAAATGGCTATGGACTACATGGTCTCTTATTGACCTCCCTTTTCTAAAGGTAACCGAGGGTTTAGTTGTTAAGGTATCAGTCAGATCCGGATCTGCCCGCAAGATGTTCCAGTGTCGCCTCAGTATATCCATTATTCTGTCTGCCTGGTCGTCATATGTCCCGATTAGTCTTGTTAGACCGTCCATCTCATTTTTCTGACGGGATACAATCAATTCTGTCCTATTTTTCCCTTTAGCAAAGTTGTAGGCCTTATTCACTACCTCTATTGGATATCCTCTATCCGTGAACCTGCGTCTGAGATTGTTAGATTGTGCCTGAAAGTCTCCCAAATTTGAACAGTTCCTCCGGAGTCGAAGGAACTGTCCCTTTGGGATCCCTCTCTTTAAGCTTGTTGGATGACAGCTTTCCCACCGTAATAAACTATTCGTGGCCGTTGGCTTTCTATAAATAGTTGTATCTAAATAGCCATCTCGATTTTTCTTGATATAAAGATCCAAAAACGGGATCCTATCACCCCCAATCTCAAAGGTAAATCTCAGATTCAGATTATTTACATTAAGGTGTTCCACGAAAGACCTAAAGGAGTGTTGATCACCAGACCATAGGACGAGGATGTCATCAATATATCTCCCCCAGAATAAAATTCTGGGGGTCCAGATGACATCCTCGTCCTTAAGACTTGTAAGACTACTAAAGTTTGTCCTTGGACACAACTACTTTCTTTTCAACAAAAAGATGTACCACCAACTCAGGGGCACAGCAATGGGGAGCCCTTGTGCTCCCACATATGCTAATTTGCTCCTGGGTTGGTGGGAGGACACAGTTGTATTTAAGGACGAGGATGTCATCTGGACCCCCAGAATTTTATTCTGGGGGAGATATATTGATGACATCCTCGTCCTATGGTCTGGTGATCAACACTCCTTTAGGTCTTTCGTGGAACACCTTAATGTAAATAATCTGAATCTGAGATTTACCTTTGAGATTGGGGGTGATAGGATCCCGTTTTTGGATCTTTATATCAAGAAAAATCGAGATGGCTATTTAGATACAACTATTTATAGAAAGCCAACGGCCACGAATAGTTTATTACGGTGGGAAAGCTGTCATCCAACAAGCTTAAAGAGAGGGATCCCAAAGGGACAGTTCCTTCGACTCCGGAGGAACTGTTCAAATTTGGGAGACTTTCAGGCACAATCTAACAATCTCAGACGCAGGTTCACGGATAGAGGATATCCAATAGAGGTAGTGAATAAGGCCTACAACTTTGCTAAAGGGAAAAATAGGACAGAATTGATTGTATCCCGTCAGAAAAATGAGATGGACGGTCTAACAAGACTAATCGGGACATATGACGACCAGGCAGACAGAATAATGGATATACTGAGGCGACACTGGAACATCTTGCGGGCAGATCCGGATCTGACTGATACCTTAACAACTAAACCCTCGGTTACCTTTAGAAAAGGGAGGTCAATAAGAGACCATGTAGTCCATAGCCATTTTGAATTACCCAAACCTGTGGGGACATGGCTAGACAGGAGACCTATTGGAACCTTTTGGTGTGGCTCTTGCAGCTTTTGTAGGTTCCTTGATCCCTCAAAAACGTTCACGAGTGCTGTGACAGGGAGAACTTTCACTAACAGAGATTTTGCAAACTGTAAGACCATGGGCGTGGTCTATATGTGCACGTGTCAATGTCCCAAGAATTACATAGGAAAAACTAAGAGAGAGTTTAGAGTAAGGATAGGGGAACATGTGGGGGACATTTTACACAAAAGGGACACTGCGCTAGCCCGCCATGTGGTCCAATACCATAATGGAGACACAAAAAGTGTTCTCTTTAAGGCTATAGAGACAGTTCAGAAACATGAAAGATTGGGGGACTGGAACAGGCTAATTCTTCAAAGGGAAACCAGATGGATCTATCTGCTGCGTAGTATGAGTCCTGAGGGGATAAATGAACAACTCAGTTTTACGAGCTTTATATAATCTGTGGGTGTTTCCCAAATAATTGGGTGGTCTTTGGGATATCCTCTTTCACACACACAAATATAGGATGGTTTATTATTGGGATGGGCAGGAATGTCCTTTTGCTGATTGTCCTGATTGGACGAGCTTATAAACATCATGTGTTAAACATAACTATTATCGAAAATTATTATTTATTATTGGCCCGTTTAGGCTCCTTAGGCCCTTATGTAATGACCCCTCTCCGGGTGGTGTATGATCTCGGGAAGATCTCACAGGTGGAGCACAGTGTGTGCTCCTTTATATGAATCCTCCTGATTGACGTCCGACCATCAGGACTGTAGACGTGATATTGTCTGGGTTTACCCAGTGAGAATGGATGATCTCGTCCCCGGGGGTGATCTCTGACTCCGGGAGGTTTCTATGAGTGGAGCGCATTTGCGCTCCATTTGATGTTTACTTCCGGTCTGACGTCAGGGACCCTGGGCATTGTGGGCCGGAATGACTTCCGGTGTGACGTCAGACGAGTTTTACGGCCGGAAGTCACACACACGCGACCGAGCGTGAGATCACTGACTCAGTGAGGTTTCCATGGGTGGAGCGCATTTGCGCTCCATCTGATGTTTTACTTCCGGTCTGACGTCAGGGACCCTGGGTATTGTGGGCCGGAATGACTTCCGGTCTGACGTCAGACGAGATTTACGGCCGGAAGTCACATACACGCGATCGAGCGTGAGATTACACTGGGGACCCAGGGCATTGTGGGCCACACTCACTTCCTGTGGGACGCCGGAGATCGCCACCGGAAGTATCTATATGCGATTTGGCGTGAGTTTTAAAAGACTCGGGGACGGTAAGCTTCCTGGAGGCGGGGCGATATAGGGTAATGGAGTTTATTTAAGAACAGGTGGACTAGGGAATGGTGTGGCATTATCCCTGACACCACCAATGAGACCGGACCTTGATTGTATGGTCCTAAGTGAAACTATTGGGCACGATATCACCCGGATCTCCACTGTGTGACCGGCATGAGGATTCAACATTTGAATATCCTGTGTATCACCCGGATCTCCACTGTGTGACCGGCATGAGGATTCAACATTTGAATATCCTTTGAATATTGGAACATCTCCTGATGAACCCCCAAACATCTTGAGGGAGAAACGCGTTGAGATGAGATGGGACCCTCATTTGTGATGGGATAAGTACTATTTATAATTTTAATGTAATGTACAGCTATTATGGTACTGCAACCTTAAATATATGTGCATGAGTATTGGTATGAGATATTTTTCTCTAACACCATTATAGTTGGTACTCTTTTTGACTGTAGAGAGCAGTTATTAGACAAATACGTGATCTGCACAATATATTTACACATGGTGTATGGTGATGGTGATAGTGTATGTGGAGTGGAGGGTCAGTAAGGGACAGCCGCCGAGGAGCGGGGGCACCAAGTAAGCTAGGGTGTTTAACACTCCGCTGGTAGGTAGGGGATAAGTATAGGGTCAGCATTAGGTGACCCCTACCCCTGCCAAACTTTATCCTGAAAACACCATTGATATGCTCGGCGCACTGGTCCCTTTCACCTTTCTTCCATCTGTGTAATTTGTGGCTAATATATGTGACTGCACTGACAGTTTTTAGTAAGTTGACTGAATAAAGATTTGATATTTTAAATAGGGATTTTTTCTTTTTGGTTTGGCACAATGTGTAACTCGGGGATGGATAGCCTATCTGAATTGTCAGACTTACAGAAATATATGTCAAATTCTAAAAGAAGTTCAACTTTCTTTGTCAGAGATTTCTTTTTTGTCCCATAACTTCACAAGTTTATGATTAGATCTATGGATGCTGCATAGCGGTGGATACCGCTGCTCTATACCGCAATTCCATGCTGACACTGGCTCCTGTTACAAGGTGCATCTCTTTTTTGGTATAATATTGTCTAAACTGCTTATATTGCTATCTTTCTACTGACCTTGGTCTTTTATATAAGTTGCAGACGCTGCTTTGATTTACTGTACCAATACATGTTGCTGCTTGTGTATTTGCTCCAGTATTTACATTTATGTGAGCTGTCTGATAAAGGCCATCACGTGGCCGAAACGTCAAATGTTCACAACAAATACATTTTTTGGAAATACATTTTTCATTCAAAATAAACCCTGAAGAGTGCCTTGTTTAACTTAAATGAATAATGTGGAGGGACACCTGTGGTGGGTTTTGTTGGGTATACAATGCTGGCAGGAGGCCTGTGGTGAGATTTTGTGAGCTGTAATGCTGTGGGTATGCCTGCGATGGAATTTTGGGGATCTATGACTCATGTGGTGGGATTTAGGATGTGTGCATTGTGGGGGGAATCATTTTGATGGGATTTTGGGGTGTGTGCGATGCTGAAGGATGACTGTGATGTGATTCTTTTGGGTGTATAATGCTGTAGGTATACAGCTGAACAGCAAATCTGCTTGGTTAAATGGACTCTGTCAGCACAAAACTGTTCAAACCAAGCAAAGGCACTTGGTGCACCCTTGACGTTGTTAAACAGTTGAGTGCACCTTGCCACTTGTTTTCCATCTATCGCTATCCTTTCACAGTCCAGTAAAGACAGAGCTGTCAATCAAGGACAAGGTGGGTAGAGATAGAGGAAAAACAAGTAGGTGGGAAGGCACACTGAGCTGGTGACCACACTGAGCGTGCATTGAGCACCTGTGCTTAGTTTAAACAGAGTTCCTTTAAGCAGTTGGGATCTATTTAGTAATGAGAGAGCACTACCATGCTCAGGTGCTTGGTACTTGAAATGAGCAGTTGGATGTTCAGATGGGTGCGACTTATGTTTCAATTATAATGGAAGTAAAGATTTCCCGAAAAAATGCTCACAATTGAGTTCCTTTATACTTGGCTACTCGAGTGGTGCCCATCCGAGCGTGCAACTGTTCGCTATGAGTACTGAGCTCCCAAGCAAGGTAGAGCTTGCTCCTCACAAGTCACAAGCATCGAGCACCCAAGCATGGTAGTGCTCGCTCATCACTGGTTACAAGTATCAAGCACCTGAGCATAGTAGTGCTTGCTCATCACTACTTACGATTAAGGAGCACCCTGGCATGGTAGTACTCACTCATCACTACTTACAAGTACTGAGCACCCGAGCATGGTAGTGCTCACTCATCACTAGTTACGAGTATCGAGCAAAAGAGTGTGGTAGTGCTCGCTCATCACTAGTTACGAGTACCGAGCACCCGAGCATGGTAGTGCTCACTCATCACTAGTTACGAGTACCGAGCATCAGAGCATGTTAGTGCTCACTCATCACTAGTTACGAGTACCGAGCATCCGAGCATGGTAGTGCTTACTCATCACTAGTTATGAGTATCGAGCACCCGAGCATGTTAGTGCCCACTCATCACAAGTTAAAAGTACAGATCACCCGAGCATGGTAGTGCTCACTCATTACTACTTATGAGTATCGAGCACACGAGCATGGTAGTGCTCGCTGATCACTAGTTATGAGTACCGAGTACCCGAGCATAGTAGTGTTCGCTCATCACTAGATCTACTGTGACATCTGCATTATACAAGTAAAAATACTAAAGTAACACAAGTGCCAGAAAACTTCCACGATGCCTGGTATTTTTGGACTTTATTCTGTAACAGCTTCTGTGAACAGAACCTCATATATTCCCAGCATGGTGTAGATGCATAACTTTTTTACATTGAAAATGGAAATCTGGATAACCTGTGGGGGCAATAATGGTCACCCGGCTGCAGTATATAGAGATATAACTATCAAACAGTTAAACAGAATATAAAAAATACTTCACATGAGAAGATAACCCAGCGATAGGTCTTCAGCCTGACCTAACCTGACACACAATCCTAGAAATATATATATATACAGTTAGGTCCAGAAATATTTGGACAGTGACACAATTGTCGCGAGTTGGGCTCTGCATGCCACCACATTGGATTTGAAATGAAACCTCTACAACAGAATTCAAGTGCAGATTGTAACGTTTAATTTGAAGGTTTGAATAAAAATATCTGATAGAAATTGTAGGAATTGTACACATTTCTTTACAAACACTCCACATTTTAGGAGGTCAAAAGTAATTCGACAAATAAACCAAACCCAAAAAAAATATTTTATTTTCAATATTTTGTTGCGAATCCTTTGGAGGCAATCACTGCCTTAAGTGTGGAACCCATGGACATCACCAAACGCTGGGTTTCCTCCTTCTTAATGCTTTGCCAGGCCTTTACAGCCTCAGGCTTCAGGTCTTGCTTGTTTGTGGGTCTTTCCGTCTTAAGTCTGGATTTGAGCAAGTGAAATGCATGCTCAATTGGGTTAAGATCTGGTGATTGACTTGGCCATTGCAGAATGTTCCACTTTTTTGCACTCATGAACTCCTGGGTAGCTTTGGCTGTATGCTTGGGGTCATTGTCCATCTGTACTATGAAGCGCCGTCCGATCAACTTTGCGGCATTTGGCTGAATCTGGGCTGAAAGTATATCCCGGTACACTTCAGAATTCATCCGGCTACTCTTGTCTGCTGTTATGTCATCAATAAACACAAGTGACCCAGTGCCATTGAAAGCCATGCATGCCCATGCCATCACGTTGCCTCCACCATGTTTTACAGAGGATGTGGTGTGCCTTGGATCATGTGCCGTTCCCTTTCTTCTCCAAACTTTTTTCTTCCCATCATTCTGGTACAGGTTGATCTTGGTCTCATCTGTCCATAGAATACTTTTCCAGAACTGAGCTGGCTTCATGAGGTGTTTTTCAGCAAATTTAACTCTGGCCTGTCTATTTTTGGAATTGATGAATGGTTTGCATCTAGATGTGAACCCTTTGTATTTACTTTCATGGAGTCTTCTCTTTACTGTTGACTTAGAGACAGATACACCTACTTCACTGAGAGTGTTCTGGACTTCAGTTGATGTTGTGAACGGGTTCTTCTTCACCAAAGAAAGTATGCGGCGATCATCCACCACTGTTGTCATCCGTGGACGCCCAGGCCTTTTTGAGTTCCCAAGCTCACCAGTCAATTCCTTTTTTCTCAGAATGTACCCGACTGTTGATTTTGCTACTCCAAGCATGTCTGCTATCTCTCTGATGGATTTTTTCTTTTTTTTCAGCCTCAGGATGTTCTACTTCACCTCAATTGAGAGTTCCTTAGACCGCATGTTGTCTGGTCACAGCAACAGCTTCCAAATGCAAAACCACACACCTGTAATCAACCCCAGACCTTTTAACTACTTCATTGATTACAGGTTAACGAGGGAGACGCCTTCAGAGTTAATTGCAGCCCTTAGAGTCCCTTGTCCAATTACTTCTGGCCCCTTGAAAAAGAGGAGGCTATGCATTACAGAGCTATGATTCCTAAACCCTTTCTCCGATTTAGATGTGAAAACTCTCATATTGCAGCTGGGAGTGTGCACTTTCAGCCCATATTATATATATAATTGTATTTCTGAACATGTTTTTGTAAACAGCTAAAATAACAAAACTTGCGTCACTGTCCAAATATTTCTGGACCTAACTGTATATATATATATATATATATATATATATATATATATATATATATATAGTTAGCTCAGTAGCTCGGCAAACAAACAGAAGGAGATGTGCCCGGGTGGTCATTTGACAGGTTAAAGGGATAATTTAATTTCTGTGTTCAGTAAATCATTGAGCTAACCTTGTCCTATTGTATTATGATTCAATTTATTTATATCTGGTCAGCTCGGCCGATGGAGGGGTAATGTGTTCCTATTCTCCTCTGCCAGCTGAGCAACACTGAAATCTCAATCTACAGGGAATAAAGATGAATATGGTAATTTGTCAGGATCCCAAGATTTCTTTTCGCTTCCCAGCAAGTAGTAAAAAATCTCCTTTTATATTTTTACTGCAGAAATTGCTTGCACACACAAAGCCATACCCTCCAGTCTGTGTTTTGATCCTTATTGTGTTGCGCACATGAAAACAGGCTGAATTAGTCACGGATGTAAAAGATTTATTGTGGAGTATGAGGATGTGCGCACATGTGAATAAAAATGAGCCGGCCTGGAAAATGAGATTGGACGAACAAATGTGTCTCTTCACATACGTGAAGGTATTTCATCCTTGTAAATCGGCAAATGCGGAATGTTGAACCCTGCAATAATATCCCACATTCTGATAACAAAGGATTGATGTATGGGAGAATATATGGAGACACACAGCAAGAAGAATATTTATAGAGCCGGCCATTTGAGAAGGAAGAAATCATGGGAAGACTTGATCACATTTCTACAATTCTGCTGAGAACACACAATACTCTTATTGGAAAATGCAGAACTTGTCATTATAGTCATATACATTATTATAAAAAAAATTCTCATTTTCTTTGTTCACATTTTCTATCCATCATCCATCCATCCATCATCCACCATCCATCCATCTACATTTGAAACCAGAAGTTTACATATACTCTCTAAAAAGACACATCTGCATGTTTTTCTCTCACTATCTGACATGAAATTACAATAAAACTTTCCCATTTTAAGTCAATTAGAAACCAAAATTATTTATATTTGCCAAATGCTAGAATACTGAGAGAGAGAGAGAGAGAGAGAGAGAGAAAGAGAGAGAAAGAAAGAGAGAGAGAAAGAGAGAGAAAGAAAATTTTAAGGTTTCTTTTATTACTTTCTGCAAAGTCAAAAGATTACCATATCAAACATGCGTCCCGCATGTGGCCCCTCAGGCTGCTTCGTGCGGCAAGCAGGCCCATGCCACTGTTCATGTCGCGGGCGGAGGAGGGGACGCTGCACTCTCCCACTGCTCGGGTCCGGCTGCCGCTGCTGCTGCGGCCTGCTGCTGCTTGGTGGCTCGAGCGATGGGCCGGATCCCGGGGACTCGAGCGGCGCTCCTCGCCCGTGAGTGAAAGGGGGTTTGGTTGTTGGGATAGTTTATTGTCCGTGACGCCACCCACGGTTGTGGTGATGGTGTGGACACCACCGCTGCTCTGGACGGGGATCCCGGGAGTGGAGATATAGAGCAGCCAGATGGTAGTTCTCCCCTCCGTGGGTAGGGGGTTGGTTGTCCCGGGGCCCGGTGAGGTAGGTGGATGGGCAGCAGGCGGGTTATGGGGCCTGGCGGGGTGCAGGGTCGCAGGGGCAGCGCTGTGCCGCACGGCACGGGGTACTCACTCAGCCAGTAATCACGACACAGTCCACGGTAAACAAACGGCGGTGGCGGTATCTCCCCTTCACGGTCGGACTGTTGCCTTCAATCCGAGCAATCTCTCCTGCAGACGGTCACCGCCGTCTGTCAACCTTGCTGTCTCAGTCTGGGGCACACACCCGGACCAACTTCAGGCTTTTTGCTGTCACTTTCTCTTTCTCCTTCTTTTCCTCCTTCTACTTCACTGTTTACTCCTCACACTTTCCACTCTCAAACTCATCTCTTCCTAAACTCATCTGCCTGGTTTTCCCGCCTCCAGGGCTGTGAACTCCTCGGTGGGCGGAGCCAACCGCCTGGCCCACCCCCTGGTGTGGACATCAGCCCCTGGAGGAAGGCAACAAGGGTTTCTGGTCTGACCTTGGTGTTCCTGCAGGGACTGTGGGGTGCGTGTGGCGTTGTGACCTGTGACCCCTGGCTTGCCCAGGGCGTCACATTCACTATTGCGGCCGGTGCAGGGGCTGCAGCCACTGTCTGCGCTTTATGTCAGATGAATGTCTGACAGGGGCTGCGGCCCCTGCACCGACCGCGATAGTCATCGGGGGCATGGGCCTGCAGACAGCAAGAAGCAGAGATGAGGCAGCCGAGGGAACGCGAGACAGGTGAGAAGAATGGTGTGTTTAGCGACCTATGACGTACTGGGTACATTATGGCTCCCTGGTACTTAAGGACCCATGACGTACCCAGTACGTCATGGCGAAATCGCAGCCCCAGTGGCTGCGATCGCTGCAAATACCTTAGATTCGGGGAGGAGGGGACCTCTGTCTGACCTCAGGAGGGGTGGTGTCTCTTCCCTGGACCTACGGAGGCTGTGATTGGCTGACGAACGCCGCTCAGCCAATCACAGCCACTGTAATGTTTCAACAACTGAAAATAGCTGAAACATTGAAATCCAGCCATGATCAGTGCAGCTATAGCACTGATCATTGGCTGGAGCTGGGTGACCTCTGCTTCACCCGCCCCCAGCTCTGATTGGAGAGGCCAGCCTTGTGACCGATCTCTCCAATCACTGTGGAACTGGGGCTGGAGACCGCTCCCCTCAGCTTCACTCCGGCGTCTGTGGAAGCTGAGGAGAGCGATCGGTAAGTTATAGCCACTGCCCCCTTTCAGCTGCCGCCGTCACTGCATCCGATCCGCCGCCGACACTGCCCCCTTTCAGCCGCCTCCATCACTGCATCCGATCCGCCGCCGCTCCCACTGCCCGCTTTCAGCCGCCGCCATCACTGCATCCGATCCGCCGCCACTGCCCACTTTCAGCCACCGCCGTCACTGCATCTGATCTGCCGCCACTGCCCCCTTTCAGCCGTCGCCACTGCCCCCTTTCAGCTGCCGCCGTCACTGCATCCGATCCGCCGCCGACACTGCCCCCTTTCAGCCGCCGCCATCACTGCATCCGATCCGCCGCCGCTCCCACTGCCCGCTTTCAGCCGCCGCCATCACTGCATCCGATCCGCCGCCACTGCCCACTTTCAGCCACCGCCGTCACTGCATCTGATCTGCCGCCACTGCCCCCTTTCAGCCGTCGCTACTGCCCCTCCCCACCCATTACTATAGGATGGGGACATTACTATAGAATAGGGACAAGGCTGGGGACATTACTATAGGATGGGGACTAGGATGGAGCACAGTACTACAGGATAGGAACATTACTACAAGGGGACAAGGATGGGAAACATTACTATAGGATAGGGATAAGGCTGGGGACATTACTAAAGGATGGGGACATTACAAGGATGGGCACAATGATATTGGATGGGGACATTACTATAGAATGGGGACAAGGCTGGGGACATTACTATATAATGGGGACAGTACTACAGGATAGGGACATTCCCACAAGGGGACAAGGATGAGACACATTACTACAAGATGGGGACAAGGATGTGGACAACCAATTATTTTTCACTACTTTATATAAAAACCATGTACTTTATTATAACAAATGCACATACATACATAAATTGTTTAAAAACAGGGAGGAAAGGAAAGGGAGAATAATTAGCCCTACCCTTTTCCTACCTCAAAAAACGGGGGTCGGCGTCCTAATTGAAGAGACGCCTCCGTTCCACGACGACTGACCCTGAGTATACCCTCCCTAATGGTTTTTTGAGTGTAATCCCTCTTAAGAATGATATACCCCAGCAGTAGTAACACCACAGTGAGGAAGAGGTGCTCAGTCAATAATGGCTAATTTGTCTGTATCACCAGTATGACCTATGGGGATTAGGGCCTTAGGGTCAGGAGCTGTCAGTAAGTCTGTGTGCTCAGTATTAGATATAGAGTATTAGATATTAATTAGTAATTAGCTATTTAAGAAATGCCCGACTAAAGATTTTTAGTCGTATCAAAGACTGCCCGACGCGTTTCGCCCTTTAAACAGTTGAGGGCTCATCAGGGGCTTTGTAACTGTGTCTTGAAAAACATTCTTTCGGCAATTCCGTACTGATAGGCTCCTTTCTGTCACTTTGAAAAATATATGATATACAGGAGTATTGGCCGATCACTGAACATCAGACCTGGGACTCTCCATACAGACCAGAGAAGATACCTGTTGCGGTGGATTCCCTCACCGTCACCCCATTGTGGGACTTTAATCAGGACCATGGACATGTTGGATACTGTCTGCTAATATAGAAAATAGTACGAAACCAGTGCAGTACTATCTGGGGATCGCCCGCCTGGAGACATTACTCTCCTTACATTCAGGCAAGGCTGTTTTTTACTGACGGTACGTTTATTGTGGTAACAACATGAGCCATGCCTAGCAGTCAAAGGCATTATGGAGCTATAGAATTTTAATAGACAAATATACATCAGAAAAGTGGAACAACCAGGCGCCTGAGACTAAAGTTTAGCTACGCCCTGGACATACCGGTGTTATACTACGGATAAGAGAATCATCCACCAGGGAGGTCTTGTCCTCATCCTGACACGTCTTGGGACATACCACCAGTGAGCCAATACTCCTGTATATCATATATTTTTCAAAGTGACAGAAAGGAGCCTATCAGTACGGAATTGCCGAAAGAATGTTTTTCAAGACACAGTTACAAAGCCCCTGATGAGCCCTCAACTGTTTAAATGGCGAAACGCGTCGGGCAGTCTTTGATACGACTAAAAATCTTTAGTCGGGCATTTCTTAAATAGCTAATTACTAATTAATATCTAATACTCTATATCTAATACTGAGCACACAGACTTACTGACAGCTCCTGACCCTAAGGCCCTAATCCCCATAGGTCATACTGGTGATACAGACAAATTAGCCATTATTGACTGAGCACCTCTTCCTCACTGTGGTGTTACTACTGCTGGGGTATATCATTCTTAAGAGGGATTACACTCGAAAAACCATTAGGGAGGGTATACTCAGGGTCAGTCGTCGTGGAACGGGGGCGTCTCTTCAATTAGGACGCCGACCCCCGTTTTTTGAGGTAGGAAAAGGGTAGGGCTAATTATTCTCCCTTTCCTTTCCTCCCTGTTTTTAAACAATATATGTATGTATGTGCATTTGTTATAATAAAGTACATGGTTTTTATATAAAGTAGTGAAAAATAATTGGTTGAACACAATATCTACTTTAGCAATTGATATTGGTATATAATTTATGACAAGGATGTGGAACATTACTATAGGATGGAGATAAGGATGGGGAATATTACTATAGGATGGAGATAAGGATGGGGAACATTACTATAGGATGGAGATAAGGATGGGGACTAGGATGGGGCACAATACCACAAGGGGACAAGGATGGGCACATTACAAAAACATGGGGAACATTACTAAAAGATGTTGTCCAAAATTCCTATATAGTGCTAATTGTAGCACTATTAGTTACAAGAAAGGGATAAAATGTAAAAAAAACAAAACTCAAAATAAGGCATGACAATTTTTTTTTACCATCAAAATTATATATATTTTTTTATATTTAAACAAAGAATGTGCACATTTGTTATAATAAACAAGTGAAAAATGTTCAAAATCAGTGATCCAAAGGTGTGTAAAAAAATATATATATATATGGTACCAATAAAAATGTCACTTTGTCCTGCAAAGAATGCGGCCCCCCAAATTATTTTTACACCCAGCCGAGTTTGAGACCCCTGGTATATACACTAAAGGGCCATTTACACGCTGCGACATCGCTAACGATATATTGTCGGGGTCACGGTGTTTTTGACGCACATCCAGCGTCGTTAGCGACATCGCAGCGTGTGACAGGCTGGAGTGACCTTAAATGATCGCAAAAGAGGCAAAAATCGTTGGTCTGTGAGACGTCGTTCATTTACCAAAAAACCTTGTTTGGTCAGCAGCGAGGTTGTTTGTCGTTCCTGCGGCACCACACATCACTATGTGTGACACCGCAGGAACGAGGAACAACCTCGCTCCTGCGGCCGCCCGCAATGAGGAAGGAAGGAAGGAGATGGGCGGGATGTTTGTCCCGCTCATCTCCACCCCTCCGATTCTATTGGACGGCTGCCATGTGACGCAGGGAAAGTAAGTCCGTGTGACGGGTGTTAGCGATTTGCCCGTGACGCACAACTGATGGGGGCGGGTACGCTCGCCAGCGATCTGGCTAGCGAGATTGCAGCATGTAAAGTACCTTTAAGACTACTATGCTTTTAAACAATATGGGACAGCCCATATGATGATGTCATGTCTTTGGAAGCTTCTGGTTTATTGGCAATATCTGCGTTAATTAGAGACACACCTGTGGATGTATTTTAATGCACACATGAAACACACTGTTTTTTGTGTAGTATTATGGGAAAGTCAAAAGAAATCAAAGAAGATCTCAGGAAAAGAATTGTGGACTTGCACAAGTCTGGTTCATCCTTGGGTGGAATTTCCAAATACTTGAAGGTGCCTCATTCATCTGTACAATGAATTATACGCATGTACAAACAAGATGAGAAATGTCCAACCATCATACCGCTCAGGAAGGAGACGGGTTCTGTGTTCCAGAGATGAACGTACTTTGGTCAAACGTGCATATCAACCCAAAAATAAAAGCAAAAGACCTTGTGAAGATGCTGGCAGAAGCTGTTAAGACTGTGTTATTATCCACAGTGAAATGATTACTGTATCAACATGGGCTGAAAGGCCCCTCTGCCAAGAAGAAGCCATTACTCCAAAGGAAACATAAAAAAGCCAGATTAATGTATGCAGGAACAAAGACCTTAATTTTTGGAGATACAGTATGTCCTGTGGTCTGACAAAAACTAAAATTGAACTGTTTGGCCATAATGACCATCGTTACTTTTGGAGGAAAAAGGGAGAAGTTATGAAGCTTAAAAACACCATCCCAATTGTGAACAACAAGGGTGGAAGCATCATGTTTTGCTTCAGGAGGGACTGGTGCACTTCACAAAATAGATGGCATCATGAGGAAAGATGATTATGTGGCAATACTGAAGCAACATCTCAAGACATCAGCCAGGAACTTAAAACTATGGTGGAAATAGGTCTTCCAAATAGACATTGAACAGAAGCATACTGCCAAACTGGTTACACAGAGGCTTTAGAAAATCAATGTTTTGGAGTGGCCATAACAAAACCCTGATCACAATCCTATTGAAAATTTATGGGCAAAGCTAAAAAGGCTGGTGCAAGCAAGGCAACCTACAAATATAGCTCAGGTACACCAGTTCTATCAGGAGGAATGGGCCCAAATTCCTACCAACTATTGTGGGAATTTTCGTGGAAGGAGATCCAAAGTCATACCGTTTAAAGGGAACCTGTCAGCAGAAATTTTGCAGTAAACCTAAAAGATTCCCCCTCTGCAGCTCCTGGGCTGCATTCTAGCAAGGTTCCTATTGTTATTGTGCCCCCTTTTAGACCAAAATAAATTCTTTATAAAGTGGTACCTTTTCCTATGCAAATCTTGTTAATCATACACGGGGGCGGGCTGTCTGGTGTCCGTTATTCTGCCTCCTGCTGCTTTACGCCATCGCTCAATTTCATACTTCAGGACACCGCCCAGTGCGCCCGAGGTCTCGCGCATGCGCCGTGCCACTCTAGCGGTACCGTGCACTGTGCACAGTGTGCCTGTTGGTGACGTGTTGCGCAGGTGTGAGATTATGGGCGGCGCTGTGATTTTCATCAGCAAGTACCCGCCCATAATCTCGTGCCCGTGCTTTCACCTCTGCCTCCACCGTTCTGCGCAAGCGCTGGCCAGATTACCTCACGTCACCTCTTTCCCATCTTGGTAATTGGGCCATTCACGGTCCCGCTAGAGTGGCACGGCGTATGCGCGAGATCTCGGGGGTACTCGGCGGCATCCTGAAGTATGAAATTGAGCGATGGGGGACGGCGTAAAGAAGCAGGAGGCAGGATAACGGACACCAGACAGCCCGCCCCCGTGTACGATTAACAAGATTTGCATAGGAAAAGGTACCACTTTATTAAGTATTTATTTTGGTCTAAAAGGGGACACAATAACAATAGGAACCTTGCTAGAATGCAGCCCACGAGCTGCAGAGGGGGAATCTTTTAGGTTTAGTGCAAAATTTCTGCTGACAGGTTCCCTTTAAGGGCAATGGTATCAAATACTAATGAAATGTATGTAAACTTTTGACTTTGCAGAAAGTAGTAAAAATGCCTTAAAATATTCTCTCTCGTTATTCTGGCATATGGCAAATATAAATAATTTTGGTAATATATTCATGTCAGTAGTTACCAAATCTTGATGTAGAATACATTCACATTCATGGAGGTTTATATGGATGTCTGTGCAGCCTGCATGGATGAGCCTAGGAATTTTAAAGAGCCACTCCAACATTAGTTTCTACATGACAGTGATTTACAATGAGAAAATACATTTTTAATAGAGGGGAGACTTATGTTCATGATCGATACATCTTGGACAGAGTGAAAAAGGGTTACAAATAGTGGTGTCTCTGCAGGATACAGAATATTGACAAGAACTGTATGATATATAATTTACTTTGGAAAGTGTAACACTAACTTGCCAGGTTTTCCTAAACATTCCAGGTAATCTGGAGGCTCTAAGGCCTAAGCCACACGGCGAGAAAAACAGTGCGAGTGGAGTGCGATAAAACATCGCATTCCACTCGGACCAATTTAACATGTGTGTCAGCACACATGGGCGATTATTTTCTCAGCCCTAATCGGACTGAGAAAACAATCGCAGCATGCTGCGATTGTAATGCGAGACTCTGTCTCTCGCACCCATTCAAGTGAATGGGGCGAGAGAAAAATCGCACTGCACTCGCGGTACACCGGTGTACTGCTAGTGCAGTGCGAGAATGGCAATAGCCGGCTACGCAGGAGACAGGGAGAGAAATCCCTCCCACCCCTCCTGAGTGCCGGCCCGCCCCCCGCAGCTGAGGTCTGCTCCACCGAACAGACCTCAGTTGCAAGGACACACGCATGACACTCGGCTCTGCTGTACTGCCAGCACGAGCCGAGTGTCATGCAAGGGGATCGCAGTAGTCCCCGTGTGGCCCCAGCCTTACTGTGGAACACCGTGTGATGAGTTTATCGTCAAGGACTTTGCTAATAAGTAGTCATCATCACAGACATAGCCGATGACGCACCATTCTAGTCATCTGACCACTGCAGTCAATCGCAAGTCTCAACGATCAGAGAACAGGATATTACCACTTTTAATCAACGGAGCAGCATCCATGGGGATAAGATCAGGTGAGTAAGGTTTAGGTTATTATGGTAAAGCACATATGCGAAATTCTGGCCCGTGGGCCAAATCTGGCCCTCAAGTTAACTTTGTTTAGCTTGCGATGCCCCCCATCCTATCCGATACCGACACAGTTGAAAGTTATGATGGAAGAGACTCCCACCCCACCATTCTGCTTCTGACTTCTCAGTATACTGGTGCAATGATGTCACTATTTTGTACTCGCTGTGCTGTGCAGGGAAGACCTTCAGAGTGCTCACTGCTGAAACCAGAAGAGCGGGGGGGAAAAGGAGAGATAAGTGTATATGTATGTGTATATATATATATATATATATATATATATATTTCTTTTTATGTGGTGCCCATGACACTATATGGAGGGCTATGTGAGGTCCACAATACTATATGGAGGACTATGTGGGGCCCATAATACTATATGGAGGACTACGTGGAGCCCATATTACAATATGGAGGACTATGTGGGACCCATGAAGCAACATGGAGGACTATGTGGAGCCCATAATACTATATAGTGGAGTATATGGGGCCCATAATACTATATGGAGGATTATGTGGGGCCCATAATACTATATGGAGGACTGTGGGGGCCCATTAAATTATATGGAGGACTATGTGGGGCCCATAACACTGTATGGAGGGCTATGTGAGGATCATAATACTATATGTAGGATAATAGGAAGCCCATAATATTATATGGAGGACTACATGGGGCCTATTGTTCTGTATGGAGGATTATGTGGGGCCCATGATACTATATGGATGACTATGTGGGGCCAGTTATTCTGTATGGGGGACTATGTAGTGCACATTATTCTGTATGGAGGGCTATGTGGGGTGCATTATTCTGTCTGAAGGACTATGTCAGGCCCATTATTCTGTATGGAGAACTATGTAAGCCCAGTTATTCTGTATGTGTATACTGTATGTGGCGCCCATTATTCTGTAAGGAGGATTATGTGGGGCCAATTATTCTGTATGGAGGGCTATGTGGAGTCCATTATTCTATATGGAGGACTATGTGGGCCCATTATTCTTTATGGAGGGCTATGTGGAGCCCATTATTCTGTATGGAGGGCTATGTGGAGCCCATTATTCTGTATGGAGGGCTATGTGGAGCCCATTATTCTATATGGAGGCCTATGTGGGGCTCATTATTCTGTATGGAGGGCTATGTGGAGCCCATTATTCTGTATGGAGAGCTATGTGGGGTCCAATATACTAGGTTGGCCCATTACTTAGTCCAAGTTTTTAATTTTGGTCCTTTGTGTATTTGAGTTTGACATCCCAGTGCTAAAACCGCCTTGCGATTTGCAAGTTTTATTAGCATGTCGGACAACCCTTTTAGTATCAGTTGTCTCCAGCATTATAAGGTAAATCACATCAGTATATTTTATCAGCTAATAATGATTTGTCCTCTTTAAGGCTTTCATAGAAATTTTTCTCCGTTACTGCACCATTATTCCTCTTCTCTAAGTAATCAAACTTACGTTAAAAGACAGTATTATTAATGTTACATAAAGAAATTACAATTATTTTGTTACTTTTGCCGTCACTTTGTGTTTTCTTAGGTAAGGAGAAAGTTTCTAGCAAATTAAACTACATTATATTTTCTTTTACATAAGTGACATTTGAAAAGAGAACATGATTTGAATTAAGTAATACATCGCTGAATTTCTCCTTTTGTCCATTCACTCAGAAATGACACAAATACAAGTTATACAACGTACAATGTGCCGAACAGAAGAAAACATGAAATATAGTTTAGGATTAGTAATTTAGGTTGGGGCAAAGTTGTCTCACAGGGATCCGAAAGTACTTGCAAAAATCACTCTCCGTTTCTCCCTTTCTTAGACGGCTCTATCATTGCAGCTATACCAAGAAAGTCCCTTGGCCTCTGGTCATCGCACATGTTTCAGATCTACCATCTACTATGAGCAGGGCCGGGACAAGTAGCAGGCAGGGTAGCCACCACCCTAGGGTGTTACCACTTGTCTATCTCAGTGGCGCACTAGGAAACAAAGTGCTGAATGTCTGCAGCTGCATGGCACCTTCCTCTGACTAATAATGATGGCCCGGGGACATTAATTCAGAGGATGAGTGGCTATTGGGGACATCAATTGAGAGGCTGTGGGGACATGAAATTAGAAGCTGTAGAGGACAGAATCATCATCACTACAAGAATACATCACTAGAGCCAATAGAAGTACATGAATACAGCACCAGAACAACCATCACAATATGAATACATCACCAGAAATGGAATACATCGCCAAAACCACCACAAGTACATGAATAAATCACCAGAACCACCATCCGTTTTGTGCATGTTGTATTTGTAGTATGATGGACCCAAAAACTATCATACATATCCCTTTATTTATAACGGGGGTCTGTTTAATTTCCATTAAGGTATCCACTAAATGCTGGGCATCTTAATTAAAACCAAATAGCCCCCATTATAGTTAAGCTATATTAGGTTCCATAACTATCCTTGGTTCTGAAATGTAAAACATAGGACATTAGGGATGAATATCGCTATCTGTCCATAGTATTGCATAAAGGGTCCACAAACAATGAACCAATCTTTATCTAACTTTTAAACTGCATTACTGTTAAGTGACACCCCTAAAGTTGACCACTTTTTTGTTTTAGTTTCGAAGATATCATTGAGTGAAAAAGCTAACAATTCTAGTGGAAAAGGTCATCAGAGCTTGTTAAATGAAAATTCAGAGGAGGGGTGAGTTAGAGATTCTGTTTCCATAGTCTCTTACCCATTCATTTGCTTTGAGGCGGGAAGGACTGTAACACTTCTGTCCTGTATACTGGTGTAATTCTTAGTATCTGCATTGTTCTGTATATATATATATATATATATATATATATATGGCACCCCTGAGGGTCCAGTCGCCAAAGAGTATTGCATCCTATTTAAGGTGCGATATTCGCCTCGGGTAAGGAGGGGTTAATCACCGGTTTTCCACATTCACACTTACATATAGCTTAGGAGCCTTCTCACAGTCAGGGGATGGCTCAGGGTAGGTGGGGGGTGGCCATCACGAAGCATGGGAGTTCCCCGGTCACTGAAGCCAGCCACCTAGGGGGCGAGTTCCACTTGGGGTAGAAGTAGTAGCAAACTCACAGAATCTTCAGTCAGTCTACCCGGGAAACCAGTTCTGGAACACGACACCATCACCTTTCTTCACGGGGACTGAGGCTTGGAGCGGAGCGCTCAGCCCAGGTTCCTCACGGCTGGAAGGGCAACTCTGGCAAAGGACTTTCTTCTTTAAAACACTGGTGACTGCTTCTAACTTATCCGAGGTCGACGGGGCACATCACAGTGAGTGACCAGTACTACCAAGCGAGCAGCACAAAGAGTGAGTAACGACACCTGGAACCGCAGCATTTGACTCGGACTCTTATTACCGGTGCCGCCGCCAGAACGCCTCGGCACCAAAGGCCTTTGCCTTCACTACTCCCTTCATCATCCTCCCCGGGGCCCGCTCCACCTGTGGGGAGCGATACCATCTTCAGCTGCTATTAACATCGACCCCGGAGGACAGCGACAGCAGCAGCGGCTAATCTCTGGCCGCGTACCACAGGTGGCGTCACAACAATCTCCCTACTACAATCGCCATCATCTTCTCTCCTTATTGGTGTACACCTCGGGGCACGGAGCTGGGCAGGCCACCGCAACATCCCAGACCATCACACCGGCCCGGTGACTAGTAACTCAGGTACGAGGCCCCGCTACATTTTGGCGTCACGAACAGGATATCGTGCCCAGGCCAAAAACCTGGGTACTGTGCGCCTTACTGGACTGTGTTAAACATTTTGCTTAAAAAGGACAGTCGCCATTAGTCATTTTGCACAGGAAAAGAAGGGGTGTGTCATCATGGGTGGTACTCGTAAATAGCGCGTGAGTGTAGATGGAGCCCAAAAAGAGCGCCAAAACGAGCCCCACTGCCAGCAGTTGACAGCAAACTCAAGATTAGCACAGACATGTTCCAGGGAGGAGAGAGCCAAACCGTCACTGTTGCCGGACCCGCAGCAATGGCACCAGCTCTGGTGCTGCCATTTACCATGCCATATCTTCCCGGGGCTGATTTCAAGGAGAGACTTTACAGATTATTCCGGTTATTCCCTTTGACGGAGGATCAGAAGGCCAGTGTCATTATTGGTCAATTGACCAGGGCAACCCGACATGAAGTCAAATCTTTGCCGGAGACTGATAAAATAGTGGCAACGGACATTCAGCCAAAACTCAAGGAAACCTTTGATACTCGCACAGCAGCTGAGATAAAAATGCGGTTCTTCGGATTTAAGCAAAGGGTCCTGGAGAGTATTCGTGACTATGCTTTAAATCTTCACAATGCTATAAGAGCTGTTCGGCAAGTGGACCCAGAGGAGGTGAAAGATGAGAACTGCCTGCTGACTGATCAATTCATCAAGGGTCTTCTGTCCGATACCCACCGGACCCAGATGCGCATTGTATCCATGCAAAGCCCTGACCTCAGCTTTGCAGAGTTCAAAGATCGGGCCATTCAAGGACTGCGTGAACCAGACTGCGGCTCATTGTGTTAAAGCAACCGGGATTACAGCCAACTACATCCATGCAAGTGGGAGCCAAGGAACAGACTGCGGGTGGATCCGCCAATGACGAACTGCGGCTCCGGATGTTGGAATTGATTAAAGGCTACTTTGACCAAAGCAGTGCAATCCAAGCATGGAACTCAGCCACCTGTAACCATGGAACTGGCTTCTAGTGCTGATGATCTCCCCTTGCAGCTACGCGGGAGAGCCCCACTGCCACAAGTTCCTGATCGTTATGATGCTGATGGGCAGCCATTCAGCCATCTCTTCACGGGGTTTGGGGCTTGGAGCGAAGCGCTCAGCCCAGGTTCCTCAAGGAAGGGCAACTCAGACAAAGGACTTTCTTCTTTCAAACACCGATGACTGTTTCTAACTTATCCGAGGTCGACGGGGCACATCACAGTGAGTGACCAGTACTACCGGGTGAACGGCTCAAATAATGAGTAAAGACACCTAAGAACAATACTTTCGAAACGCGTAGTCTCGCTTATTTCACTATGATGTCGTGATGGAATCTTTTTTTAATCACCATGAAAAAAAATGTTGTAATTTTTAACCTATTTTTTGGACCTGGTTGCATTAATTTTCTATTTTTGATTGCATGAATTTTCCTTTCTTCTTTGATGGGTGCAATACTCAGTATCCGTATTATTCTGTATATATACACATTGCACAGTACCACTTCTCCTGTCCTGTATACTGGATGTAATTCTCAGTATTCTCAGCTGGCATGTGTGAATGGAGCGTTGGTCGATCATGCGCACTACAGCTCCATGCACATGTGGTTCCTCAAACAACTGCTCAAACAACTGCTTCAAGGGAGTGGTGAGTGACATGATCAAGTTAAGCACAAATTTCTGAATCTTGAATTGAGCCTCAGTTTGGGGAGGGTGGTCTCTTTGTGCCATGGCTGCTTTTTAGTCCCAGTCCAGCCCTGACTAGCCCCATTATCTTGACTTTTAGCCATCTCTCAGAATGATGTCTATCAGCTCTACCAGTGTCAGACAGAACAATAGAACAAGATGGACAACTGGGGAGGAAAGGTGGGGTCATAGAGAGTAATAGCATCAGGGTGGGGGGATAACCAAGAGAGGAGGAGAGGTGCTGAGTAGGAAGAAGATTATTAGGATTTGACTGTGGATGACAGGTGTTTGTAGGAGAAGGGATGAGGCAAGAGATATTCTGAAGATACTATATTTGGTATTTTAGTTTCATCCTGTGACACAGCTAAAAGTTTGCTTTTTGTATGCTCCCTGTTTACGTGACCATCTGTATCCACCCTCACTAGAGTAGGAGGATGAGACACACAGAGATGACGGAGCTATTCCTGAGAACAGTCAGACAGTATTGTTGCATGGAGAACAGATTTGCTTGTGTGCATGACTGTAATTCACGCTGATTCACAACCTTTCGAGGCAAAAGTATCATCATGCACGTGGGCTAAAATGTCACATCCTGACATGTCTCTCGTGTTCTCCCTCCCTCCGGCAGAGCCTGTGCTGTGTGCTGTGCTCCTGCTATTAGCGAGAGCTGCAGACCTGCTCTCAAGCTGCATTTCGCAGTTGCTAGTTAATAATGGATAGCTTTATTATGCTAGTACATTTCTGCAGCTGTGTGTTTTGTTTTGTTTTTTTTTACATTGCAACTGATCTATACTGATAAGAAATATCAGTTTACATCCATTTTTCAATAACTCAAGTTTGGTTCCCACCTACAGTCAGTGCTCCTGTTAGCACATTTATGGCTAGTTTTACACTTGCGTTGAACGGTATCCGTTGCATTGCGTTGTGTGACGGATGTAACGGATGTGTTGCATATAGTGGCACAACGGATGCAACGGATGCTGCAAAACAGCGCAATTCGTTTTGTTTTGTTTTTTTACAGTTTTACCGTCGGCAGACTACTGTGAACGATCAGCCGATCACTCACAGTAGCCGGCCGCCGGGTGATCAGCCGATCACTCACAGTAGCCGGCCGCCGGGTGATCAGCCGATCACTCACAGTAGCCAGCCGCCGGGTGATCAGCCGATCACTCACAGTAGCCAGCCGCCGGGTGATTAGCTGATCGTTCGGTCGCCGACAATGTGTGCGGGGGGCGGGGGCGGAGTACGAAGTGGGTGGAGCCGAGCGGGGCCATGGCTGAGGACGTCAGTGCCGCGGGGACTGCATCGCTGGGGGACAGGTGAGAGTGTGTGTGTGTGTGTTGTGTGTGAGGGAGGGAGGGAGTGGAGCCGAGCGGGGAAGTGTCGGGCTCCCGGCACACGTAACCAGGGTTCCTTGGTTACCCGATGTGTACCCTGGTTACGGGTGGAGGGAGCCAGAGAGAGCATGCGCAGTGAAATCCAAAGGATTCCGCTGCTCAAAAAAACGTTACATGCTGCGTTCCTTCCGCCCAACGCAGCGTCAAAATAATGACGCTGCGTCGTCCGGCGGATGCAACGCTGACACTTGCGTTACAGTGCGTCATCCATACAAGTCTATGGAGAATAGCGCAGTGCGTTAACGGACTGCGCTATTCTCCATAGTGACGGACTCCGCTGAACGCAAGTGTGCAACTAGCCTATCACTTTTCCAAGCATGACTATACAGGTGCATCTCAATAAATTAGAATATCATCAAAAAGTTAATTTATTTCAGTAATTCAGTTCAAAAAGGGAAACGCAAATATTATATAGAGTCATTACACACAGAGGGATCTATTCCTATATATTATATAGAGTCATTACACACAGAGGGATCTATTCCTATATATTATATAAAGTCATTACACACAGAGCGATCTATTTCATGTGTTTATTTCTGTTAATGTTGATGATTATGGCTTACAGCCAATGAAAACCCAAAAGTCATTATCTCAGAAAAATAGAATATTATATAAGAGCAACCGAAAAAATGATCTTTAACTCAGAAATGTTGGCACCTACTGAAAAGTCTGTACAGTAAATGCCTCAATACTTGGTCGGGGCTCCTTTTGCATGAATTACTGCATCAACGCGGCGTGGCATGGATGCGATCAGCCTGTGGCACTGCTGAGGTGTTATGGAAGCCCAAGTTGCTTTGATAGCAGCCTTCAGCTCGTCTGCATTGTTGGGTCTGCTGTTGTGGTGCCCCTGAGGCTCCAGTCACCACAGAGGTACTGCACTTCAGCCAGAGGTGTGGTATCCCATTCCCGGGTAAGGAGGGGCTCACAAATCGGTATACACACAAAAACAGATACACTCTTTATTTAGCAACACTCCATCAGACCAGGGTTTTGGCGGTCGACTGGGGTTTAGTTATTGGGAGCACACTGTAGAACGTTAGTCAGTCAGGAAGTAGGAGCGGAGGAGTGAAGACCTCTGGTCTGGAGCTGGAGCAACTCGGCCCAGGCACAGGGGAGAAGGGGTCCTGGAGGCCATGGAACATGCACCATATACCTGTGGTCTGATTCCACAAACGACATACCGGAGTGGAGGGACTTGGTCGCAAAGGGGACCGGCACCTCAACTAGTGGAGAACTACAAGGCTCAGCTAACAAACCGGAGGCTGAGGTTACTCCAAGTACCGAAGCCACATCCGCCTTTGACATTAGATTGTGTCCTATGAACTGTAAAAGAATCTGTTGATATATTTATCATGAAAAGAAATAAAAGCACTGTGTGGGCAACAAACACATTACTGGTCTCCTGCCTTGTTACGTAGCTGGGAACATTTGTTCACTTGTCCATTTGGACATTCCATATTGGTTCTGTTTCTATCTGGGTTTCGTTTATTAGAATGGAAGAAAAAGTAATGCATGCAAAAGATGGGAAGGCAATAAACTGGACAGAAAAAAGTAGTGCAAATAGGGTCTTGTCTGAGGATAGTGGATGATGTGGAGAGACAAAAACTGGCTCACCTGGGGTAGATGTAAAAGCCACAACTACTGAGAAGGCAAAGACGGCTACTGCAGCATCGCTGGGGGTAGTAGTAAACCTTAAAGAAGCAAAGATTGGATATCACCGCGCAACTGTGGAAGAATCCAGACTAGATGATAAGATGGTGATTGTATTGTTGACACATTTCTGAGAGAAATTTCTCCTTCTTCAGACAAAAATCACATGTCCACAATTACGGTAAACAAGATGAGATTGCAGAAACATGGAACAGCTTTATTAATGGACAGGAGTAATATACATCTGCAAGTTAACAGTAAAGCACAGGATATGGAAAGTAAGGTTAACAGCACCGCAGGTGCTAGCTGGACCACTTCAATACTGCCTCGCCCTAGCTATTACAAATATCAGAACAGAAAAGTTTGCAGAATAATTTAGGATACAACTACACTACAATAGCAACCTAACTGGCCTTTGTTAGACTCTGACTAATGAAACCTACGCTAAACCTTTTCGAGTGTGCACACCGATAAATAACTCACGGTACCCCTGTAGAGGGCCAGGTCCACTTCAAGGAACTCTATTCTTCGGCGTTCACATGGCTTGCTGGTGCACACTCTATTTCCAGGGCAGGGGGAACCTTTCCTCTTCCACGAGCCCGAGGTTGCTTGACTCCTAGGATGGCTCCACTTCCCGTCTTCGGCATCGGCTAAACTCAAAGGCTTCCCAATCTGGTACTAGCTTAGGGGATACTAGGGCTCTGTCACCGTTTAGTATGCAGTCTCTCTGTCTGTCAACGAACCACCGTTCTCAGTCAGTCTCTAAGGTAGCGTCTCCTCACTCTCTGGTCACCTGACTTCTCCTGTTCCTGCCCTATATTCTTCTCTTGCTCTTTCTCAGCTTCCCACACTTTTTGGGAAGGGTTAGTCCAACTGCACAGTTCAGAGGAGAGCCGACTAGACGACAAAACACAGAGACAGGGGAGCACTGTTCCTTAAAGTTGTAGTGTGCTTTACAATTCGTAGGGGCGGCACCCCTACATAATGGACAGTTTATATGTTGTTTATCAGCTATTTACTTGAAACTTTAAAAACAATCTCTTGTGAGATCCATTTTCAAGCACCACACTCCACTGACCTGTAAGTGATCCCTCATCCACTGATTTGTAAGTGATCCATCACTGAACTACAGTTTCCAGCATGACCTGCTGTCAGATAATGAGAATCCAGGCCTCGAGCACTGAACCAGAATAGCTCAAGCTACTGATTTGAATTAGGTATTTCTGTATGAAAGGAATTTGAAACTAAGGCCGGCGTCACATGCTACGATATATCGGGTGATATGTCGTCGGGGTCACGGATTCCGTGACGCACATCCGGCATCGTTTGACATATCGTAGTGTGTGACAGCTACGAACGACTGTGAACGAGCAAAAATACTCACCTTATCGTTGCTCGTTGACACGTCGTTCATTTTCAAAATGTCATTCTTCCTTCTGTGCTCCGGTTGTTCATCGTTCCCGAGGCAGCACACATCGCTCCTTGTGACACCCCGGGAACAACGAACACAGCTTACCTGCGTGCCGCCGGCAATGCGGAAGGAGGTGGGCAGGATGTTACATCCCGCTCATCTCTGCCCCTCCGCTTCCATTGGCCGGCCACTGTGTGACGTCGCTGTGACGCCGAACGTCCCTCCCCCTTCAGAAAGAGGATATTCGTCGCCCACAGCGACGTCGTCCGGGAGGTAAGTGCGTGTTACAAGGGGTTAACGACATTGTGTGCCACAGGCAACTAATTGCCCGTGACGCACAAACGACGGGGGCGGGTACGACGGCCTTAAGGGGGCTTTACACGCTGCGACATTGCTAATGCGGAGTCGTTGGGGTCACGGAATTTGTGATGCACATCCGGCCGCATTAGCGATGTTGCTGCGTGTGACACCGATGAGCGATTTTGCATCGTTGCAAAAATGTGCAAAATCGCTCATCGGTGACATGGGGGTCCATTCTCGATTATCGCTACTGCAGCAGTAGCGATGTAGTTCGTCGCTCCTGCGGCAGCACACATCGCTATGTGTGACGCCGCAGGAACGAGGAAGCTCTCCTTACCTGCCTCCCGGCCGCTATGAGGAAGGAAGGAGGTGGGCGGGATGTTCCGGCCACTCATCTCCGCCCCTCCGCTTCTATTGGGCGGCCGCTCAGTGACGTCGCTGTGACGCCGCACGGACCGCCCCCTTAGAAAGGAGGCGGTTCGCCGGTCACAGCGACGTCACCAGGCAGGTAGGTATGTGTGACGGGTCTGTGCGATGTTGTGCAGCACGGGCAGCGATTTGCCCGTGTCGCGCAACAGATGGGGGCGGGTACCCACACTAGCGATATCGGGACCGATATCGCAGTGTGTAAAGTAGCCTTTAGTCCACCACCCCCTTCAAGGAAAGTGGATTGTTCCAGTAATAAAATCCATGACTGTGTAAGGAACTTTTATTTCTTTTTAGCTTGGCCAGGTTTTCTGCTATCATGTTGTCCTATTTCTTTGTTTTGCTATATAATACATGATTATTAGCAATTTTTGTCTACCTCTATAAGTGAAGGGTTATGTGCAGGGCAAGTGAATGGTTACGGCTGTGTTGGTCTAGTTGGGGGTCTTCTGATGACCACTATCTGTCAGTACGATCCTCATGTGAATGCTGGCTGCGAGCTGCTGTTCATAAGAGATCGGGATTTTGGCCATACTGAGCATTGCTGATGCACCACTCTGTACATCACAAGCAATTGGATGATGGCAGCTTCAAGTTCCCTAAAGGGACTACTAAATACAATAAAAAGTAAAAAGAAAAAAGTTTTAAAAAATATAATACTCCCACCACCCCACAAAAGTTCAAATCACCCCCCTTTTGCCCCACTGAAAATAAAACAATTTCTAAAAATAAAAAATACACATATTTGGTATCGCTGGGTTCAGAAATGCCCAATCTATCAAAATATAAAATAAACTAATCCGATCGGAAAAAAGCGTAAAAATTCAAAACTCCAGAATTACGTTTTTTCGTTGCTGTAAAATTGCAATAAGATAACAGGCGATCAAAACATCACATCTACTTAAAACTGGTATTTGCAAAAAATAAACCCTCACACAGCTCCAGATCCTGAAAAATAAAAACATTATGGGTCTTGGAAATTGATAACATGCAAAAATGTTTACAAATTTGGTTTTTTTTTTTTTAGAATTTAAATTAAAAAAAAACTAGACATGTTTGGTATCTATGTATTTGTACTGACCGGGGGAATCATATTACCAGGTCAGTTTTATCATATAGTGAACATGGTAAATAAAAAAAAAAAGAATTGTGGTATGGCACTTTTCTTTGCAATTTCACTGCACTTGGATTTCTTTTTTATTGTTTTCCAGTACACTATATGGTAAAATAATTGGTTTAATTCAAAAGTACAACTCATCCCACAAAAAAACAAGCCATCATATGGCTGCATTGATGGGACGAAATAAAAAGTTGTGGCTCTTGGAAGAAGGGGAGGAAAAAATTAAATTGGAAAATGGGAAGGTCATGAAGGGGTTAACTTGCCTATCCATCCTGTGATTTCCCTAATTCCATGACTCTTTCTTCTTGGTGTAGCAGTTTTAACATTGAGGAGAGTACCGGTATATACAGTAACATAAAGGAAGCAACACAGGAGCATCTCTTCTAGTACCAGACGTACTCCAGCTGGTTATTTTAGTAGCAGAACATCCACTGTATAATGTGCTGTTGTAGCGCACCACGGGGCTGGCGGTCAGCCTACTCGTTGCCGGGCCATTTCGGGTCGGGTCAGGCGATGTCAGCCCGGTTCCATTGCCCCGGGGCGTACAGTAAATGGTAGGGTAAGTGGGGTAATTGGGAGAGTTTGTCGTGACGCCACCTGTGGTATGCGGCCAGGAGTAGCCGCCGCTATAGGATTCCTCGCCGGGGAAGGTGTTACAGCAGCTGGGATGGTGTCGCTCAGGTTTTAGTTTCTCACAACTTCAGCTGCCAGCCCGGTCACACTGGTCATCGCCGTTACAGGCTTTGGTCAATCCCAGGTAGGTAAGGAGCCAACACCGTTGTTTGAGGAAAGAGAAGGAAAGAATGTCCTGTTTCTTGGATGTCCCCTCAGTGGTTAGGTACTGTGGCTGAGCTCCCGCTCCAAGCCCCTGAGCCCAGTAAAGTTTAAAAGCTTCAGTGATGTGTTGTCAGAACTATGGTCCTGACGGATCTGACCATGATGTGAGTGTGTTGCGCCTGTTTCTACCCCAAGTGGAACCCACCCCCAGGTGGCTGGCTTCAGTGACCGGGAAGTCCCGTGACCATTATGACCACCCTCTGCCTACCCTATGTGAAGGTTCCGAAGCTGTATGTAGTGTGTGAATATGGAACACCGGAGATTAACCCCCTCCTTACCAGAGATGGATGCCACACCTTAATTGAGGCGCAGTACCCTTTGGCAACCAGAGCCTCAGGGGTGCCACACTGTCACTTAACAATTTAGCAATATTACACTATAATTGCAGAGCCACTATGATTCCACTATATTATCACAGCTTGTATGTAATTGTTCATGATTCATATCCGACTGCTATATGTAGGGGCAGACATACAAATGGTGCAGCCTGTACGGCTGCACAGGAGCCCAAGAGGTAAGGGGCCCATTTCTACCTCCAAAGCAAGTACAAGTTTGCATTTTTATGAGCTCTGGGGCTCAAGGGGCCCTTTATATTGTTTTGGCACAGGGGCCCTTTTCTGTCTGTGTCCACCCGTGTTGTCATATGCCACATGTGTGACTCGGGAAGCCACCAGTCTGACCCACCTCGTCCCTTCTGTGGGCAGTCAGTGCTGAGGATGATCAGCTGCAGTTCGCATAGGAACAGTACACGCTACTCCTCCTTCCCTCCGATCTGTGATAGGCGCAGGCAGCAGTGGGGATCTTATAAAAAATGTGACCAGATGCCAAGAACTGGCATCTGCAATCTTGAGGCCTTTCTTTCACTTTCATCTCTCTGGAATACACACCAGCTGCGTTCAGACAATAGCATGCGACGTCCTCTGACAGATTACTCACCAGTCACCGCAACGCTTAGTACAATGTATCTAATGACTGCTATGCTCCATTATAGGGTGAAGTTTTATCATTATGCTGCAGAGTGCAGTGAAAGAGTAGCCGTACTATATTGTGGAGGTGGAATAAAATACAGATGGCACAACACATCATGAAAGCATGGAGTTTTACTTGTGCTCTTGACTGCAGGTAAACATGCTGCATTGATGTAACTAGTTATAACACTGCACAAAAAATACAATAAAAACATAAAATAAGTTTAAAATGTGCCTGCTGTCATCTTTTTAACTAATCAGGTAATATATGCAAATCAAACCTTAAAGAGGATGTCCCCAAACACAGACAACCCCTTCTCAATCTGTATGTTTCTGTCATTTAAAATAATAAAAGTTACTCACCTCCTATGCCGGCGCTGTTCCAACAATATCAGCACTGTCTTTCCTGCAATCGCGCAACTGTGTGTGAGAGAATACAATCCGTTTTGTTCTTATAGAAACCATCTTGTCTTATAACTGAATGATGTCATAGGGCTCAGCTAACACTGATGGGCGGGGACGTTTCACATTTCTACACACAACCCTTCGGCCTATATCGGTGCATAGTTATTTCTTTGTTTGGGGTACTATAAAAACTGGTCACATAATGTAATAAAGCAGAATCTTTCAGTACACCACAAAGCGTGTGTGCTATGTTGATTTCCCAAGCGCTTTTAAAACAAATCTTATTAATTTGGAATTCCAATGGCATTGAAGGGGTGTATTTTGCTCATATGTGCGATGTCACGCAATCACAGCAGCCGCTTTACGATCCCCTCCTTAGCACAATTAACTTTTATCCGGAGGATGTGAGCACTGTTGCTTTCATTTCCGGCAGATGTACAAGTATTTGATACGTTCAAAGATGCAAAAAGTCAGGTGCCGCTGTGACTGCGTGACGACGCACAGTTACAAGATAATGGGAGAAACAATGCTGACACCGCTGGAACAGTGCCAGCACCGGAAGTGATATAAATTTTGTCATTTTAAATGGGGGCAACATACAGACTGATAAGGGGTTGTATGAGTGGTGGACAACCCTCTAAAGAAATCAAATCTTTTGGAAGAACTGACAAGTACATGCAAGAGTCTTGAGCTTCTAATTAAAAAGGTTATACGGTGGTCTCTGGTGCCATTTAGTGCCAATATAGTTAAGACCACACATATCTGTTGAATCACATGCACAATCGTCAGGTATTGTGCACGTGTCCTATTCTAGTAATGAACAGGAGAAGTGCATAATATCTGCCAATCATGCACAAGTTTTCGCAGGTGTTTGGGTTCGTAACGTCATCTGCACTGCTAACCTCCAAAGCACAAATTAATAGCACTGGATGGCACCAGATAACCCCTTTAACTAGAAACTCGCACATGACTGCAGTATTGTAGAGGCTTCACCTAGTACCTCATTTTACCTCCCCTTCGGGTTCACAACCACTCCATGCCTGGACGCCCTTCCACAAACGACAGACTACCATTTTGGATTAATTATAGCCAAATCGGCCTTTATTATAACAAACATACAATGAATCAACATGAAAAGTGAGGAGGTTCTTGGAGCTCCAAAGCCTGGCGGAAGTCATAAATACTTGAAACCATCCAGCATTACCCCCAGCCACGACCACAAGCTCGGGGGCACCACTATTGCTGGAAAATTACCAACATCACCAACTCCCAGGGACTCCATCCTGAAGAGCCACCCAATCCACCAGGCAATAAACCAAGATCTGATCCAAAATGGGAGGTTACATCTACCAGATGTACCACCCCCCACCACCATTTATTATTATATATATAAAAAAAATATCTTTGTCCCCCCCATTCATCAGGGAGGGAGGGCGGGACCTTCAGCAGTGGTGGCTACGTGCCGATTGCAGGCCACCACTTTTACCTCACTCTATATACATTCCTACAAATCTCCTGACCACACCTCCCTAAACTACCTCCCCTTAAAGTATCAAACCCCAGCACAGCCCAGCTTGCTCTGCTTTTTGCTTGCCCTCCAAAGCTGAGTCATGGGTCACTCTGCCCATGGCTGTGCTTAGGGCTCCGTTCTTCCTTAGATGATGCTCCAAGAAGGGTCCTAGACTTCATAAACAGTTGTGCTGATGAAGCAGAACTTCTAGGAGGCTTTCGGTGCACATTGTTAGAAAGTCCATCATTAAATCCAGCCCTGGTGTCCAGAAACATTTACAGTACAGCCCACGATGAGTTTTACTCACATTTATGAAGCTGTGTATTTTTGCTGCGTTTTACACTACAAGCAAAATGGATGGAATAGAAATCCCTTGTACATTGAGCTTATTTTCAACGCTGCGTAAACTCATCCGTGATGCGTTTTTCCAATCCGCAGCATGGCAATTCCTTTTGCGGTTATGTTGAGTCTTCCGTACGGAATTTCCCCATAGACTTGCATTAGATGCCAAAATTCTGCAGGTAAAAAAAAATGCATGTGTTTTTGGTGCGTTTAAGCTGCAGAAACAAATAAAAACCACATGTAATATCTAATGTTTGCTTTGTCAGGTTAATGTTAGATATATAAATTCTCCATTAATTTTCCAAACTGCAAATCATTCTGATTTCTACCCTCTCTGCTTGCTATAAAAATAATCCTGTATGCTGCTCCGAAAACCACATATATAAAGTCTTCAATCTACTTTCAACTCTTCTGGCAATCAACACTTGCTTTCATCTCATACTCAGCTCTTGGTCTACGATAAACTCTTGGATTGCTGTGGATTTTAGTAATGTCCAGCATAATATTCTGAAGGATCTGTAACCACCCCTAATGGGTACTTTGCATGCTGTGACATCGCTAGCCGATGCTTGCGATGCCGAGCGCAATAGTCCCCGCCCCTGTCGCAGATGCGATATCTTGTGATAGCTGCCGTAGCGAACATTATCGCTACGGCAACTTCACACGCACTTATCTGCCCTGCGACGTCGCTCTGGCCGGCGACCCGCCTCCTTCCTAAGGGGGCATGTCGTGCGGCGTCACAGCGATGTCACACGGCAGGCGTCCAATAGAAGCGGAGGGGCGGAGATGAGCAGGACGTAAACATCCCGCCCACCTCCGTACTTCTGCATAGCCAGTGGAGGCAGGTAGGAGATGTTCCTCGCCCCTGCGGCTTCACACACAGCGATGTGTGCTGCCGCAGGAACGAGGAACAACATTGTATCTACTATTGGTGCGACATTATGGAAATGACCAACGCAAAACAGATCCCCGTTTTCGACGCTTTTGCGATCATTTAGCGCATCTAGGCTTTACACGTTGCGATGTCGTTACTGGCGCCGGATGTGCGCCACTTTCGATTTGCAGTAGCAATGTCGCAACGTGCAAAGTACCCCTAAACCCTGCTTTACACGTTGCAATTTCGCATACAATATCATATGCGATTTGCAACGCCCCCATCGTATGTGTGGCACGTTCAATTTGTTGAACGTGCTGCACAAACGATTAACCCCCGTTACACGTACTTACCCGTCCATACGACCTCGATGTTGGAGGTGAACGTCCACTTCCTGGAGTGGGAGGGACGTTTGGCATCACATCGACGTCACGCGACAGGCGGCCAATAGAAGCGGAGGGGCGGAGCTGAGCGAGATGTAAACATCCCGCCCACCTCCTTCCTTCCGCATTGTGGGCCGGGAGTCGCAGGACGTAGGCAAGATCTGTTCATCGTTCCCGGGGTGTCACACACTGCAATGTGTGCTACCCCGGGTACGATGAACAATCTGACGTGCAATTCTAGAGAAAGGTACGATGTGTATGCGCTGAACGTGTTAACGTTCAATCGCAATCGCATGTACCTGTCACACACTGCAATGTACCTTACGATGCCGGATGTGCGTCACTTACGACGTGACCCCGCAGACACATTGTAAGATATACTGCAGCGTGTAAAGCAGGCTTTAGAGATGCCCTTAAAGCAACCACTTCAGGGAAGGAGTACACTTGCTAGATAGTCAAGTTTTTTAAGGGTGACATCTCAAGTATCTTAAGACACTTCCATTGCACCGTGTCAATCCACTTATGACCAATGGACAATGCCAGAAGTGTCTTACCTAGGCCAAGGAGAAAAATAACTGGGCTGTTGCTCAGTGGTCCAAGCTGTTGTTGTCAGACAAAAGTAAATTTTGTATTTCATTTGGAAATCGCGGTCCCAGAGTCTGGAGGAAGAGTGGAGTGACCACAATCCAAGCTCCTTGAGGTCTAGTGTGAGGTTTCCACAATCAGTGATGGTTTGGGGAGCCATGTCATCTGCTGGTGTAGCTCCACTGTGTTTTATCAAAGACCAAAGTCAGTGCAGCCGTCTACCAGGAAAATTTAGAGCACTTCATGCTTCCCTCTGCCGACAAGCTTTATGAAGATGGAAATTTCATTTTCCAGCAGGACTTGGCACCTGTCCACACTGCCAAAAGTACCAATACCTGGTTTAATAACCACAGTATCACGGTGCTTGATTGGCCAGAAAACTCGCCTCACCTAAACCCATGTACCTGTGCTTGATGGCCAGGTACAGGAACCTTTCCTAAAGCAGCCACCACTTCATCCATGAAGTGTTATTTCAAGGAGGAATAAAAGTGGGATAGTAACATTGAGCATAGCATCACCAGCGCTGGCCATGTTTGTGAATTACTCAAAGCAGCTCAACATGGCACACACGTTCTTTTTTTTTTTTTTTTACTATATTTTTATTCAAATTTTTCAATAACATAACACTGGCATAAGCGAATTCAGCATTGTAAATTCAACATTACATTGTCATGTTTGATCATCCCAAATTCCATACCAATTTTTAAAATCAATAACCGTAACATGGCAAGATAAAGCAAAGGAAAGCAGCGACCCCTTAACCCATCATTCTTATCATTCCCCCCATTGAACCCTTGTGAACATGGTAATGACATACAATAAAGAAGTCCCACTCAAATCGGTTATTTCCCCCTCTCCTTTTAGTCAGCTTTCAGCCTTTCCTCCCCCACCTCCAAGCCATCCAATGTATCCTTCAATTTTTCAGTATGATACCAGACTGTGTCTTTGAAAGGTGACATATTCCTGACTATCTCCTCCCGAGTACAATAGGCCAGTATGAATTTCTTCCATTTGTTAAAGTGCTGTCGTATTCTATCCGCCCTCCTTTCTGCATCCAATCCTTCTATTTCAAGAAGATGCATGAGCTGACCCAAGATCTCTTCAATCGCGGGGACCCTAGACTCCAACCAATTTTTTAGTATCGCTCTCTTGGCTGCCAGAAGTATCACATGTATAAGTCTGGGTGGGTTAGTCATCTTCCCTTTGGTATCGTTCCCCTCCTCCCAATGGTGAAAAATAGCGAACCCAGGTGAGAGCCGAACTTCAAGACCCCACACCTTTTGTATACAACTTTTGATCTGTGACCATAATGGACTCAAATGGGGGCAGGACCACAACCCGGCACACACGTTCTTCATGGAGGTCCACTCATTGATTGTGTCCGAACTTTACATTTTTTGTTCACTCATCAAAGTTATGAATAGTAAACTATAGATTTTGTTAATTTATTGTTTATTGGGAGTAATTTCTACATAGGATAATTAAATGTATATTACTGCAAATAGCTTGATATTGCACTTCTGTGTGCAACAGAATAAATCCTCATTTGACCTCTTTTGCTGATTATTTGTTTACATCCACAAAATCCCCCATTTGCTGGAAGTTTTTTCTCTATTACACCATTCTCAATATTCCCATTATAACGTGGGATCACAATGACTCTGATCCACGGAACATTTGCTCTTCTGCAGCACTCCAGGGTCATGTGTCTAATCTCCGTAAAGAGAAGCTCCAATTGTGAAAAGGCATGAGTCTCTAATAAAGTGGCCATTCAGCGGATATTTTGGATCATAATCTTGATGCTGTATTGTCGCTCAGTGATGATTAAATGCTCCTTATAGGCACATAAATGGACATTCCCCTCCAGAGCGTTCTTGTGCTAATCAGAATTCATGGTCCCTTTAAAAATGTCAAGATAACCAAGTGCCAGGGCCAGAGATGACTGATTTATCTGCACCACTTCATTCATGTACATACAGTATACATAGACCCTCACAAAGTTTGTAGGGACACACATGGAAGATTTACTGCAGAAATTTCTGCTTCTGCTTCATCTGTCTTAATGAAATCCGTAAAATTCACATGCTACAGAAACAAATATTTTATGATGTATGGAATGGAATAAAAAAAATGAAAGTGTATGGAGTCCCTTGGGGGCATTTTTTTTTTTTTTATTTAAAGGAAATCTGTCACCAGGATTTTGCTATGTAAGCTGAGGACATCATGCTGAGAGAGTTAAAAAGGTAAAAACATCTGTGCTTCTCTTATCTGCTCTTTACTCATACTAAATGGTTTATTGCTCTGTGATTTAAGCTGGGGTCACACTAAACGACAGCGACAACAACGTCGCTGTTACATCACCATTTTCTGTGACGTAGCAGCGACCTTGTAAGTCGCTGTTATGATCGCTGCTTAGCTGTCAAAAACAGCAGCCGAAGCAGCGATCATAACGACACGCGTCGCTGTTCTGCAACATGTGCAGAGAGCAGGGAGCTGCACACACTGCTTAGCGCTGGCTCCTTGCTCTCCTAGCTACAGTACACATCGGGTTAATTACACGATGTGTACTGCAGCTACATGTGCAGAGAGCAGGAGCCGGCACTGGCAGCGTGAGAGCGGCGGAGGCTGGTAACGAAGGTAAATATCGGGTAACCACCTTGGTTACCCGATGTTTACCTTGGTTACAGCTTACCGCAGCTGCCAGATGCTGGCTCCTGCTCCCTGCTCGCTTCATTTCGTCACTCTCTCGCTGTCACACACAGCGATCTGTGCGTCACAGCGGGAGAGCGACGACCAAAAAATGAAGCTGGACATTCAGCAACGAGCGGCAACCTCACGGCAGGGGCCAGCTCGTTGCTGGATGTCACACACAGTGACAGCGACGGGATGTCGCTGCAACGTCACAGAAAATGGTGACGTAGCAGCGACGTCGTTGTCGCTGTGTGTGACACCACCTTAACATTGGTGTGAGTAGGTGCCTCAGCCCAGTCCCCCATGCCCCCTGCTGTGATGGACACCTCACAGTCAATTCACAATCTCTATAGAGAGCCTGGTGTGGCAGAGATAGCTCCCAGCTCTGCTACACTAAATTCTGAGATAAAATCAGTACAGCTGCACACAGTGATCTAAGATAAACGTGGTTACTTTCAGAATCTCTTTGCCTATAACATGCTGTTCTCAGATGAAGTAGCAAAAACCTGCTTACAGATTCCCTTTAATTGTATTTATTTTCAGATCAAACTAAGGTACTGGTACGTCCAATATTGGGTTTCCTTTAAAAGCAAAACCCAAATACAAAAGAGCAGAAAAAAATGTATTGCTCTTGAAGGAGAGGACCAAAATAAAAGCGGGAAAACATAACATAAGCTAGTCATGAAAGCGTTAAAAAGTTTGCTCCGTTTGACATTTAAAGAGGTCAAAGGCGGGAAGTTTGTATCTTAATTTATTCCTTATGATATACTGAGTATTCACATTTTGTTTCTTCAACCCTACATAAAGATCCAGGGGTATGGCCCATTTAATGTAGTGCTAATTTTTACCGTCTTTGCCAAGGGATGGTGTTTATTGGGTAATTATGCAGAACAGCCTAAAGACCCGCCCCTGAGGATCCTATGAGCAATGCCCCTCTTCTCCCGAAGAGTATTGTGAGTTTACTGAAGCAAAAAACACAAAAATTGGCCACTTTTGACCTTCTTTCAGGCTGTTTCCCTGCTCATTGCTTGCTGCAGAATTAAATAAACTAAAAATCCAACAGTAAACTAGTTCTGACTTTGAGTTTACAAGGTTTTTTGTGTGTTTTCCTGAGTTCTTCTTATCTGATTTAGGACTCTTTCACACATCAGTGAAAGACGAACGTTTTTCACTGAAGTGTTGAAGGTGCGTATGTCCCTCCATGTGCCGTGATTTTGGCACACGTGTGTTCTCCGTGTGCTATCCGTGATAGCACACAGAGAGCAGGAATTTTATACTCACCTGTGCATGCCGCCGCTGTCCCTGGTGCCGATGTCTCACGTGTTGCTATGTCCGGGTATGCAGTGCAGTGAATATTCATGAGCATAAGGAGCGGGCCTGGAAACAAGTGACAGCAGCACCGAAAACAGCAGCACTGGAGACCGGTGAGTATAGAAAATCATTTTATTTCCCAGACACATGTTTTCTCTGGTACGTGTCACACGGACCACACCAGAGTGTGGTCCGTGTGACAGTAGTGTCGGAGAAAAACCGGACTTGTCTCCATGCGGAACAAACGGACACATGTGTGTGCTGCACAGACACACGGTCCCTGAGGAATCACTGATGTGTGCGTAGACTCATTGGTTTTAATGTATATCTGTGATTCCGGTATGTATAAAAAGAAGTGACATATGTACCGGAATCACTGATCTGTGAAGGGGGCCTTAGGACCATAAACCACATCAAAGTTGAGCTGAATAGTCATGAGATTATTATTTGAACAGAGAGAAGTTCAGTAAAAGGCAGATAACAGTTTCATACACTCTGTCAGAGCTAACTCACTGATGGATTCTTGGTTAACTCATTCTGCAGCCAGAAATAGACACTTAAACACAAATGGTAAAAAAGGTAAATGGTGCAAAATATTTAATGAAGCCCGAATGAAAAAAAAATATTTTTAGGACAAAATATATTTATTTAAGAAAAAAAATTGCTCTCAAATGTGCCCACATTCTTTGAAGCCTGTTTAATGGAATTTCTATTATTGCACTTCCTATGCGTAAAGGTAACCACTAACGAACCCAGTATAGTCTGATCCTGCAGGTACATGTAGCGCCCATAAAGCCATCAGGAGCTACAAGGTACTGCATCCTGTCAAAGATGCGGGGCCTACCCCCAGGGACCCAGAAGACCAGTGCCGCTAACACCAAACACATATATAATCCCTGTTTTTCTCTTCCCCAAGGACTGGTGACAGACTAGGGTTGGACCCAATGGATGGCCACCTAGGGGTGGAACCGATCCAGTCCACTAGACGACAACCAAGGAGGAGGGGTCAGACAGTCAGTAAGTGGAGGTGAAAGGAGACGGATGTAACCGTACTGACGGGAGTGTGTAACAGTGATCTGTCAGGCTCAGGCGTGTGGTTGCCGAAGGAGTACGGTGGAGTACTCTCGGAACCATAGCACCGACGGGGTAGAGAGCCCTAGGTCAGGCAAACACTCCAGGCAGACCTGATAAAATCTGCACAGTGAGGGGACCATCAAGGACCTCACTGACCTTAGTAGTCTGGGGCCACCAGCAGTAACGGGAGAATCAGGTACCGGAACAGAGCACCGACCCTACAGGGTTCAAACTGCCCGCCGTATAGACTAAAGACTGAAAGATGACCAGGACAGGACCCCCAGACGCTCCAAGCCACGGGGACCCACCAACTAGAGACAGGTTCAGGGAAAAGAAGCCACCAGGTTACCAGACTGGCACTGGGGCTAAGGGGACCAGTGATGAAGACCAGCCTTCTTCGGGTTGCAAGCCATAACAATGCTGTGAGTAAAGAAACCAGTTACTTTGCAATCCCTTTTGTGGCCTACCTTTTTTCCGCGCCTAACTCCATCACCTACCTCCTGGGGCCTGGCCCTACTTGCGGAGGGCCCAACATCTAGGCTGCCAACATCAGCCCCAGCGGTGAGAACTGTGCAGCGGCGGCTCCATCTACATAGCCACAACCTGCAAGTGGCGTCATGACAAAACCTTTATTATTATTCCTCTGTACATAACCCCTTTCAAGCGACCCCCAGGGTCACGGAAGTGGGCAATGGCCACCCAGGGAACTGTCCCAGTAAATATACTGCCCGGGACTGAGTAGCACATAGCCCTGGGGTGAGTCATATATAAATAAATATATATATATATATATATATATATATATATATATATATATATATATATACATATATATATATATATATTATTTTTATTTATTTTTTTTTATTCTATCTATTATAGGTTAAATGGGTATTTCAGTGAAAGAAAATATTTATCTTCTCTGCATTGTGCACATTGGTAGAGGTATGAGGGTTGCACGTGACTACACATTAATCATCTATCCTAAGAAAGGGTCATTAATGTTTTTACCCAGAAAACCTGTTTTGGTTTTTTTTAACCAACTGGGATCATGGGATTTCAACAACAATATCACATGATTGTGCAGTCACATGTCTGTGAACTTCTGCATCTTATATTTGTCATGTTAGGAAAAGGAACGTGATTTCAGTATTACATTTTATAATTGTATTACGTTATCATTTTTACCCTTCCCCAGCAAGTTTTTCTCCAAAAAGTAAAGTATAAAATGAAACCATGTACAAGTGCATTTCAATAACTTAGAATATCATCAAAAAGTTAATTTATTTCAGTATTCAATAAAAAAACGGAAACGCATATATTATATACAGTCACTACACACAGAGGGATCTATTTCAAGTGTTTATTTCTGTTAATGTTGATGATTATGGCTTACAGCCGATGAGAACCCAAAAGTCATTATCTCAGAAAATTAGAATTACCACAAAACACCTGCAAAGGCTTCCTAAGAGTTTTAAATGGTTCCTTAGTCTGGTTCAGTAGGCTACACAATCTTGGGAAGACTGTTGACTTGACAGATGTCCAGAAGGCAGTCATTGACACGCTCCACAAAAAAGGTAAGCCACAAAAGGTCATTGCTAAAGAAGCTGGCTGGTCACAGAGTGCTGTATCCAAGCATATTAATGGAAAGTTGAGTGGAAGGAAAAAGTGTGGCAGAAAAAGGTGCACAAGCAACCCAGATAACCATAGCTTTGATAGGATTGTTAAAAAAAGGTCATTATAAAACTTGGGGGAGATTCACAAGGAGTGGACTGCTGCTGGAGTCAGTGCTTCAAGAGCCACCACACACAGAGGTATCAAGGACATGGGCTACAAGTGTCGCATTCTTTGTGTCAAGCCACTTATGACCAATAGACAACACCAGAAGCGTCTTACCTGGGCCAAGGAGAAAAATAACTGGACAGTTCTCAGTGGTCCAAGGTGTTGTTTTCATATTAAAATAAATTTTGCATTTCATTTGGAAATTGCGGTCCCAGAGTCTGGAGGAAGAGTGGAGAGGCCACAATCCAAGCTGCTGAGGTCTAGTGTGAAGTCTCCACAATCAGTGATGGTTTGGGGAGCCATGTCATCTGCTGGTGTAGGTCCACTGTGTTTTATTAAGACCAAAGTCAGCGCAGCAGTCTACCAGGAAATTCTAGAGCACTTTGTGCTTCCCTCTTTCGACAAGCTTTTTGGAGATGGAAATTTCATTTTCCAGCAGGACTTGGCCCCTGCCTACACTGGTTTAATACCAACACCTGGTTTAATAACCACAGTATCATAAACTCGCCTGACCTAAACCCCATAGAGAATCTACGGGGTATTGTCAAGAGAAAGATGAGGGACACCAGACCCAACAATGCAGACAAGCTGAAGGCTGCTATCAAAGCAACTAGCTATCCGGTTCTCCCTTTACAAAACCCTTGTTTATCCAAATGCCCTTGTGTTCTTTATGGGAGAGCCGTCAGGAGACATTTCTGGTATTGGCTTATCTCTGTAAAGCTACGTGCCCATGGGAGCTCGCACCTGTGGATATATCTGCAGGTACGGCCGTAGGTTTCCCGCAGCTGTTCGCTGGAATCCGCAGCTATTTAATAGCTGCGGTAGTACAGCGAAATAGCTGCGGTAAACCTGTGGACATTCCTGCGGATTACCTGCGTAAGTCCCGGCCTCTATCTCCATAGTAGAGGGCCTGGGTTTCCGCAGGTAATTCCGCAGAAAGAATTGTCATGCAATTACGTGCGGCTGCAGGACATCTGCAGCATGTTCCGCAGCTGCACGTATCCGCAGCATGGACACAGCACTCCCCATGTCCCATTGGATAACATGAGGAGTGTCTGTGTGAAGTGATGGTACAGGGGCACCTCTGGCTGTGTAGTCGTGGCACTGGTGCAGAGGCCGCCCCCTGGTTCCACCACTTCTTTAACCTCAGAGACTGGCTTGAATGTGCAGTGTGTGACGTCTCTTTCACCGGCCGATGCACAAAGAGTCTTCAGGCAAAAGTTGAGATGCATAAAAACTGACATTTATTCAGGCACAAAGTAACACTCCGGTCAGCAGATTCCGGCAATATTGGTGGAGCTGGGGACAACCTGCCCTAACGCACCCTCTGGTGGGGATATGCCCTAGATACTCTTCTTCTCCGGGCTCCCACTCTCCGGTCAAGCACGCACTGGACCCACACCAGCGGAATAGACCCTGAGGTTGCGTCCACCTCCTTTACTCCGGTGTCCCTTGATGTTCCGCTCACACACTCACACTTGCCGCTGCAGATGTTCACTGCCTGCTGTCCCGGATCCTTCTCCCTCCACACACACAGCCCTTCCCTAGATATCCAGCCGACTCCTCCTCCCCGGTGGCAACAGCCGTCCCACCCGGCCACTAGGGGGTGCCCTAATACACAAAATCACATACAGTAATAAAATTCAACATTTTTAATAATAACAATGCCGGGTAACTATGCTGAACTAGTAGGGGGTAGGCCCACCCACTACATGTGCATGCTGAAATCTGCAGATTTATCTGGAGAATCCCGAAAATCCGTGGATTTCCCGCAGATAAATCCGCAGGTTTAATCTCCCGTGGGCACATGGCCTAAGAACAAAGCAATCAGCAGTCTGAAATTGGACCTGCCATCTACATATTTCCCGCAAAAAATAAGTTGCCCTGTTGGTCAATCCATATTGCCAGGTTCGGCCCCTATTAGTCTAATGTGTATGGGGGCTTTAGAAACTGTTGATGCTAAGATGACTGTAGTGCCAAGGCAGCAGGCAGAAGGTATTGTCAGAGAATGCAAGGGTTGAGGCTTGAGAGTTCAGTAGTGAGAAGAGAAAAGGTCGAGTTCAGGGTTGGAATTAAACAGGAAAATATAGTCAGGAGAACAAGCCGACTCATAATCAATGACAGCGGGAAAAAACAGACAGAAATCAAAAGCATTTTACTGTACAGACAGTGAGCACAGGGGCAGGCAGGGGGCACACTAACATTGCCTGGATTTAGGGGAATTCAGGGTGCACTGTAAGGCTATGTTGTGTTTATGCTGTGTGTTTTTGTGCATGTTTTTCTCATTGGTGTAATGCAAATCATGCAAAAAACAAATAAAAATCTATGAATAATAATAATAATATTTATTCACTTATGTAGCACCATTAATCCACAACATCAACAACACTATCCCCATCACTCCCTATCAGTATTTCTTTGGAGTGTGGGTGGAAACTCAGGAACCTGTAGGAAACCTATGCAAACCCGGGGAGAACATACAAACTCCTTGCAGATCTTGTCCTTGCTGGGATAAGTGCGGAATATATGCATGGTGGTCAGGTGGGCAGTTCTTATCAAGGATGACAGCTATCCATGCATGTACAATTGTATGGGCATAGTAGTCAGGTGGGCGGTTCTTATCAAGGGAATCAGCTATTCCTTCATGTCCAATTATCTTAGCTTAGTAGTCAGGTGGGCGGTTCTTATCAAGGGAAACAGCTATTCCTTCATGTCCAATTATCTTACAATAGTAGTCAGGTGGGCGGTTCTTATCAAGGATAATAGCTATCTATGCATGTACAATTATTTGGTCTTAGTAGTCAGGTAGGCGGTTCTTATCAAGGGAAAGAGATATTCCTTCATGTCCAATTATCTTGAATTAGTAGTCAAGTAGGTGGTCCTAATCAGTGATTAAACGTTATCTCTGCATATACAATTATCTGGAATTAGTAGTCAGGTGGGTGGTGCCAATCAATGATTAACCACTATCTCTGGATGTTTGATGCAGAATCTGCAGCAAAACCCCAAACCTTAAGGCTATGTGCCCACGGGACAATGTACCCGTGGATATTTCCGCAGGTTTGTCCGCAGGTTTACCGCAGCTGCTGCTTGGAATCCGCAGCTATCCATTGCTGCGGGTTCCGAGCATTTTTGCTGCGGTAAATCTGCAGGACAAGTGTGGAAATGCCTATGGAATTCCCGCCCTGTATCTCCATAGTGGAAGAGTGGGAATTCCGCAGATATTTCCGCATCAATAATTGACATGCAGTTACGTGCAGCTGCGGGACATCCGCAGCATATTCCGCAGCTGCACATACTGCACCATTGATACAGGCACTCTCCAAATCCCATAGGATAACATGGGGAGTGTCTGTACTTACTAAAACCTGTGGATTTATCTAGAAAATCCAGATAAACCCGCAGGTTTTCTGAGGCAAAATCCACGGATACGTTGTCCCGTGGGCACATAACCTTAAGAAGTTGCATGAAATAATAATAAATTAACAAAGGGATATGCTTGTTTCCAAAAAATAGCAAAACTCCAGTCCTTAGGCTAAAACATAGAAAACTTGACCTATAAACAAGAGTAGCGCTGTCTATTGCAAAAAAAAAATCCTACGTTATACGACCTCTTAATCTAATAGAATGACACTGGTATTGGGCACTGGTTGTAGTTTCCGACAGACATAATGAAGTTATCAAGGAGCGAGCTGGAAGGCTGCACGGGGCATGAATAGGGTTAATCAGACGTACAGTACTTTGATCCCATGGCTGTGTGTGCGCAGGAGAAAAGACAACATATTTTTTGTTGAGTGTGTACAGTACATTTTAAAACAAGGCAAGGCCAAGGGAAGAGCTTTGAGCGAGAGAATGTAGAACAAAAGCTCGTTATGCGCTGCGCACAAGATTTGGGGAGTTTGTATTCTGCCTTTTTCTGTGGGAGTTACTTCCTGTTGTTGACTGGAGTTCTTTATTTAGAACCACCTAGTTGCAGAGCGACGGTTTGCTTGCAGAATGCGTGTCATTAGGAACTTTTAAAAGGCCGTTCAGAGAAGAATGCTTCAGCGCTTTTCACAGTTTTATTGCACTCGGACTCCTTCCAGTGTCTTGTGTTCCAATCACACAATAAAAGGGAAGCAAACTCCACAAACGCCTATATCTGCATCAGCGCGTTATATTCGTCTACAAGGAATAAGTCGCAGCTGCAGAGAAATGACTGTTTATTAATATGAAATAACAATTTTTAATATGAAGAAATAACTTTTATTATGTAGAAGCACGGATTTTATGCTGTTATGGCAGCTTTAGGCTATGTGCGCACTAGAGATGTGAAGTTTCTCGAGAAAATCTTCTCGAGAAACTTCTGGGAGTGAAGATTTGCTGAACTCCGGAAAAAATCCGCGGCAAAACCGCATGCGGATTTACCGCGGATTTGCCGCGAATTTGCCGCGATTTTCCCGCGGGTGGTTCCCTGCGGATTTTTGCAGGCTGTACTGCAGAAATCCGCGGGATACCTGCGGATTTAATGGACATGTTCATTTTCTCAAGAAAGTTTCTCGAGAAATTTCCGCACCGAAACTTTCTTGAGAAAAATCCGCACCAGTGCGCACAGCTTTTTTTTTTTCTCAGAATTTCATGGGAAATGTCTGCACAAAGATTGCAGACATTTCTCAAGAAATTTCCGCGGCAAATCCGCGGGTAAATCCGCGGGTATTTTGCTCTAGTGCGCACATAGCCTAATAGTAGCTGTGCATACAGGCTTCCTTTACACCAAGTTTTTTGCAGTTTTTTTTTTCAACTCACTGTCACACTAGGTATGGGGAAATACCGAGCGAACAACGAAAAGGGAGGGGAGGGAAGAGGGAAACCCTGTGTTTAGGGGAGGAGGAGAGGGTGACCTATGATAAAAAATTCCACTGGCCCCTGGCTCCCCTGATGTCCCGAGTTAGGTTCCGCACCTATGCGCTGAGCAGGATACCTGGCCCTGGCTGACCATGTAAGAGGCCCTAGATCAGTGATGGCGAACCTATGGCACACGTGCCAGACTGGGCACGCAGAGCCCTTTTTGCTGGCACGCGCGCTGTCGCCACATTCAGCCACTTTGCACTATCGGTGTGGTCGCGCCGACAGTGCAAAGTGCTGTTGGCGCAAAGGAGACATCTCTCCTCCTTCTGACACTCCTCCTCTCCTGAGCCGCAGGCCTGTTGCCTAGGAGATGGAAGAGCGTCAGTAGGCGGCGCCGGCATCTTGTGGCCGCGCGGGAACTGAACTGACTGAGGACGCAGCGATGGAGCGGGTGTTGCAAGGTGAGTTTTTTTATTTTTTCTTATTTTTAAGCTGTGTGCAGCTGTGCCAAGGTGTGGGGGACAGAGCCAGCACGGGGCAAACATGGAAGCACGGGGGGAAACATGGGAGCACGGGGGGAAACATGGGAGCACGGGGGAAATATGGGGAGCACGGGGGAAACATGGGGAGCAAGGGGGAAACATGGGGAGCAAGGGGGAAACATGGGGAGCAAGGGGGAAACATGGGGAGCACGGGGGAAACATGGGGAGCACGGGGGAAACATGGGAGCACTGGGCAAACATACAGAGCACTGGGCAAACATACAGAGCATGGGGCAAACATACAGAGCATGGGGCAAACAGAGCGCGGGGCAAACATGGCTGCAAGGATGGGGGAAACATGCAAAGATGGAGAGAAACTTGCAAAGATGGGGGAAACATGGCTGCAAGGATGGGGGGAAACATGACTGCAAGGATGAGGGAAACATGACTGCAAGGATGGGGGAAACATGACTGCAAGGATGGGGGAAACATGACTGCAAGGATGGGGGAAACATGGCTGCAAGGATGGGGGGAAACATGGCTGCAAGGATGGGGGGAAACATGACTGCAAGGATGGGGGGAAACATGGCTGCAAGGATGGGGGAATCATGACTGCAAGGATGGGGGAAACATGACTGCAAGGATGGGGAGAAACATGGCTGCAAGGATGGGGGGAAACATGCCAGGATGGGGTACATTTAGCAAGAAGGGGAACATGCCAGTAAGGGGTACATTTACCAGGATAGGGGATACATTTACGAGGATGGGGGGAAACATGAAAGGATGGGGGGAAATATGCCAGGATGGGGGTACATGAACATGCCAGGATTAGGACAAATGCCAGGATTGGGAACATTTAGCAGGAAGGGTGACATTTATCAGGATGGGGTACATTTACCAGGAAATGGACATTTACCAGGAAAGGGGACATTTACCATGATAAGGGAACATGCCTGGATGAGGTACATTTACCAGGATGGGGTCATTTAACAGCATGGGGGAACATGCCAGGATGGGATACATTTACAATGATGGGGTACATTTACCAGGAATGGGGTACATTTATCAGGATGGGGAATATGCTGGGATGGGGTACATTTACCAGGATGGGGCCATGATGTGGACAAATATACCAGAATGTAGAAAATATATATCAGGATGGGGGACATGTTTACCAGGAAGTGGCCAGGAAGGGGGACAGAACTACACCATGAAAGGGGAGGGGAGCAACTCCTACGTCTTTATGGGATTTCAGGATGTTCAGACTTTGAAATGTAGATGTGGATTACAGGGTGACATCTGATTGCATTCCAGGCTAAAATCTCTGTTTAATATGCTGCAATTTTTTTCCAGAGGGATCAATCCAACTGCTTTGTCTGGAAAGGGCTCAGCTTCAATGTGTGGTAAGCATGAGCGTGATGCCCCCTGCTGAAGAGAAGAGAAGGCTGCAAAGGTAAGGTTACAATCAATTATTTACATAATAGGATTGGTTGGCACTTCAGAAAAAAAAATGGGTTTAGGGTTACAGTTTGGGCACTCGGCCTGTAAAAGGTTCGCCATGACTGCCCTAGATAATAAACAGGCAGGAGGAGCACTAGTCAACCTCACAAAGCCCTAAAGGCCCCTTTACACACTGAGACTTTCTAGCGATCCCACCAGCGATCTCGACCTGGCCGGATCGCTGGATAGTCTCTAACAGTCGCTGGTGAGCTGTCAAACAGGCAGATCTGGCCAACGTCGCAGCAGCGATACGGACCTGCAGAACGACCTCGCTGGAAAGGGAACGCTAGCACGCCTATGGGCTGGGTCGCTAACAATGTTGTTGTAACGGTGTCAAACACACGGATACATGCTGCACAGCGGGAAACAAAGGACCAAAGAATGGTCCTGAACGACTTGTAGCGATCAGCGACCTCACAGCGGGGGCCAGGTCGCTGATGCGTGTCACACACTGTAATGTCGCTGGGGAGGTCGCTATTACGTCACAAAACCAGTGACATTACAGCGATATCGCTAGCGATGTTGCAGTGTGTAAAGGGGCCTTAAAGAACATACAGGGAAAACAAACAGGTGAAAGCAAACAACTTATCTCCAAGATAAGTTGGTGAGACGAACAGTACCATACAACAATGTTTCTCCGGATGATTACAAGCCGACTGCTTGCAATCAGAACCATATAGAAACTTAACTCTATAACCAGCAACATACTAAGGGGAAATGCTGGTATATATATATAGACACAGAGGGTGAGGGATATTGATTAGCAGCTGAAAGGAAAAGATCTCTGCAGGGTCCTAAAGGGGAAAGAGTAAACTCTAAGGCTATGTTCACACACTGCGTTTTTTACCTGCGTTTTGGGTCCGTTTTGGGTCCGTTTTTGCTGCAGAAATTTCTTGAGAAATTCTTGTAACCTTTCTGCAGACATTCCCCAGCAAAACCTATGGCAAAAAAAATTAGCTGTGCACACACTGCGTTTTTTTCTTAAGAAAATTCTTTCAGTAGATTTTCTTAAGAAAAAGAATGAGCATGTCACTTCTTTTCTGCAGCTAACTGCGTTTTTTGCCATAGATAATTGGCACAATAACGCAGGGAGCAACCAGCGGTAAAAACGGACCTAAAACGGACCTAAAACGGACCTAAAACGGACCTAAAACGGACCTAAAACGGACCTAAAACGCAGGTGCGTTTTTGGTGCGTTTTTTAACACAGGTGCACTCTTAAGAAATTTCTTAAGAAATTTCTTAAGAAAAATCATTTTTCTAGTGTGAACATAGCCTAAAGGCCCCATCACACATAACAAGATCGCTAACGAGATCGTTGCTGAGTCACAGTTTCTGTGACACTGCAACGATCTCGCCAGCGATCTCGTTATGTGTGACACCTACCAGCGATCAGGCCCCTGCTGAGAGATCGCTAGTCGTTGCCGAATGGTCCAGACCATTTTCTTCAAAGGCGATGTCCTGCTGGGCAGGATGCATCGCCGTGTTTGATACCTTCTAACGACCTCCTAACACGGTCCCAACGCCTGCCGAGATTTTTATACAGGTCGCTGATCGTTACTGCGTCATTGGTAAGGCTTGACTGTGTGACATCTCACCAGCGACTTACCAGCGATCCTTATCAGGTCATATCGTTGACGGGATCGCTGGTAAGTCGTTGTGTGTGACTGGGCCTTAACAGAGAAGACACACAAAACTTCATTCACACCACAGAGGAAAGGATGGAGTCATCGAGGAGCAGTTTCAGCAGCCAAACCCAGGGACTTTCTGCAGCCGGACACCACAGGGTTGTCTGTCCACCGTGACACTCACCTAGGCTATATTTACATTTCCAGGAGTTACTTCCATTTTTTTCATCAGTTTTGTGATGATAAAGAAGGAAATAAAATGTTCCAACACAGGATCCATTAATTTGAGTGGAATTGGAATTGGAATGCTCTTAAAATGTTTTCCATTTGACTGCAATCCATTTTAGGCTAAATTCACACATTCAATATTAGCATTCTGTATAACATTCCTGATGAAGAGTGCGATGGAGTGTGATGCGGTAAATTAATGAAGCTCTTACCAACATCCGCCGTACAAGTTGGTAGCGGGTGTGTGGGGCGGTCACACGGGGTGAGTTCACCCCATACTCGGCAGGTGATGGCTGTTAATTACAGTTAGGATCTGCCTCCAACAATTGCGGGTGGTGAACATCTCCAGCCACGAGTGTTACCCCGTGGAATGCGCTGTCAAATTCTCACAGTGGCATTAACAGTGTGCAGGCAAGGCGGTGCGTCATTCTGTGTACCCACCGGTGTGGTCATGGGGCGCCAAAGGGTTGCCATCACAGCCAGGGGTCTGTTGAAGACTTCCATGCCTGTCAATACAGAATTCTCTTTAAGGGAATCTGTCACCAGGTTTTTGCTACCTCATCTGAGAGCATTATAATGTAGAGACAGAGACCCTGATTCCAGCAATGTGTCACTTACTGAGCTGTTTGTTGTCATTTTGATAACATCAATGTTTTCTCTGCTGCAGATCTAGCAGTTATTTGAATGTAGAGCAGGGCTATAACGACCTCATGCATATGCTGGACTACCTGCAGCAAGCCAAGTAGTCCTCTAATGATAATCTCCTGCTAATTAAACAGTGATTTTATAAACGCTACACTACACAGCCCAGTAAGTAGAATCAGAGTTTTTTTCCGTCATTATGCTGCTCTCAGCTTAGGTTGCAAAAATCTGGTGATAGAGTCCCTTAACCTCTTAACGACAAAGGATGTACTGGTACGTTTTTGGTAGTGTCCGTCAGGTTATCGCGAGCTCTGGCGGCGAGTCTGAGGTATTCCCTGCACATTTCTGCTGAGCTGATCATCAGACTTGTGTGGCTAACAGGCACGGGTGGATCGGAGATCCACACGTACCTGTTAGCCCATTAGAAATGCTGACAGAGCAATTTAAAGGGCCGCGGCGGGGATTTCGCCGTTCCCCACCGCCATCGGCAATCTTGTGATGCAATTACGTGCGCCAACTATGTGTTGTCATAGAAGCGCTGGGTCAGCTGATGACCCCTGACGCTACCATGACTCACTTCCTGTGAGAGCTGACGGAGCGTCGGCACTCACAGGAGATGAGCACTTCTCCTGATCAAAGCGATGCTGCAGCATTGCTCTGATCAGGAGAAGCAATCGGACACTGCAGTCATAAAGTTCCCTAGGGGACTAGTAAAATCAATAAAAAATGTAAAAAAAAATGTTTTGAAAAAAATAAAGAAACTAAAAGTTCAAATCACCCCCCTTCCGCCCAGTTGAAAATAGAAAACTGAAAAATATACAAATATTTGGTATCGCTGCTTTCAAAAATGTCCGATCTATCAAAATATTAAATCAATTAATCTGATCATTATATGACGTGGCGAGAAAAAAATTCTAAACGCCAAAATTATGTTGATTGGTTGCCGCAACATTTTTTTAAAATGCAAAAACAGGTGATCAAAACATCGGATCAACACAAAAAATGGTATTATCAAAAATTTCAGCTCAAGACAGAAAAAAATAAGCCATCATTGAGCCCCAGATCCTGAAAAATGAGAACGCTACGAGTCTCAGAAAATGGCGACAAAAGCGCTATTTTTTTTTTTTGGACAAACCTTTTAATTTTTTTTTACCACTTAGATAAAAGTAAAAGTATATATGTTTGGTAACTACAAACTCGTACTGACCTGAGGCATCATACGGACATGTCAATTTACCATATAGTGAACACGGTACAGAAATAAACCGCCAAAACCAATGTGGAATTTCACTTTCTTCACTATTTCTCCCCATTTGGATTTTTTTTCCCGCTTTCCAGTATACTATATGGTAACACTAATAGTGTCATTCAAAAGTACAACCTGTCCAGCAAAAAGTAAGCCCTCACATGACTATATTGATGTAACAATTAAAACGTTATGGCTCTCGGAATAAGAAGAGGAAAAAACGAAAATGAAAAACGGAAAATCGCCAGGGTTGAAGCGGTTAAAGCCCTGTCTGTGGCCGGGCTTCAAAGGAGACCGTAAGTTTTACTATATGTAGCAATACTATGGTATAGTTGTATACAGTAGAAGCGATTGGACGATCACAGGTTCAAATCCAATAAGAAGACTAATAATACAGTAAAAAAAGTGTTATAAAAAATATTAAAAAAATAAAATGAACACAAATGTTCAAATCACCCCACATTTCCTCCATTAAAAATAACGATGCAAACAAACTTATGTGGTATTGCCACATTCAGAAAATTCCGATCTATCATAATATAAAAAATTAACCCGATTAATAAACAAACACCCTAAACAGAAAAAATTCAAAAACGCCAAAATTACATTTTTTTGGTTGCAGCAACAATGCTGTAACAAACTAATAAAATGTCAAGTCTAACCCAAAATGGTACAATAAAAACATCATCTTGCCCCGCAAAAAAATAAGCTATCCCACAGCTCCGTCGACCAAAAAATTAAAGCATTATGGGTCTCAGAAGTTGGAGATACAATCCCCAATTTTTTTTTTTCATCACTAAAATAATTTAAAAAACTGGTCAAATGAATGGTTTCAAAGTACAACTCGTCTCGCAAAAAACAAGCTCTCTTTTGTCTGTGTGGAAAGACAAATAAAAAGTTTTAGCTCTTGGAAGAAGGTGAGGAAAAAATAAAAGCGCAAAAACGGGAATTGGCCACGTCGAAAAGGGGTTAAAAGTAGAGATGGGCAAATAGTGGAATATTCGGGTATAGATTATGCTATCTGAATACCAAGTACTATTCCGGTATTCATCACGAATAACAAACCTGTTGCAAGTCAATGGAAAGCCAAGCATTTATCTAGGAAATCTTTAAGAAAAATGCTCGGGTTCCGATTGACTTACATTAGGTTTGTTATTCGTGACAAATACTGGAATAGTACAAGGAAGAAAAATCAAAGAAAAAACAAAAAAGCCAGCTCAACTCAAAAATGGTATGTATTATAAGATGTGCACTGCACTAAAAACTTCAAACTGTACTATTTAAATATTTGAGATTTTTGGCAAAAAATTGCAATTTCTTGAGCTACCCTGCCACGTCACGGTAAATCTCTTTGGGACAGTCCTACTCTGAAATATTTTTATTTAAAATGTGCCATACGGCCTCACATATGAAAAAGTAGAACTGTTTATAGCAGCACTTACCTACTTTTTCATATGTGAGGCCGTATGGCACATTTTAAATTAGAATATTTTAGAGTAGGACTGCCCCAAAGAGATTTGCCGTGACGTGGCAGGGTAGCTCAAGAAATTGTAATTTTTTGCCAAAAATCTCAAATTTTAAAATAGTACAGTTTGGAATTTTTCGTGCAGTGCACATCTTATAATACATACTATTTCTTAGTTGAGCTGGCTTTTTTGTTTTTTCTTCATGGAATAGTACAAGGTATTTGCATAGCATAATCCAAACCCAAATATTTCACTATTTGTCCATCACAAAATGAGTGTGCGTCTTAATAAATTTGGTGTATTTTTCAGCTGATGAAGAAAGAGGGAATCCAGCTCCATGGATATGTAGACTTCTCCATTTGGATGTAGGTAACACATGCGACATACGAGTAAAATTTGATTTTGGCATTTGTTATCATCTTCACGTTTTACGTGACGTAGCATCCTTAATCATGCTAATGTACGCCAAAATAAAATTTTACTCTTATGTTACATATATCCAAATAAAGAAATCTGCATGTCCATGGAGATGAATTTCCTCTTTTTCTTCATCAAATTCTGATCCATGGTGCAGTTAAAGGGAACCTGTCAGGTGCAATATACACCCAGAAACACGAGCAGTTCTGAGTGTATATTGCTAATCCCTGCCTAATCGTCCCTGTATACACTAGCATAGATAAAGATCTTTAGAAAAAGTATTTCTAATGGCCCAGCCACACACAACGACTTACCAGCGATCCCGAAAACGATGCGACCTGATAGGGATCGCTGGTAAGTCGCTGGGAGGTCGCAGGTGAGATGTCCCACAGTCAGATCTTACCAGCGATGCAGGAACAATACAGGTTGCAGTAGCGACCTGTATAACGATCTCAGCAGTCACTGTGACCCTGTCACACAGTGTCAAACACAGCAATGTGTCCTGCCCAGCAGGACATCGCCTTTGAAGAAAATGGCCTGGACCATTCTGCAACGACTAGAGATCTCACAGCAGGGGCCTGATCGCTGGGAGGTGTCACACATAACAAGATCGCTAACGGGATCGCTACTGCGTCACGGAAACCGTGACTCAGCAGCGATCTCGCTAGCGATCTTGTTATGTGTGACGGTACCTTTAGAATCCTTTATGATATGATAATGAGCGAAGGGACTAGTCGCAAGGGTGTTAGTTCCTGCACTCATTTCCCCATGTTAGCATGCCCACAGGGGCGTGCTAACATGATATTCAATGCCCATGGCCCAGTGTCATCAGCGGTGACACGCATTTCTTTGTCCGTCGCGCCGCCTCTGAACACTGGGCTTAAGGTCAATGTGCATGGATTAGAATGCCCCGCACTGCTGGTCATGCGCACTATGATGCCGGGTGTACAAGTCCAGGCTTCAGAGAGGTCTACTGTGCATGACTGGAAGTGCGGTGATTTCTGATCAATGCGCACTGACCCTAAGCCCGGTGTTCAGAGGCGGCACGACGGCCACAGGTACATGCGTCACTGCCGATGATGACGCTGGGCAGTGGGCATTGAATAGCACATCCTTGTGGGTGTGCTAACCTGCTAAGAGGGCGGAATGAGCGTAGTAACTAACGCCCTTGTGACTAGTCCCTGCGCTCATTAGCATATCATAAAGGACTTTTAGAAATAAAATTTTTAGCTAGGGATTATGAATATGCACCCAGAACTGTTCGTCGTTTAGGGTGCATATTGCACCTGACAGGTTCCCTTTAAGCAAACACTTGTCAGTCACTCTCACTGGACAGGAAGAAACCACCGGCGCCCCGCCTGTCTGACTAGTCTCCCGTGTGGTTCAGTCCCTGGTAGCTATTAAAATATGTTTTTCTCTGAAATGCCTCAGTGTTGCATAGTGAAACATACCTGGCTGAGATATACAGTGGCTGATAAATGCTGACCATGGTTCTGTGCAGCATATATCAAGTGTCAGGTTCCCTTTAAGATGAGTTGTTGGCTGAGCTCAGCCTTGCAGGACTGGTCTAAATACAGCAAACGTTACAATATTTTTCCAACTACGAGTTATGGAATTTTGCAACTTTTTAATTTGTTTTACACCAGAAATCTTGTGAAAACTTCTTGATGAATCCAGTTTGTGCCCATGATCAGGGTTCACAGTGTTATGGACCCAGCATGTTTTAGCTGCGTCCAAAATACTGCGATGTAAAGTACAAGCACAGGGGATGGGATTCCTAGAAATCTCATGCCAACTGTGCATGTACGGCCCACAGCGTAAACTGACCTGCAGTGCGGCTTTCAGAGCCACAGCATGTCAACTTATTGCTGTGGAGTCGCAAGCGTTCTCCTCAGGAAGAACAGAAGAGAGAGACCACAACTGCCCGAGACCGGATCATGGGCATGAGCAGCGTTCTCCTGTGGAGGAGACTTGCAGCCCCGCAGTTAGGACCAACCGTATCCACAACGCAGCGGGTCCTGATTGTGGGCACATACCCTTGGGCAGCTCTCTGACACCAGCAGAATCATGCAACCTCACATAAGGACACTACCACTACCCTATTTCACTATGCATGCATATTTTTCTAAATGCACAGAGCTTACAATGAAAGGTGGCAGTGTCTTTATGTGCGGCTACATTAGTCCTGCTGTTGTTGAGAGCTACATTTCATTGATGGTATAATTCACAGATGTTCTGCTCTACATTAAAAAAGAAGATGTTACTTTCAATCCGTGCACTTGGTAGACGTGCACTTTTCCAACATGACAATGATCCAACACGCATATCTAAAGCGGGCTTTACACGCTACAATATATCTAACGATGTGTCGGCGGGGTCACGTCGTAAGTGACGCACATCCGGCATCGTTAGTGATATTGTAGTATGTGAAACCTACGTGCGATTGCGATTGAACGAATAAACGTTGATCGCATACACGTCGTTCAAAACCTAAAAATTGAACGTCGGGTTGTTCAATGTTCCCGAGGCAGCACACATCGCAGTGTGTGACACCCCGGGAACGATGAACTGCAGCTTACCTGCGTCCCGCGGCTCTCGCCGGCTATGCGGAAGAAAGGAGGTGGGCGGGATGTTTACTCCCGCTCATCTCCGCTCCTCCTGGCCGGCTGCCGTGTGACGTCGCTGTGACGCCGAACGTCCCTCCCACTCCAGGAAGTGGATGTTCGCCGCCCACATCGAAGACGTATGGAAGGTAAGTATGTGTGACGGGGGGGTTATTCGTTTGTGCGGCACGTTCAACAAATTGAACGTGCCGCACATACGATGGGGGCAGGTCACATCGCATACGATATCATATGCTTAATTGTAAGGTGTAAAGCAGGCTTAAGGCCTTGGTTGCATTTCTGAAAAAGAACAGGATGAAAGTGATTCAGTGTCCAAGTGTCTTCTGATCTGAGCCCAACAAAACACCTATGGGGAATTCTGTAGAGACAAGTTATCATCACTTTCCATCAGCAACTAAGCTCCAGAAGAGATAGTTCTGAAGAATGGAGAAAGATAGAAGCTGCAATTTGTCACCAACTTGTTCGTAACATGCCTAGAAGATTTGGTGCTGTCCTTAAAAATCATGGAGGTCACACAAAATACGAGATGTAGATTTTTTTATGTGGGGTGCACAGATTATTGCATCAAAGTATTTGAGTAAAACTGAAGATTTTGTAATGAAGGTTTTATTATTAATCTTACGTTCATGTTATGGGCTAACAAGTGTTCTGTGCTGTATGAGGGCTTGTTGAGATTTTTTTATCAGATGTACTTTTTTTGTACATATATTTTGGCATTATAGTAATATAGTGGAAAACCTTGTTATTTCCTTTTAATAAGCCAGTAAAACAGCTGCACATACGATACAGTTAGTCCATTGTGAAACACCGTTTATTGAAGCTATGAAAGAAAGAAAATAACTAAGGATAGTAAAAAAAAACAAAACAAAACTGTATGTATTATTTAAAAATCTATTGGTTTGATGGGAAATCACCTGGAGTCCCATAATATTCACAGACTATTCACAAACTATACTCCTTTCCACTTCATTTTGAAATAAAAAAAGGTAATATCCATAGATAGGCTAAAACAGCAAAATCTTACATGATTAAAAACACTATTTTACACTATAAGATGGGATCATGGCATGCTGATTTAACATCCATTGTACATTTGTCTTTTCCAAGTGTCTGTAGATCAGCCAGTATATGTCTGTTAGTACCATGTCCTATTCACTTGTATTTCCAATGCTCCTTTATTGGCCCCCCGCTCAAATAAAAGTCATTCTCAGTACAGTGGAGATACCCCAACATGCTTCAAATATTATGGCTTTGCCAATGCTCCCCTTTCCATCGTAACCATTGTATCTTAGGCCCGTTGACACATCCGTGCAAAAAAACAAACATTTTGCACTCTCCGTCACTGTGCTATCTGTGTGACATCCGGATAGCACATGGACAGCATGAAGTTGTATACTTACCTGTCTTCGGCGCTGCTGTCACACTTGCTTCCAAGTCCGCAGTCAGTGCGGTGAATATTCATGAGCATAATAAGTGGGCCCGGAAGCAAGTGCAGCAGCGCCGGAGACAGGTAATAAAAATATATTTTCTCAGTAACCTGTGTTTTCTCCGGTACGTGTCACACTGATGTCACATGGATAACATCAGTGTGCGGTCCGTGTGACATCCGTGCTGCTAGCAGAAAACGGACATGTCGCTGTGTGGAGCACACGGACACAAGTGTGCTCCACACGGACACATGGTCCATGTCAAAACACGGATGTGTGCACAAGCCCAGTGATTTCATGGGTCTACATGAGTCCGTGTCTCTAGTACATGTGAAAATGGGCGTCACACAAACTGGAAACCACTGGCGGACACAGGCAGAAAAGGGCCCCTGTGCAAGACCAATATATGGGCCCTTTCACCCAACAGCTTTACAAAATGTACAATTCCATCTGCTTTGGAGGTACAAATGGGCCCCCCAAACTCTTGGGCCCCTGTGCGGCTGCACCAATGATATGTCCTCCCCTGCTGGAAACACTGATGTGTGAAGGAGGCCTGAAACATATTCTAGAACAAGAGTTAAAAAAAGGGTTTCAAATATTACATGTTTTACAAAACTATTATATTCTACATGGAAATATTTTGTTTTTAAATGTCTTACAGCTGCTCTTTTGTATTATTCTACATCTTATAAATATTAAGAAACCTTTTTATTTTTACAAAAGCCACTTTTATTGAAAATGATACAATGAGAATGTTTACAAGATTATTCAAACAAAACAAAAAAAGTGCATGTGAGAGCAGTCGCAAACACATATTATAATTATAATATTTTAAAATGTTCACAAAATGTGACGATTCTAGTGCTCGGAAATAGCAAATCCAAGATGATAATAGGACTCTGTTCATAGAATTGTTAGTGCTCAGTCTAATAGTATACAGACATGAAAGAATATGCAGCAAAGGTGTGAGGCTAAACAGCATGCAATGATTGTGCCAAAATACTGACCGTAAGGCCGGGGCCCCACGGGGACTAATGCGATCCTCGCATGACACTCGGCTCACACTGGCAGCACAGCAGGAGCCGAGTCTCATGCTAGTATCCCTGCGACTGAGGTCCGATCATGCGATTGGACCTCAGCTGCGGGGGGCGGGCCGGCACTGAGGAGGGGAGGGAGGGATTTATCTCCCTCTCTCCTCCGTAGCCGACTATTGCCATTCTCGCCCTGCACTCGCGGTACACCGATGTAATGTGAGTGCAGTGCGTTCTTTCTCTCGCTCCATAGACTTGAATGGGTGCGAGAGAAAGAGTCTCGCATTGCACTCGCAGCATGCTGTGATTGTTTTCTCGGTCCGATTGGGGACAAGAAAATAATCGCTCATGGGTGCTGACACACAGGTTAATATTGGTCCGAGTGGAATGCGATGTTTTATCGCACTCCATTCGGTCCGAGTTTCATGCCGTGTGGCAAATTTTTCTATTCAGTAACACGGCATTGGAGTTGGCGCCTGTGCATAGCGCTTATCTCCGGTGCAGTGTTTCTGAAGCCCGCATTACCTAGTCTTATGCCTGAGAGGGTGGCGCATGTGCCCTCGCTCCTTCAGATCTCGTTGTGACCGCGGGAGCGCACGCGGTCACAACAGGACTGGAGAACAGCTGATCTTACCCCGATTAGCTGCAGCAGACGTCTGCTACTATATCATCTGCTGCAGCTAATCAGTAAGATCAGCTGTTCTTCAGTCCTGTTGTGACCGCGTGCGTTCCCGCGGTCACAACGAGATCTGAAGAAACGAGGGCACATGCGCCGCCCTCTCAGGCACAAAAGTAGGTAATGTAGGCTTCAGAAACATGGCGCCAGAGATAAGCGCTCTGCGCAGGCGCCAATTCCGACGCCATGTTACGGAATTGAAAAATTTGCATAGAGCCAGAGAGAGGGAGGAACAGGCGCCGGGTGGGGGTGGGGGGGCGAGAATCCATGTGCATAACCCGCCCAGATATTATCAGCAGAGGTGCAACTGTCAGTCAAAAAGATGATGAATTTTTAAACTTCACAAACTTGGATTTCACAGCCTAAACATCCGAGCTGCCCACTAATGGTATGTACAGCCTGTGCTTAATAGTGCCAGTACTGCACTGGCTTTACCTTATATACCAATTCCTGATGTTTTGTTCCCTTTATTGGAATGTGCACATTGTAGATTCAGACTGAAGGCAGCAAAACAATGGAAGAGCACATATAGAAACAAGGAGTAAAGAAACATGTGAAACAAACCAAAAGATATATTAAATCTTAGATTCCATCAAAGTACCCTTGATGTACTCTGATGACAGGTTTACACCCTCTTAGCATTCTCTTAAGTATCTTCAATAACTAGTCGTCTGAATTGACTTTCAATTAACAGGTATACCTCATCATTTATGGTATCACTAACCCGAATAAAGAATTTGTGATCATCAATTGTGTATTGTTTTGCAGCGCCAATGTTGGTACATAGTTCAATACAGCGCTAAGCCCTATTGTACAACTATTCTAAGCCAAAATATGGAAACAACTACTCGGCCATGTTAGAGAAACAAGAGTCCATCATTATGTTAAGACAAGAAAGCAATCAAGCCACAATATTGATAGAACCTTGAAGATATCCTAAAGGCCCCTTTACACACTGAGGGGTACTTTGCATGCTGCGACATCGCAAGCCGATGCTGCGATGCCGAGCGCGATAGTCCCCGCCCCCATCGCAGCAGCGATATCCTTGTGATAGCTGCCGTAGCGAACATTATCGCTACGGCAGCTTCACATGGACTCACCTGTCCTGCGACCGTCGCTCTGGCCGGCGACTCGCCTCCTTATTAAGGGGGCAGGTCGTGCGGCGTCACAGCGACGTCACATGGCAGGCGGCCAATAGGAGCAGAGGGGCGGAGATGAGCGGGATGTAAACATCCCGCCCACCTCCTTCCTTCCGCATATCCTACGGAAGCCGCGGTGACGCCGGTAGGAGATGTTCCCCGCTCCTGCGACTTCACACACAGCGATGTGTGCTGCCGCAGGAGCGAGGAACAACATCGGACCGTCGCGTCAGTGTAATTATGGATTACGCCGACGCTGCACCGATGATACGATTACAACGCTTTTGCGCTCGTTAATCGTATCATCGAGCCTTTACACACTGCGATGTCGCATGCGATGCCGGAAGTACGTCATTTTCAATTTGACCCCACCGACATCGCACCTGCGATGTCGTAGTGTGCAAAGCCCGCCTGAGACTTTCTAGCGATCACACCAGCGATCCCAACCTGGCCGGGATCGCTACTAAGTCTCTGGTGAGTCGCTGGTGAGCTGTCAAACAGGCAAACCTGGAAAACGACGCAACAGCGATACGGACCTGCAGTACGACCTAGCTAGTCATTGGGGACGTTGTAAAGCAGCTTTTTGAAAGGGAAGTCGCTGTAAAGGCCCCTTTACACACTGAGACTTTCTAGCGATCATGCTGCACAGCGGGAAACAAAGGACCAAAGAATGGTCCTGAGAGATGTGTAGTGATCAGCAACCTCACAGCAGGGACCAGGTCACTGATGCGTGTCACACACTGCAAGACTGCACAGACAAAAACAAAGAACCATTGCATCCAAATAAAGGCCCGTCCTAATGAAATAAAGACAGACACCATTTTGTTGGCAGATATCGGTCACAGCTTTACTGATATATTATTATTTTACAAACTTTTCCAAACTCATTAAAACTTGTAAAACATATTTTATAAACTTTTTTCAGACTCTTTAGAACTTGTAAAACATAACTTGACTCCAGGTGAGAAGGGACACTCTACCACAGGACCAAGGACTTCCGCTCTCTCACCAGAATGCTGTTGACACATGCTGCTGTGACTTCACTGTACAAACATTTAGAAACTGTTACCAAAAAAGAAAAACAAGTAAAAAAAAAAAACAAGCATTAACAATAGGGAGGGAGGGAGGGAGAGCTGCTCCGGATCCTGGGATACCAGGGGAAGAGGCCGGACACCGGCCCAGACCCCAATATATAGGTAGAATTACACCCTATAGGTGGGATTGGGAAATCGGGAACGGCCAGGACGGTGTCCCCTCCCAAACAAAGGAAGAGCAGGGCCTGGACGGGAGAGGGGGCTGGACAAAAACAGCATTGGAGGTTAACCCCTTGCTGCACAGTCTGGGGCAGTTTCATTGTGCACTACACTGCCCATCATGTCGCTGGGGAGGTTGCTATTACGTCACAAAACCGGTGACGTTACAGCGATGTCGTTTACGATGTTGCAGTGTGTAAAGGGGCCTTTAAGAGCAGTCAGGAATATTGTCACTCGCTGGGATGAAACACAAAATCAAACACATATAATTTGTTAAAACAGCCACCTGCTCTTAAGGAATATAACCCTGAGGAGTCTTTAACAAAGAACCCAACAGTTAAAAGCTATGGACATCTACAGCGTGGAAATAACAGAAAGATTTTTATATACCGTATGTTTTTATTAACTAAAGTTAACCAATAAGTTTCAGTTTGCAACCTTCATTCTGTCATTCGCTATCAATGTCCCGATATGCAGATTGTAGTGCGCTGCAAGTTTAAGATTTTTCTCTTGTGACAATGTCTAATCTAGTAATATGGTCTGGAAATGAGGCCTGTGTGTATCAAAGACAGTGCAGTTTTAATTAGCACAGCTTCATTTCAGCACTTACTTCTTCTTCACATGCTTTCTTTTTTTCCTACAGTTTGTTTTCTCTGCCCCTCCCGATACCGTACATACTTTCTTCCCTCTCCAGGCTGTGGAGATATGTGTAGGACATCATCACTCTCTCTTCTGCTATCTCTGCTATCTCTCTAGTATCTTACCTTTTTCTCCCCCAATGCTACTTGGGTAAGACCCTATTGCGCTTCTTTTTTCCACAGTTTCTATTAAAACCGAGGGACCGCTGCCGTGACGGTGGATTTATCTATCTACATATATGCTGTTATAGGAGTTGTGACTGTCACAACCCCTATAGGTGAGTAGTATCTTACCTTTTTCTCCCCCAATGCTACTTGGGTAAGACCCTATTGCGCTTCTTTTTTCCACAGTCTCTATTATCTCTAACACTGACAGATGAGAGAGGAGAGTGGACAGAGTTGTCAGAACCAGGAGCAGAAGCTCTGACAGACTTTTTTTGCAAAAGCACTCAGCTAGATAAAAAAAACTTACAGCAAAATGCTGATTAAATTTTACTTCACCCTTCCCTATTCTATTTTCCACTAACTCAATGACCTTTCAAGATACGTGGCATGATGAATCAAAAAGACAAATCCACCATTTTATTTAAATGCTGTAAAAAAGGACCTAATGACTTGTGAAAATAGTGAAACATACAAGCAGGGGGATTGCTGTTGGTGCAAGACATATAGAGGAAAATGGAATATAGAATCAGTGAGTATTGAGCCCCTCTGTATCCACCTACCACTGCTTCACTAATTTATAATCTATATGAAGTGAAAGCTGCACACCAAATTCAGAGAAATATGAATAAGCATAACTGCTTTATAATACACAAGGAATGAAAAATACAATTAGCCATGTGAAAAATGGAAAAAAATGAAATGTGACATTGCATAACTGCTGAGGATTATTTGAAAAAAGAGATATTTAGCTAATGTATTGATCAATTCATTACTGCCCCATAACCAACTTCACGGTAATCTCTTATTTCTGGGGTCCCTAACCAAATGTTACCTCTATATGCGGTTAAAACCTGCTTGTGTGCATGGGTACCTAACCAAATGTTACCTCTAGGTGCGGAATATAGAATCAGTGAGTATTGAGCCCCTCTGTATCCACCCACTACTGCTTCACTAATTTATAATTTATAATTCTTACTAATTAAAAATTCTTGCTAAGTTTACTATGAAGCATAAGCCAGTCTGCACTCAGATGGTATGGGGAGCTTGACATGAATGTTCCATTAGCAGTCTGGCTTATGCTCCATAGCAAACTCAGCACATTCATTACAGATAAGAGGAACTTGGGGCACTGTTCACTAAATAACGCTTATTGTCTCCGCTCGCACAAACAATTGTAATTTGCTGACACTGATAGAAGTATGAATATCCAGGCAGATCCTTAACATCCCGGTGTGCTCATTCAAAGGCAAAAACACATCAAATGTAAAAAACTGGGAGGACTGAAGGCACTCGCCGATGCATGCTGTGCAGGAAAACTTTATTTTCAGTGGAGGTTACATGGAGAGGTTTGCGGGGAGAGAAGGAAACACCATACTCGTCAGACGACGGCCGTTTCGCACTTAACTCTGATTTAGGTGCGAAACAGCCGTTGTCTGACGAGTATGGTGTTTCCTTCCCTCCCTGCAAACCTCTCCATGTAACCTCCACTGAAAATAAAATCTTGCTGCACAGCATGCATCGGTGGTGAGTGCCTGCAATCCTTCCAGTTTTTCAGCACATTCATTAGTATGTAGAAATTAACAATTCAATTTGTGCTATCCTGTTCCGGCCTCCAGTACAGTCCTCCATGGCAGTGGGTTTATTGCGTTAACTAGCTCTTGCAAGAGCACAGTGCACATCATGACATTGTGTGAGACTGTGACGCCCTGGGCAAGCCAGGGGTCACAGGTCATTGCACCACCACACCCTACACCCCAGTTAGGCACACCAAAGCTAACCAAAAATCCTTGTTGCCTTCCTCCAGAGGCTGATGTTCACACCAGGGGGTGGGCCAGGCGGTTGGCTCCGCCCACCGAGGAGGACACAGCTCTGGAGGCAGGAAGAACCAGGCAGATTAGCCCAGGCAGGGCTTGTGTGAGGAGCCAAGCTAGGGACGGAAAAGAGTAAACAGCTAAGTGAAAGTGAAGTGGTAAAGGAGGAGTGAAGGAAGGTGAAAAGTGACAGAAAGGAAAGCCTGAAGTAGTCCAGCTGTGTGCAGGACAGAGTCAGCAAGGTCAGCAACGGCGGTGACTGTCTGGAGGGGGACCGTTTGGAAGTTCCTGGAAGGACCGCGGATGGGTAGTGGCCCGGCGGTCTGGAGCAGTGGACCAAAGGACAGTCAGCACCAGGGCAGGGGCCTCTCGGACTCCGGCAAGGCTAGGAGTCGCCATAATTTGCCAAATCCGTCAGTGAAGGGGACGTAGATCCCCCAACAACCAAGTCCCGATAGAAGGCAACAGTTCAACCATTTTAGGGGAAGCACCGCCACCGCCAGGGCACCAGTTTCTCAGGGCCAGCGCCTGCGGGCAAAGAGTAGAGCTCCCCCGGTCCAGCTTGAAGCCGGGGAGCGGGTTACCGGTGGGGACCCATCGCGACCAACATAGAAACAAAGGTGCAAGGAAAAGGGACATCACCGTCACCTGCTGGGAGAGCAAGTGCAGCCGTCCGTGGGAACCGTCTTTCCAGCCGTGTGGTTTACCGTAAAACTGTGTCAACGTTTCAGGCTGAGTGAGTACCACAGTGCCGCAAGGCACAGCGCTGCCCCCGCGTCCCTGCGCCCACCAGGCCCTGCACCTTCCACACCATCACTGGGCCCCGGGATCACCAACCCCTACCCATGGAGGGGCAACACAACACCTGGCTGCTCCGCATCACCATCCCCGGGATCCCCATATTGAGCAGCGGTGGTGAAATCACCACAACCGTGGGTGGCGTCACGGACAATAAACAATCCCCACACCCAACAAACCCCTTTCACTCACGGGCGAGGAGTGCCGCTCGAGAACCCCCGGGATCCGGCCTACGGCTCGAGCCACCACTGAGCAGCGGCCGCCGGACCCGAGCAGAAGGGGGTGAGCGTAGTGTGCTGACACCCTCCTCCCCGCCCGCGACAAGACAACATCATGACATTGTGTGAGACAACATCATGACATTGTGTGAGACAACATCATGACATTACCAGGTATGGTAAGCAGCAGACGTGCCTAGGACGCTAGGCGTAGACATGAAGGCCAACTGCGACAGAGGACCAGACTGGAGGCCGAAACAAGGCAGCAAAAATCCAATTGCTCATCTTTATTATATGACTTATTATTTTGCTGGCGTTTACATTTAATACAATCCATCTAAAACAATGAAATTGTCTTGTAGCTTTTCCTATGCCACAACCTCTGATATTAACAATTTAAAGGACTTCTCAGAAACATGGCATACTTAGTGCTCAGACGTTGTACCAAGCGCTATGATATGTGACCTAACTCCTGAGCATGAATATTACAACACGAGCTCACTTGTAGACGACGTGTACAGGCAAATTGCAACCACAAGGTAAAAAGCAGACACGATGCAGTTACGTGTTACCATGACAACCTAATATCCATTTGGAAAAAAAAAAAAGACTTTTTCTACTGCCTCCTGGGATGTGTGTTCTGCCACAGGTTAGCAAATATCTAAGACAAGCACCTAGATCTTACAATGCCACCCTTTACAAGACAGTCATGTCTGGCTGCATGCCTATGGAATATAGGGATATTATTAGATCAGCCTTAAAGGGAATCTGTCACCAGATTTTGCCACCTAATATGAGAGCAGCATAATATAGAGACAGAGATCCTGATTGCAGTCATGTGTCACTTACTGGGTTACTAGCTGTAGAAGATTATCACTAGATGACTAGTAAACCTGCTGCCATGTACGAGAGGCTGCTTATAAGTCTTTGGCTTTGCGATCTTTTTTTGTTTCTATGATAACGAATGTTACATCACATGAAAGCCCTATGTGTCTAATATATGTTTTCAAATTTTGTGTTTGTTGCTTATGGCAACAGTGTTCTACGCACGCGGGAAAACAAAATGGTGGAGTCTAATGCGATATTCCCAGCAACTGAGAGCAGAGGAGTGATAACTTTCTTGATTCTGCACTGAAAGTCCGTGAAGGATATTCATGGATATTCATATGTCGCAGACATTGGGGGATCAATGCCCTTCATATTCCACAGATAAGAACTGGGTTGCCAAATTTAAAACGGGCCACTTCAGCCCCAATGATGAGGAACGTCCTGGACGACCGAGAGTGGTTGTTGTTCCGGAGATCGTTGATGCTGTGCACAACCTCATACTGGAGAATCCACAAATTTCAGCTAAAGCAATAGCAGACATTATGGGGATTTCCCGTGAACGTGTTTGTGTCATTATCCATGAACATTTGGACAAGGGGAAGTTTCTGCAAAGTGGGTTCCCAAAAGTTTGACAACAGATCAGAGAAGCATGCGAGTGACAACTTCCCGGTCCATTTGTCAGTGTTTCCGGACTGATAAAAGCTTCCTGGATCGACTGGTCACTATGGATGAGACCTGGATTTATTTGTATAACCCTGAAAGCAAGGAGCAGTCGAGAGTGGAGGCACAGTGGTTCTCCTCATCTAAAGAAGTTCAGGGTGCAAAAATCAGCCACTAAGGTGATGGCGTCTGTGTTCTGGGATAAGGAGGGTGTGCTGCTAGTGGACTACCTTCAAAAGGGTTCCACCATCAATGCAAGGTATTACATTGAACTTTTGGACCAATTGAAGGTAGCTCTGAAGGCCAAAAAGCGCAGCAAGCTGTCCAAAGGAATCGTGTTCCTGCAAGACAATGCCTCCACTCACACTGCACAAGCGATCACGGCAAAACTGGCAGAGCTGGGCTTCCAGCTGGTTAACCACCCACCTTATTCACCAGATCTAGCTCCCTCCGACTATCATCTGTTTCCAAACCTGAAGGAACACCTCAAGGGTACCAAATTTCACACCATTTCTGATGCCAAGGCTGCTACGGATGCCTGGTTTGAGGCACAACCGAAATCCTTTTTACTAGGCTTACAGAACTTGAAATACCGATGTAAGAAGTGACATCAGTGGAGAGTATGTGGAATAAATGTAAAGTTTCATCATTCTATCTCATTTCTTTCTGGGTAAAGCCAAAGACTTATCAGCAGCCCCTTGTAGTCATTCATACTTATGAGCTCTGTATAATCCCGCCCCTCCACTGACTGGCAGATGTAAGCTGTGCATAGGCAGAAAGCTGCCAATCAGTGTAATGGGTGGGGCTATACAGAGCTCTGCATTTTTTTTAATTATTTTATCAAAACTACAACAAGCAACACAATGAATTATATACATTGTTGGAACCAGGATCTCTGCCACATATCATGCTGCTCTCAGATGGGGTAAGAAAAACCCGGTAACAGATTCCCATTAAATTCCCCCCTAGTGGTCGTCATATTGTACATTGAGGAAAAGCTAATAAAAATATAACATAACCCAGAGCAATTAAGTGTTATTATCAAATCCGTGTGGGTCTAATAATAGGAAATCAGCTGCAGAATCCAGAAGTGGTCACCAAACAATGTATGAAGCCGTGTTTACCATCTGACCACTGGGGGAGCTAGTAACAGCTGATTAGTGGGGGTTCTGGGAGTCGGACCCCTTCTGATCTGATAACCTATACTATGGATAGATCAGTTCAAGACAATCTTTATAACTTTAAAATGTACTTAACTTAATATTGATAACCTAATTTATTAACCTACAATATAGATGTCAATGATCACTGTGAGGTAAATCCGGAGATATGACGATAAATCATGATATTCAAGTTATGTCAGGAAGCCCTCTCCTGGTGTCACCCCCCCTTTCCTTCATACAACTCCTTCAATCAGAAAATTTACCACAGGGATAAACGGTTTGTTTAGCAGATACCGTAGGTGTCAAAGGAACTGGTCTGTGTTCCACTTACACCTCCATGGCCATCTCCTGTGATATGGAGATTAGATGATGTGGGAACAATGGACACAGGAGGACTCCCTGCCGTGACCCTGTGGTAGGGGCTGCTATCTAATTAGCAAGCTTGGAAGTATCCAGACAGAACGACTCCAGTAAAATATGGTTCATATCTCGCAAGCCATATTTCCGATAAATATGGCAACCATAAAAATGGTGTCTCGGCATGCGGACGATGCTGGCACACCTTTTTTATGGGAGTAGGACATTGGGAAGTACCCCAGGCGTGATATCAGCCAATGGGGAACTAGTAGACAAGTCATGAGTCCTCTCGTTCTGTAGCTAAATTCATAACTGTCACAATGAGAGCGTTGGCGTCCGCCTACGACGCTCCCAGGCAAAGTTATGGCCCATATTCCATGTTGTGGATATTGTCCATAACTCCAGCCAGGGGTGGAGCAGTGCTCCCTCTAAGGTCACTAAGGTAGGAGGGGACCTGGATTTGCCCAGGTTGATAACCCTACTTCGGCCATTTTCCAGGGTTCTTTCGCTGGGGGTCACGTGTAGGAAACATCTGTGGGAAGGATCCTAGAAACCTGGTTCACGGCGCCCCCCTGTGGCCAGACGCACAAGGTAACTGCTGGAACTGTGTATGCCTGTTTGTAACCCATGCTTTGATTGTAACTGTACTCTGACATATGTATATTCTGTAGATCTCCTATTGTATATATTGTAGTTTCTAGTGTGCTTTAGGCTGATTAAATTATATAATTAATCTTGGGCTGTTCTGTTATCTCGATCTTGAATCCCACGTCTGTGTGTTCGGCTAATAGTTACCGTGAAGCGGTTGGTGGCAGCGAGTTTGTGCCAAGGATTATTGTGGGGAGGCCAGTGAGATTCGGGGAGATTTTATATATTCCGCCCGCGGAGGTCGGGGGAATATATACCCTACTCTCACCGGGGACCCTTCAATAATCGGCATAAGTAGTATAGCGGCCTCCTTGCTTATTGTCGGGCAATTCCATAATTGGCCTGACTATAAGAGGGGCGCTAGGGAGCGCATCACGTGCTCTGTCTGTCGGTCGGGAGGTATAAAGGAGGGGTGACCCCCACTTGTTACCCCCCGATTGTGACGTACTGGTAGCCAGCGCGGGGGATTTCTGAGTGACCCCCCCAGTGGTTCGTGACATATTGGTGGCAAGCGGTGGGATCGAGATAATAGTGTGTGTGAGTGTGAGACCCATACTCCCAGACACTAAAGACTGCCTGCAGCAGCTGTGTCTGCTGGGGTCTTCAGACTAGCTCAACACTAGAGTGTCAGAGTGCAGATACTGTAAGGTGTGTGGGCACATCAGGTGTCAGTTCTGTGTCAGTGACCAAAGTTTGCAACAATGGCTGAGAGCACCAGGAGCAAAGCCAAAGGAATGGCCGATGCTCAGGCCAGAGACGATGAGGGGGTTGTCCACGAGTCCTCCAGGAGCCCGACGCCAGAGAACAGCTCTGCAGAGGACATCGCACAACCTGGCACTGCTGGACAAAATGAGGAGGAGCTCGCCCAAGGGTCCTCAACGAGCCAGATGCCAGTCCTCCGCTCTGAAATGGACAGTGAATCACCTGGCTCTGCAGCGTGCCGCAGATCACCACTTGCCAATCCCTCCGGCCTGAGAGGTGCAGAGGCCCTCCTTCAAGCTGCCTTGGCCAGGCTTATGGCTGGAGACCGGGATACCTACGAGATACTCATGGCCGAGCGTGAGCGACAGGCAGCGCGTGACGCTGAGGCTGCGGAGCGGCAAGCAGCGCGTGAGGCTGCGGAGCGGCAGGCAGCGCGTGAAGAGCGAGAGCGAGAGCGACAGGCAGACCGTGACCACCAGCTGCATCTAGCCAAGCTCCAGCCCTCATCAGCCACACGTGACCTTCAAGACACCAAACTTCCAAAGGTCCGTGTTGAGGACTTCCCAGTGCTGGAGAAGGATGGAGACTTGGACTCTTTCCTGACTGCTTTTGAACGGACTTGCCTGCAGCACCATCTGGACAAGGATCAGTGGGCCAAATACCTGACCCCCCGTCTAAGGGGTAAGGCCCTGGATATCCTTGGGGACTTGCCTGCTGAGGCAGATCAGGGCTACGACACCATCAAGCGGGCCCTGATCCAACAGTACAACCTCACTCCGGAGTCCTACCGCAAGAAGTTCCGGACCCTGCAAAAGGGACCAAAGGACTCCTGGGCTGACCACCGGCGGGCACTTGCCCGAGCTGCCGACCACTGGACCCAAGGCCTGCAGCTTTCCACCGGACCGGAGATCCTGGACTTGTTCATCACGGAGCAACTCTTGTGGAACTGCCCTGAGGATCTCCGCCAGTTCATCCGAGACCAGAAGCCAAAGGGGTCCACGGCTACAGCTGCCCTGGCCGATGACTACACCAACAATCGGGCTCCTGAGGCCAGGAGAGCAGCCACCAGCAGCACCTGGAGAGGGGGTAAGATGAACTCTGCGACTGCCCCACCTGCCCCTAGACTGCAGGGGGTGTCCCCCTCAACTCCCCTCTCCAGGCCCGTGCCAGGACCAAGACGGTGCCACCAGTGCAACCTACCTGGACACTTCAAGGCCATGTGCCCTCAGCGTCCCAAGGCCCCGGCTCCGTCCCCGTCCCAAGGGCCGCCCAAGGTGTATTGTGTGGGTGGGGGTGGTGGTAGGTCCCTGGACAGCTTCCAACCTGTCACCGTCGGCCGGTCTGTGACCACAGGACTGCGAGACAGCGCCTCGGAGGTGACTCTGGTGCGGCCTGAGATGGTGTCCCCCCAAGACTTGATACCTGGAAAAACCCTCGCTGTCTCCGGGATTGGAGGCATTGACCCGGCGCTGCCTGTTGCTGGCATTTATGTGGACTGGGGCGCAGGGCGAGGGGTGAGAGAGGTGGGGGTAACTGATCGGATCCCTGCAAACGTGCTACTTGGGACAGATTTGGGGCAGATAACCTCCCAGTTTGGGCCCCCCCCAAGGGCTGAACCTTCAGCCAGTACTGACGTGCCTCCGGACAATGTTAATGTGTTATCTATGAATGATGTAAGGGAGGAGGGAGTGAACTCTGATTTTTCTGCTTGCATAGACACCATAGACACACACTCAGCTGCAGCTGTGACAGGAGAGGGGGTCAGAGAAAGGTGTGACAATGCCTCTACAAGTGATCAGCCAGTGAGCTGGGATCTGTTGCCCTCTGCAGGGATAAGCAGAGAGCAGGGTGCTGCAGGGGGAGGACCAGTGTGTGGGGTGGGGGCTACCACAGCAAATGTGGGGTCCCCAGAGATTTCACAGCGGGGTTCTGTTGCTGCAGGAGGGGAACAGGCAGGTGAGATTGGGGCCGGTCCCGGAGCGGAAGTGCTCCCAGGTAAGATCTCGGTACATGGTTCCCCCACAACCGGGGTGTCAGGAAGCCAGGTAGGTCTGCCTGAACCGGCGACTTGGTCAGGAACGGAGGAGGAGCAGGCACGACCCACGGTCGCAGCGGCTGTGGCCGCTGTCACCCGCAGTGGGAGTGCTGGAAGCCAAGGGGCCTCCCGGAGGTCCGATAGCTCTTCCCCTTCTGACCAAGTGGCAGCCGAGTCAGGTGGAGGCCAGGACACAGGTCCCGGGGTACTGACCGAAGATGTGACAGTCTCGTCGATTCTGGCCACATCTAGTCAGGGGTTTCAGGCAGCGTTAGAAGCTGACGACAGCCTGAAAGCTCTAAAGGTGCAGGCGGCACAGCCTCCCTCGGACTCGGACCCGGAGCGAGTGGTCTGGGACCAAGGACGGCTGTACCGGGTCACGGTCCAGCAGGGTTCACCGGAGGCGTGGCCCAGGGACCGACAGTTAGTGGTACCCTATCCGTTCCGGACGGAGTTGTTGCGGATCGCACATGAGATTCCAATGGCCTGACACCTAGGGATCGCTAAGACCAAGGCCAGGTTAAACCAGCATTTCTACTGGCCAAAAATGGGGGCCGATGTGGCTGCCTACTGCCGTTCGTGTGAAACCTGTCAGAGAGTGGGGAAGGCGGGGCCACACCCCAAAGCCCCACTGGTATCTCTGCCCATCATCGATGAGCCTTTCAGGAGGGTGGCTGTGGATCTGGTCGGCCCGCTGGCCATCCCCAGCAGCTCCGGGAAACGCTTCATACTGACGGTAGTGGACTATGCCACCCGGTACCCAGAAGCAGTGGCCTTGTCGTCCATTCGGGCTGACAAGGTGGCCACCGCATTGCTGGAGATTTTCTCCCGAGTGGGTTTTCCCCAGGAAATGCTCACTGACCGGGGGACCCAATTCATGTCCCAGCTGATGGAGGCCCTCTGTAAGCAAGTCCAGGTGCGACATCTGGTGGCCAGCCCGTACCATCCACAGACTAATGGCCTGTGCGAGCGGTTCAATGGCACCCTAAAGCAGATGCTTAAGATGTTGGTCGACTCCCACGGGCGTGACTGGGAGCGGTATCTCCCACACCTGTTATTTGCTTACCGGGAGGTTCCACAGGCCTCAACGGGATTCTCACCGTTTGAGCTCCTGTACGGGCGACGTGTGCGGGGCCCCCTGGCTCTGGTGAAAGAGGCTTGGGAAGGGGATTTCGCCACCCCTGGAGTGTCGGTTATCGAGTATGTCATGCACTTCCGGGACAAAATGCAGGCCGTGACGCAACTGGTACACAACAATATGGCTCAAGCCCAGGCCGATCAGAAGCGTTGGTACGACCAGAACGCTTGTGAGAGGACCTACCAAGTGGGTCAAAAGGTGTGGGTACTGGTCCCCGTACCACAGGACAAGCTTCAGGCAGCCTGGGAAGGCCCATACCTCGTGTACCAGCAGCTCAACCCTGTGACGTACCTGGTCACCCTGGACCCTGCCCGTGGAAGGCGGAAGCCCTTCCATGTGAACATGATGAAGGCACATCATGAGCGGGAGGCATGTGCGCTCCCCGTGTGCAACCTGCCCGAGGAGGGAGAAGCGGAAACCCTCTTGGATATGCTAGCCCAGGTTAGGGCAGGCGGATCCATTGAGGATGTGGAGGTTGGCCACCAGCTCTTGGAGGACCAACGGTCCCAGCTGTGGGCCACCCTACACCCCTTCCGGGGGTTGTTTACCAACCAGCCCGGAAGGACTGACTTGGCTGTCCATCACGTGGACACTGGGGATCATCCCCCGATCCGGCGTTCAGCATATCGGGTTTCCCTGGAGGTGCAGCAACACATGCGCCAGGAGATTGACGAGATGCTGAAGCTGGGGGTGATCCAGGCATCCAACAGCGCTTGGGCCTCGCCTGTAGTCCTCGTCCCTAAGAAGGACCGAACCACTCGGTTCTGCGTGGACTACAGGGGGCTCAATGCTGTCACAGTCGCCGATGCGTACCCAATGCCACGCATCGATGACCTGCTCGATCAGTTGGCCGGGGCTCAGTACCTGACCATCATGGATCTGAGCCGGGGATATTGGCAGATCCCCCTGACTCGCAAGGCCAGGGAACGCTCTGCCTTTATTACCCCATTTGGACTGTACGAGTCCACGGTGATGCCATTCGGGATGAGGAATGCCCCTGCCATTTTCCAGCGGATGGTCAACACCCTGCTCAAGGGACTTGAAGGGTACGCGGCCGCGTACCTGGATGACATTGCCGTCTTCAGTCCCACCTGGGAAGATCACCTAGAGCATCTAGCACAGGTGCTCAGGCGGATCCACCAGGCAGGTTTGACCATCAAGCCGGGAAAGTGTCAGCTGGCCATGAGCGAGGTCCAGTACCTCGGTCACCGGGTAGGCGGGAGAACACTGAAGCCCGAGCCTGAGAAAGTGGAAGCCATCGCATCCTGGCCCACCCCCAGGACCAAGAAGCAGGTGATGTCCTTCTTGGGGACCGCTGGGTACTATAGGAGGTTTGTTCCATGCTATAGTAGCCTGGCAAAGCCCTTGACGGACCTCACCAAGAAGAAGCTGCCCTCTGCAGTCGATTGGACAGTGGACTGCGAGACAGCCTTCCGGGCCCTAAAGGACGCCCTGTCCAGCCCGCCCGTGCTACAGGCAGCCGACTTCACGCGGCCGTTTGTAGTACAGACCGACGCCAGTGACTTCGGCCTCGGTGCGGTGCTCAGCCAGGTGGACTCTGCGAGCCAAGAGCACCCAGTCTTGTACCTGAGCAGGAAGCTGTTACCAAGGGAAGTGGCCTACTCCACAATGGAGAAGGAATGCCTAGCCATAGTGTGGGCTCTGCAGCGTCTGCAACCCTATCTATACGGGCGCCACTTCATCGTGGAGACGGACCACAATCCCCTCAGCTGGTTACACACTGTCTCCGGGACGAATGGCAGGTTGTTGCGATGGAGCCTGGCGCTCCAGCAATACAACTTCACCATTCGACACAAAAGGGGCCGTGACCACGGTAACGCAGACGGGCTGTCCCGACAAGGAGAGGTCGCGGACGGGCGCACGGGGGAACACCGGAGTGTGCTGCCCCCTAGCGCCCTCAAAAGGGGGGAGGTGTGAGGTAAATCCGGAGATATGACGATAAATCATGATATTCAAGTTATGTCAGGAAGCCCTCTCCTGGTGTCACCCCCCCTTTCCTTCACACAACTCCTTCAATCAGAAAATTTACCACAGGGATAAACGGTTTGTTTAGCAGATAGGTGTCAAAGGAACTGGTCTGTGTTCCACTTACACCTCCATGGCCATCTCCTGTGATATGGAGATTAGATGATGTGGGAACAATGGACACAGGATGACTCCCTGCCGTGACCCTGTGGTAGGGGCTGCTATCTAATTAGCAAGCTTGGAAGTATCCAGACAGAACGACTCCAGTAAAATATGGTTCATATCTCGCAAGCCATATTTCCGATAAATATGGCAACCATAAAAATGGTGTCTCGGCATGCGGACGATGCTGGCACACCTTTTTTATGGGAGTAGGACATTGGGAAGTACCCCAGGCGTGATATCAGCCAATGGGGAACTAGTAGACAAGTCATGAGTCCTCTCGTTCTGTAGCTAAATTCATAACTGTCACAATGAGAGCGTTGGCGTCCGCCTACGACGCTCCCAGGCAAAGTTATGGCCCATATTCCATGTTGTGGATATTGTCCATAACTCCAGCCAGGGGTGGAGCAGTGCTCCCTCTGAGGTCACTAAGGTAGGAGGGGACCTGGATTTGCCCAGGTTGATAACCCTACTTCGGCCATTTTCCAGGGTTCTTTCGCTGGGGGTCACGTGTAGGAAACATCTGTGGGAAGGATCCTAGAAACCTGGTTCACGGCGCCCCCCTGTGGCCAGACGCACAAGGTAACTGCTGGAACTGTGTATGCCTGTTTGTAACCCATGCTTTGATTGTAACTGTACTCTGACATATGTATATTCTGTAGATCTCCTATTGTATATATTGTAGTTTCTAGTGTGCTTTAGGCTGATTAAATTATATAATTAATCTTGGGCTGTTCTGTTATCTCGATCTTGAATCCCACGTCTGTGTGTTCGGCTAATAGTTACCGTGAAGCGGTTGGTGGCAGCGAGTTTGTGCCAAGGATTATTGTGGGGAGGCCAGTGAGATTCGGGGAGATTTTATATATTCCGCCCGCGGAGGTCGGGGGAATATATACCCTACTCTCACCGGGGACCCTTCAATAATCGGCATAAGTAGTATAGCGGCCTCCTTGCTTATTGTCGGGCAATTCCATAATTGGCCTGACTATAAGAGGGGCGCTAGAGAGCGCATCACGTGCTCTGTCTGTCGGTCGGGAGGTATAAAGGAGGGGTGACCCCCACTTGTTACCCCCCGATTGTGACGTACTGGTAGCCAGCGCGGGGGATTTCTGAGTGACCCCCCCGGTGGTTCGTGACAATCACTAACTAGCCCTACATTTACATGGGACCCCTGTTCTCATGATCCCCCCAGTGTCAGATCCCCACAATCATGCATTTATGACGTATCCTGTGAATAGGTGAATGTATGATCACTGAGGTCTGACTGGAAGAACAGATCATGAGTATATTAGTGCGTGCACTAATGGGTGACCACGACTAAAATGGTTGAATGCTCGTTACTCGATTCAAGCCGGTCAGACGCTCGGATGAGCATGACGTGAGTAAAGAACATTATGGAAAGTCAATGATTGGCCTGTTTGGGTCTTTGCCTACATACAGCCAGCCAGACAGAAAGCATTTCCGGCAGGAGGGAGGGCGGGTTTGTTATTTTTGGTCACTCTACATTTGAGAACGTTGTTTTATACACCGGTAGAGCCATTCAGAGACTACGGACGGCTCTCCCTGCGGTGCCTGCACACATCATGCAATGAAGCCAGCCTGTGCGTTGTGGTCGTCAACCGATTCATTATTCGAGCACTCGCAACACTTGGCGGAGCTCCGCGAGTACACGAGCACCCCAATGCTCAATCATGTTCCGAGCAGTGCTGAGCACGCTCCCTCACCACAAGTGACTACAGATTTATTCTCTTCTATGGGGCAATAGTAACAATAGCTAACATGCATAAAAGCGGTGGCCACCCATGCGCACTAACACTTCATGCACAAGGGACCTCCATTTTCATGACTAGCTGTTCCCCAGCAATCAGTCAGACCATCTACAATCATATATTTATCATGGATCCCATGCACACATATGGTAGGCGTCTGACTACTGAAATAATCATGAATATTGTAACTCTGCATTCATGCAGAACCCTTCATCTCATGTACACAGCAGGTTCCACAGGTATCAGCCCTCTCCACAGGTATCAGCCCTCTCCACAGGTATCAGCCCTCTCCACAGGTATCAGCCCTCTCCACAGGTATCAGCCCTCTCCACAGGTATCAGCCCTCTCCACAGGTATCAGCCCTCTCCACAGGTATCAGCCCTCTCCTCAGGTATCAGCCCTCTCCACAGGTATCAGGCCTCTCCACTGGTATCAGCCCTCTCCACAGGTATCAGCCCTCTCCACAGGTATCAGCCCTCTCCACAGGTATCAGCCCTCTCCACAGGTATCAGCCCTCTCCACAGGTATCAGCCCTCTCCTCAAGTATCAGCCCTCTCCACTGGTATCAGCCCTCTCCACAGGTATCAGCCCTCTCCACAGGTATCAGCCCTCTCCACAGGTATCAGCCCTCTCCACTGGTATCAGCCCTCTCCACAGGTATCAGCCCTCTCCTCAGGTATCAGCCCTCTCCACTGGTATCAGCCCTCTCCACAGGTATCAGCCCTCTCCACAGGTATCAGCCCTCTCCACAGGTATCAGCCCTCTCCACTGGTATCAGCCCTCTCCACAGGTATCAGCCCTCTCCACAGGTATCAGCCCTCTCCACAGGTATCAGCCCTCTCCACAGGTATCAGGCCTCTCCACAGGTATCAGCCCTCTGCACAGGCATCAGCCCTCTCCACAGGTATCAGGACCTCTCCACAGGTATCAGCCCTCTCCACAGGCATCAGCCCTCTCCACAGGCATCAGCCCTCTCCACAGGTATCAGGACCTCTCCACAGGTATCAGCCCTCTCCACTGGTATCAGGCCTCTCCACAGGTATCAGCCCTCTCCACAGGTATCAGCCCTCTCCACAGGTATCAGCCCTCTCCACAGGTATCAGCCCTCTCCACAGGCATCAGCCCTATCCACAGGTATCAGCCCTCTCCACAGGTATCAGCCCTCTCCACAGGCATCAGCCCTATCCACAGGCATCAGCCCTCTGCACAGGTATCAGCCCTCTCCACAGGTATCAGGCCTCTCCACAGGCATCAGCCCTCTCCACAGGCATCAGCCCTCTCCACAGGTATAAGCCCTCTCCACAGGTATCAGGACCTCTCCACAGGTATCAGCCCTCTCCACTGGTATCAGGCCTCTCCACAGGTATCAGCCCTCTCCACAGGTATCAGCCCTCTCCACAGGTATCAGCCCTCTCCACAGGCATCAGCCCTATCCACAGGTATCAGCCCTCTCCACAGGTATCAGCCCTCTCCACAGGCATCAGCCCTATCCACAGGCATCAGGCCTCTCCACAGGTATCAGCCCTCTCCACAGGTATCAGCCCTCTCCACAGGTATCAGCCCTCTCCTCAGGTATCAGAGCTCTCCACAGGTATCAGCCCTCTCCACAGGTATCAGCCCTCTCCACAGGTATCAGCCCTCTCCACAGGTATCAGCCCTCTCCACAGGTATCAGCCCTCTCCACAGGCATCAGCCCTCTCCACAGGCATCAGCCCTCTCCACAGGTATCAGCCCTCTCCACAGGCATCAGCCCTATCCACAGGCATCAGGCCTCTCCACAGGCATCAGCCCTCTCCACAGGTATCAGCCCTCTCCACAGGTATCAGCCCTCTCCTCAGGTATCAGCCCTCTCCACTGGTATCAGCCCTCTCCACAGGTATCAGGCCTCTCCACAGGTATCAGGCCTCTCCACGGGTATCAGGTCTCTCCACGGGTATCAGCCCTCTCCACGGGTATCAGCCCTCTCCACTGGTATCAGCCCTCTCCACAGGTATCAGCCCTCTCCACAGGTATCAGGCCTCTCCACTGGTATCAGCCCTCTCCACAGGTATCAGCCCTCTCCACAGGTATCAGCCCTCTCCACAGGTATCAGCCCTCTCCACAGGTATCAGCCCTCTCCACAGGTATCAGCCCTCTCCACAGGTATCAGCCCTCTCCACAGGTATCAGGCCTCTCCACAGGTATCAGGCCTCTCCACTGGTATCAGCCCTCTCCACAGGTATCAGGCCTCTCCACAAGCATCAGCCCTCTCCACAGGCATCAGCCCTCTCCACAGGCATCAGCCCTCTCCACAGGCATCAGGCCTCTCCACAGGTATCAGGCCTCTCCACAGGTATCAGGCCTCTCCACAGGTATCAGCCCTCTCCACTGGTATCTGCCCTCTCCACTGGTATCAGCCCTCTCCACTGGTATCAGCCCTCTCCACTGGTATCAGCCCTCTCCACTGGTATTAGCCCTCTCCACAGGTATCAGCCCTCTCCACAGGTATCAGCCCTCTCCACAGGTATCAGCCCTCTCCACAGGTATCAGCCCTCTCCACAGGTATCAGGCCTCTCCACAGGTATCAGGCCTCTCCACTGGTATCAGCCCTCTCCACAGGTATCAGGCCTCTCCACAAGCATCAGCCCTCTCCACAGGCATCAGCCCTCTCCACAGGCATCAGCCCTCTCCACAGGTATCAGGCCTCTCCACAGGTATCAGGCCTCTCCACAGGTATCAGGCCTCTCCACAGGTATCAGCCCTCTCCACTGGTATCAGGCCTCTCCACAGGTATCAGCCCTCTCCACAGGTATCAGCCCTCTCCACAGGTATCAGCCCTCTCCACAGGTATCAGCCCTCTCCACAGGTATCAGCCCTCTCCACAGGTATCAGCCCTCTCCACTGGTATCAGGCCTCTCCACAGGTATCAGGCCTCTCCACAGGTATCAGGCCTCTCCACAGGTATCAGCCCTCTCCACAGGTATCAGCCCTCTCCACAGGCATCAGCCCTATCCACAGGTATCAGCCCTCTCCACTGGTATCTGCCCTCTCCACAGGCATCAGGCCTCTCCACTGGTATCAGGCCTCTTCACAGGTATCAGCCCTCTCCACTGGTATCTGCCCTCTCCACAGGTATCAGCCCTCTCCACAGGTATCAGGCCGCTCCACAGGTATCAGGCCTCTCCACAGGTATCAGGCCTCTCCACAGGTATCAGGCCTCTCCACTGGTATCAGCCCTCTCCACAGGTATCAGGCCTCTCCACAAGCATCAGCCCTCTCCACAGGCATCAGCCCTCTCCACAGGCATCAGCCCTCTCCACAGGCATCAGGCCTCTCCACAGGTATCAGCCCTCTCCACAGGTATCAGCCCTCTCCACAGGTATCAGCCCTCTCCACTGGTATCAGGCCTCTCCACAGGTATCAGCCCTCTCCACAGGTATCAGCCCTCTCCACTGGTATCAGGCCTCTCCACAGGTATCAGCCCTCTCCACAGGTATCAGCCCTCTCCACAGGTATCAGCCCTCTCCACAGGTATCAGCCCTCTCCTCAGGTATCAGGCCTCTCCACAGGTATCAGCCCTCTCCACAGGCATCAGCCCTCTCCTCAGGTATCAGCCCTCTCCACAGGTATCAGCCCTCTCCACAGGCATCAGCCCTCTCCACAGGCATCAGCCCTCTCCACAGGTATCAGCCCTCTCCTCAGGTATCAGCCCTCTCCACTGGTATCAGCCCTCTCCACAGGTATCAGCCCTCTCCTCAGGTATCAGCCCTCTCCACAGGTATCAGGCCTCTCCACAGGTATCAGCCCTCTCCTCAGGTATCAGCCCTCTCCACTGGTATCAGCCCTCTCCACAGGTATCAGCCCTCTCCTCAGGTATCAGCCCTCTCCACAGGTATCAGGCCTCTCCACAGGTATCAGCCCTCTCCACAGGTATCAGCCCTCTCCACAGGCATCAGCCCTCTGCACAGGTATCAGGCCTCTCCACAGGTATCAGGCCTCTCCACAGGTATCAGCCCTCTCCACAGGCATCAGCCCTCTGCACAGGTATCAGGCCTCTCCACAGGTATCAGCCCTCTCCTCAGGTATCAGCCCTCTCCACTGGTATCAGCCCTCTCCACAGGTATCAGCCCTCTCCTCAGGTATCAGCCCTCTCCACAGGTATCAGGCCTCTCCACAGGTATCAGCCCTCTCCACAGGCATCAGCCCTCTGCACAGGTATCAGCCCTCTCCACTGGTATCAGCCCTCTCCACAGGTATCAGCCCTCTCCTCAGGTATCAGCCCTCTCCACAGGTATCAGCCCTCTCCACAGGTATCAGCCCTCTCCTCAGGTATCAGCCCTCTCCACTGGTATCAGCCCTCTCCACAGGTATCAGCCCTCTCCTCAGGTATCAGCCCTCTCCACAGGTATCAGGCCTCTCCACAGGTATCAGCCCTCTCCACAGGCATCAGCCCTCTGCACAGGTATCAGGCCTCTCCACAGGTATCAGCCCTCTCCACAGGTATCAGCCCTCTCCACAGGCATCAGCCCTCTGCACAGGTATCAGGCCTCTCCACAGGTATCAGGCCTCTCCACAGGTATCAGCCCTCTCCACAGGCATCAGCCCTCTGCACAGGTATCAGGCCTCTCCACAGGTATCAGCCCTCTCCTCAGGTATCAGCCCTCTCCACTGGTATCAGCCCTCTCCACAGGTATCAGCCCTCTCCTCAGGTATCAGCCCTCTCCACAGGTATCAGGCCTCTCCACAGGTATCAGCCCTCTCCACAGGCATCAGCCCTCTGCACAGGTATCAGCCCTCTCCACTGGTATCAGCCCTCTCCACAGGTATCAGCCCTCTCCTCAGGTATCAGCCCTCTCCACAGGTATCAGCCCTCTCCACAGGTATCAGCCCTCTCCTCAGGTATCAGCCCTCTCCTCAGGTATCAGCCCTCTCCACAGGTATCAGGCCTCTCCACAGGTATCAGCCCTCTCCACTGGTATCAGCCCTCTCCACAGGTATCAGCCCTCTCCTCAGGTATCAGCCCTCTCCACAGGTATCAGGCCTCTCCACAGGTATCAGCCCTCTCCACAGGCATCAGCCCTCTGCACAGGTATCAGGCCTCTCCACAGGTATCAGCCCTCTCCTCAGGTATCAGGCCTCTCCACAGGTATCAGTCCTCTCCACAGGCATCAGCAGGGCTGCCATCAGGGTATTACAAACATAACTGGGGTACAGGGCCCAGTGAGGGGGGAGGGGGGCGCCCGGGGTAATTACTTAGCTTTATTAAGCTCTCTCCCTCTCTCTTCACCAGGCCCGTGGGCGGCACTGCACTGTACCTTTAAATCTTCCTGTCAGCAGCTTCAGTGGTTACGCAGCACACGTGGTCAGGTCCTGGCACAGCAGATCATCTGTGTAATTCCCGGCATCTTCTCGCTCCAGACAGGACCTGCGGAGCTGAGTACAGGCTCCGCCTCCCCCTCCTGTGCTGTGAGTCATGGCTTCTCTCCTTCACGCGGAGCTCCAGGCCAGTCAGAGGCTGGTAAGATGGATGTGTGGTGACATGGGCCTGGGTCTGTCATACTGTGCACTGGGGTGGGCTGGATGGAGGGCAAATAGAGGGCCTGTAGCTGTGTATGTTGTAAAGACTTGGGGGGGGGGGGGGGGGGAGGGGTCTGAGCTGTGTATATTATTATATGGGGCTGGGGGTCCTGAGCTGTATATAATATTATATGGGGCTGGGGGTCCTGAGCTGTTTATATTATTATATGGGGATAGGGAATCCTGAGCTGTTTATATTATTATATGGGGCTGGGGGGTCTGAGCTGTTTATATTATTATATGGGGCTAGGGAATCCTGAGCTGTTTATATTATTATATGGGGCTGGGGGTCCTGAGCTGTATATAATATATGGGGCTGGGGGTCCTGAGCTGTTTATATTATTATATGGGGATAGGGAATCCTGAGCTGTTTATATTATTATATGGGGCTGGGGGTCCTGAGCTGTTTATATTATTATATGGGGCTGGGGGTCCTGAGCTGTGTATATTATTATATGGGGCTGTGGTGCCTGAGCTGTGTATATTATTATATGGGGCTGTGGGGATTGAGTTGTGTATATTATTATATGGGGCTAGGGGACCTGAGTTGTCTATATTATTATATGGGGCTGGGGCGCCTGAGCTGTGTATATGATATGTGGCTGGGGGACCTGAGCTGTGTATATTATTATATGGGGCTGTGGTGCCTGAGCTGTGTATATTATTATATGGAGCTAGGGAATCCTGAGCTCTATATATTATTATATGGGGCTGGGGCGCCTGAGCTGTGTATATGATATGGGGCTGGGGGACCTGAGCTGTTTATATTATTATATGGGGCTGGGGGTCCTGAGCTGTGTATATTATTATATGGGGCTGTGGTGCCTGAGCTGTGTATATTATTATATGGGGCTGTGGGGATTGAGTTGTGTATATTATTATATGGGGCTGGGGACCTGAGTTGTCTATATTATTATATGGGGCTGGGGCGCCTGAGCTGTGTATATGATATGGGGCTGGGGGACCTGAGCTGTGTATATTATTATATGGGGCTGTGGGGATTGAGTTGTGTATATTATTATATGGGGCTGGGGGTCCTGAGCTGTTTATATTATTATATGGGGCTAGGGAATCCTGAGCTGTTTATATTATTATATGGGGCTGGGGGGTCTGAGCTGTTTATATTATTATATGGGGCTAGGGAATCCTGAGCTGTTTATATTATTATATGGGGCTGGGGGTCCTGAGCTGTTTATATTATTATATGGGGCTGGGGGTCCTGAGCTGTGTATATTATTATATGGGGCTGTGGTGCCTGAGCTGTGTATATTATTATATGGGGCTGTGGGGATTGAGTTGTGTATATTATTATATGGGGCTAGGGGACCTGAGTTGTCTATATTATTATATGGGGCTGGGGCGCCTGAGCTGTGTATATGATATGTGGCTGGGGGACCTGAGCTGTGTATATTATTATATGGGGCTGTGGTGCCTGAGCTGTGTATATTATTATATGGAGCTAGGGAATCCTGAGCTCTATATATTATTATATGGGGCTGGGGCGCCTGAGCTGTGTATATGATATGGGGCTGGGGGACCTGAGCTGTTTATATTATTATATGGGGCTGGGGGTCCTGAGCTGTGTATATTATTATATGGGGCTGTGGTGCCTGAGCTGTGTATATTATTATATGGGGCTGTGGGGATTGAGTTGTGTATATTATTATATGGGGCTGGGGACCTGAGTTGTCTATATTATTATATGGGGCTGGGGCGCCTGAGCTGTGTATATGATATGTGGCTGGGGGACCTGAGCTGTGTATATTATTATATGGGGCTGTGGTGCCTGAGCTGTGTATATTATTATATGGGGCTAGGGAATCCTGAGCTCTATATATTATTATATGGGGCTGGGGCGCCTGAGCTGTGTATATGATATGGGGCTGGGGGACCTGAGCTGTGTATATTATTATATGGGGCTGTGGGGATTGAGTTGTGTATATTATTATATGGGGCTGGGGGGCCTGAGCTGTGTATATTATTATATGGGGCTAGGGAATCCTGAGCTGTATATATTATTATATGGGGCTGTGGGGATTGAGTTGTGTATATTATTATATGGGTCTGTGGGGATTGAGTTGTGTATATTATTATATGGGGCTGGGGTCCTGAGTTGTCTATATTATTATATGGGGCTGGGGCGCCTGAGCTGTGTATATGATATGGGGCTGGGGGACCTGAGCTGTGTATATTATTATATGGGGCTGGGGGGCCTGAGCTGTGTATATTATTATATGGGGCTAGGGAATCCTGAGCTGTATATATTATTATATGGGGCTGGGGCGCCTGAGCTGTGTATATGATATGGGGCTGGGGGACCTGAGCTGTGTATATTATTATATGGGGCTGTGGGGATTGAGTTGTGTATATTATTATATGGGGCTAGGGGGCCTGAGTTGTCTATATTATTATATGGGGCTGGGGCGCCTGAGCTGTGTATATCATATGGGGCTGGGGGGCCTGAGCTGTGTATATTATTATATGGGGCTGGGGGGCCTGAGCTGTGTATATTATTATATCGGGCTGCAGGGCAGTGTGTGTGGAAGGATATATATAAAGCGGAGTAGCTTATGTGGGGGATGGTATACAGAGGGGCAGCATATGTGAGGGATATTATACAGAGGAGCAGTGTGTGTGGGAGAGATATTATACACAGGGGCATTGTGTAGGGGTATATTATACAGGGGGCAGTGCAGAGGGTGGATTATTGAGAGGGGCGATGTAGGGGTATATTATTAATTTTCAGAGGGAAATATTTTCTGGAACAACTTCAAGGGTGCTAATACTTTTGACTGTGTGTTTGTGTAAGGCTGAGTATACAGCGCGAGTAAAACGGAGCGAGTGGAATGCGATAAAAAAAAATCGCATTCCACTCGGACCAATTTTACTCTATAGGACCGCTCCCATGAGCGATTTTTTTTCTAAGCTCTAATCGAACCAAGGAAACAATTGCAGCAATGGGTGCAATCGTTTTCACTCGCACCCATACAAGTCTATGGGTGCAAGAGACATTGCCCAGCACTCGCATTACAGCAGAGTAATGCGAGTGCAATGCGAGAATCGCATCAGCAGACAGTGGAGGAGATGGGGAGATTACTCCCTCCCTCTCCTCCGCAGCACCCACCCTTTCCTCCGCGGCTGTACTGGAAGGTTTGCGGGGTGGAGGCAGAGCTGGGGTGGAGCCTGAGCAGAGTCTCAAGATGGCCCCAAAATGTTGCCAGTATGGGGCCCTGAAATTCCTAGTGGCGGCCCTGGGTACCAGGCCTCTCTACATGTATCAGGACTACAAATGTTCATTGGATAAAACCTTTAAAGGGAACCTGTCACCTAGAATATGCGTTCTGAGCTATCAGCATACGCATGTGTGCCCTAATTACACCTCCCTACCCATCCTTGTGTTATAAAATTGTATAATATGAAAGTAATAATAAACGTTTTATTACCTTCATATTTCGTATGTAAATAGCAGGGAATATGGACACAGGGGCGCAGTGCGTGTTTGAAGCCGGCCCGTGAACACCCAGAAACGAAGCCTGCTACAATGCACGCAGGATAGAATGAGCGACGGGGACATCGCTCATGTGACTCCATGGTATCACGCCCACAGGAGCATGATACCACGGAAAGTATGCAGATGTCCATAGGGCAAGGCGCCGCCCCTGTGACCATATTCCCTGCTATTTACATACGAAATATGAAGGTAATAAAACGTTTTTTATTACTTTCATATTATACAATTTTATAACACAGGGATGGGTAGGGAGGTGTAATTAGGGCACACATGCGTCTGCTGATAGCTCAGAACGCATATTCTAGGTGACAGGTTCCCTTTAAACAACCTAGAATTAGAAAAATATTGCCTTCAGGATGATTCCTGGAATAAGCTGTTTGTGAGGGATCCTTCTTAAACTCGTTTATGCAAAACAGGTAATACTTGGACGGCCATTGCAAGTCAGTTTGATCGTTCAAATTATTTTTTTTTGCATGCGGACCAATGGTCTACAAGTAAAAAGTTGCAGCAGTCAAGACTTTGATCCATTTTGCTTATACTGGATCATTATAGTTTAATGCGTGTACAAATCAGAACTCACATAGGTTACCATTCAAATGTATTGCAGTTTTCATGGATCCATTACAATCATTAACACAGGAAACTGTATTTTACCTGTAATATTTATTAAAATGTTCACGCAAAATATATATATATCATAAGGATGTAAAAAACAGCCTGTGGCTGAAAAATTGTGTTTTTTTCTGGATAAAAAGACGGATATATTTGCAGACACTTGTCTAAACCCAGGCTTACTAGCCCAACTTCTGGAGCCCACAGTGATCAGACAGAAAACTATTTCTGCTTTGCGTTCTGCAGGGAAATGCAGCATTACATGCCTTGGCATCATAGGATGATAATTGCAATTCATAGATATATACCGGTTAATCTACTGTATATATAATTTTTTTATTTTTGCTTTTTTTGTACCACATGAAAAATTTGTCTTGTTTTCCATATGAATTTCTCATTTTATTTGAAATGATCTTCCAAAGTTGTCTCCATCTCCAATAATGTCCAATATGTGGGACATGATAGGGCAATGTGGGACATGATAGGGCAATGTGGGACATGATAGGGCAATAGATGACATTATGGGGCAATGGAGGACATTATGGGGCAATTGAGGACATTATGGGGCAATGGAGGACATTATGGGGCAGTGAGGAACATTATGCGGGACATAATAGGGAAATGTGGGACATCATAGGGCAATGTGGAGCATTATGGGGCAATGTGGGGCATTATGGGGCAATGTGGGACATGATGGGGCAATGGAATACATTATGGGGCAATGGGGGACTTTATGGGGCAATGGGGGACATTATGGGGCAATGGAGGAAATTATGGGGTAATGTGGGACATGATAAGGCAATATGGGACATTATGGGTCAATGGGGGACATTATGGGGCGATGGGGGACATTATGGGGCAATGGGGGACATTATGGGAGACATTATTAGCAATGTGAGACAGATAGGGCAATGTGGGACATTATGAAGCAAATTGGGACATTATGGGGCAAATAGGAACATTGTAGGGCATTGGTGGACATTATAGAGCAATAAGGAACATAATGAGGCAATTAGAAAGAAGATTGTGAAAGGCAGCATAGTATAATGAGGAGCTGGGGGGGAGACTTTATGCAGAGATGTAGTAAGGGGAAGATATAGAAAGGGCACGTTTTGGGGGGACATTATGGAAAGGGGCACTTTGTGGCCCTATTTTGGAAAAGAGCAGTGTGTGGGAGGATATTTTGTGCAGGAAGCAATTAACAACCAGGATGGGTGGTATTATTAAGTAAACAGGGCCAGGATAGGAGATATTATTACTATATGGGGCCAGAGTGAGGAACAAACATTATTGGTTTATGGTGCAAATGGTGGACATAATTACTGTAGGGGCAAATTAGAGGACATTATTACTGCTGTAATATAATTTAATTTTGCAGATTCTGTGTTCCATCAGGGGAACAAAAGTCTGACGTGGTGTAGAAATTGGGGAAAAAGTGAGGAATGTGCTCTGGGAGTGATCGGCTATTGGTGACTGTGTGTTATTTTCTGTAGAGTCGAGTCATGGCAGGAAGAAGTGATGGCGGTCAGTGCCGCATGAAGAGGAAAAGCAAAGATGAATAACTTCAACTACAGAGGTCTCTGGTAAGTCAGTGTATTACATGTACACACATTATACACTATATACAGAGCTCCTGTGTATAATGTCACTAATTAATGTCACTGTAGATCACTGTATTACCTGTGCAGTATATACAGATCTTCTGTCTATAAAGTCACCGGTGATCACTGTATTACCTGTACACTGACACTATATACAGAGCTCCTGTGTATGATGGCACTGTAGGTAATATTAGTGTTATTGTGCTATTAGTATTGTGGGTTTTATTCATGATCATTATTGTTGTTTATTCGGGCACTGTGGTGGTAGTATGTGGTCTGGTCACGGTGTGGCGGTATTTCTCTGTTGTATGTGGTATTATTTGGTCATTTATGTGGTGTGGTCATAGTGTTGAGGTATTTTCTCTTGTATGTGGTAATATTTGGTTATTATGTGCTCTGATCACGGTGTGGCGGTATTTCTCCCTTGTATGTGGTATTATTGGTCTTGGTATAGTGGATTGTGTTGTGTCTGGAGGTCACTTTTTCTTTCTATCAATAAAGGGAAGATTATTTTCAGTAGAGATTAAATATGTAAACGTTTAACCCCTCTCTGTCCTGTGACTATTACACCGCACAGACATGCTAATTAATCGCTTATTCTAAGGCAATGTGCCCATGATGAATATTTGGTAAGGTGTTACATCAGTATTTATAGCCAAAACCAGGAGTGGTAAAATCAGAGGAAAAGTATAATAGAAACACCTCTGCAGTTTTATCCCACTCCTAGTTTTGGCTTAGGCTGGAAACACATTTATGCGTAAAATCGTGTAAATGTGTAAAATCAGTCCGACTTGCCTGAAAAAAACTCGTCCGATTTTAGTTCACGTTAGGTCAGTGTGCAATGCAAGTGCGATGCTTTTTTAAAATTATTTAATGACTAGCAGAGCGTGTACAATGCGTGTTTCATGCATATGGGATTCCTTTTTACTATGTCATCTGCCATTCAGCAGACACAGACAGAGCCATGTAGCAGAGCTGAATAGTCGCTGACAGCAGACACAGACAGAGCCGCACGATCAGAATGAAGTCGGATGAACTTCAACCGACTTCATTGTCATCCTGCGGCTCTGTCTGTGTGTCGTGTCCTGATTAGCGGTCACCCGTGAAGGACTCACCAGTGACCGCTAATCCCCTGAGTGACTGAAGTGAGCAGCGCGATTAGCGCTGCTGTCACACAGGCTACCCGCGGCCAGCTGGACTCCTCCACCCGAGACCGCAACTCACCTGTGACTTCATCGCTGTCACTTGGGAGACTTGCTGTCACTGTTGGAGGATCCAGCGGTGGCCGCGAGTTACCTGAGTGACGTCATCGCTGATCGCGCTACTCACCTCAGTTGCTGCGTGGAGCTGACAGGAGCAGCGGTGTTCTTCTGCAGCTCCTGTCACCTTCATGTAGCAGAGCTGGAAGCGACGCGGGACCTCCGTGGATTACGCCGGACCTGGAGGGGTTTTTGGGGCTTAATAAAGTGGTGAACGAGGGTATTTGTTAGTGTTTATTATTGCAAATAAAGGATTTTTTCACTGTGTGTTTATTAACTTTAAATTACAGGTTAATCATTGGGGGTGTCTCATAGACGCCTGCAATGATTAATCTAGGACTTAGTGGCAGCTATGGGTTGCTGCCATTAACTCCTTATTACCCCGATTGCCAACGCACCAGGGCAATTCGGGATGGCCGGGTACAGTCCCGAGACTGTCGCATCTAATGGATGCGGCAATTCTGGACGACTGCTGGCTGATATTGTTAGGCTGGGGGGGCTCCCCATAAAGTGGGGCTTCCCATTCTGAGAATACCAGACTTCAGCCGTGTGGCTTTACCCTGGCTGGTATTAAAATTAGGGGGAACCGCACGCCGTTTTTTTTTCATTATTTATTTATTTATTTTACTGCATGATATAGACCCGCCCATCGGCAGCTGTGATTGGTTGCAGTGAGACAGCTGTCACTCATCGCGGGGGCGTGTCTGACTGCAACCAATCATAGGTGCCGGTGGGAGGGTAAAGCAGGGAATACGAGATTGAATAATGAGCGGCTTTTTCAAAAGAGGAAAAGCCGCCGGAGCAGTGTGAACGCCGTGCAGCGCCGCGCTGGTGATCGGGGATCGGTGCTTATGAGAGAGGAGGGAAAGGAATAGACTGACATGGACAGAGAGAGAGAGACCGACAGAGAGAGAGCCTGACCGACAGAGAGAGACTAGAGCTAGAGAACGAGAGGGAGAGACCGACTGACAGAGGTAGAGATTGACCAACATTGTGAGACCTCACTCATTTCCAGTGTTTTGTGAAACATGCGATAAATGTATTTAGAAAATCGAATGTCACTAGGATGGTGCCGTCCGTGTGACATCCGTTTTTTTTTTTTTTTTTTTACCCGCTCCCATAGAGAATCATTGAAGAGACTCGCGCGAGAAGCTCTCCAAATCACAGCATGCTGCGATTTTTTTTTTTTTTTTTCTCAGTCCGATTTGGAGTGAGAAAAAAATCTCCGAATCATTGAATAACATGTGTCCGAGTGCAATGCAAGAATTACTCGCATTGCACTACTGCGAGAAAATCGCAAGTGAGAAGCCGGCCATAGAAATACTGATGTAACATTCTGACCACATACTGAACGTGTGAACGTGGCCTAAGGATAAGTAAGGATAACCAATTGCTGGGACCTGCACCGATCGTGCAACTTTTATCCTCATTAAAGTGGAGCTGATGTCCGACTCGTCCCCTGATCCATTCATTCAATAAGTTATCACCTACCAAAACTGTGCATTGGTGATAATTTGTTTTCACCAAAGATCCCCCTTGCTGCAAACTACTGTAATTGTACATCATTTATGGTGTGTGCACAGGAGATGTGCAGGAGCCGGCTGTAATGGGGATGATGGCTAAGGCTAGGTTCACACTTCCGTTGTTTTGCATCAGTCACAATCCGTCGCCTTGAGGAATTACGGTATCCTGTAAAATATTTTGCAGGAATCCAGTTTTTCCCCATAGACTTCTATTAGTGACGGATTGCGACTGATAATGCTGCGTTGAATCCGCTGCGTCGCGGTCAGTCGTTTTTTAACTTAAGCAAGCATTGTTGACCTTAGGGAGATCAACATATCCACTGCGGAGACACCATCACGTGTTTCTCAACGCAGTGATTCTAGAGCAACGCCCCCTGGGAAGTATGCAAATAAGAAAGCCGCGGAGACACCATCACGTGTTTCTCAACGCTGCCAGGAAACGCTTTCTTATTTGCATACTTCCCAGGGGGCGTTGCTCTAGAATCACTGCGTTGAGAAACACGTGATGGTGTCTCCGCAGTGGATATGTTGATCTCCCTAAGGTCAACAATGCTTGCTTAAGTAGTCTTTTACTAGGCATTGCCCCCACTAGCCAGATTCCTACTCCACACTGATGAGGGGCAAATACCCCGAAACGGCTGTCTGTGGATGGATACCATGTTTGGTATAGGTGGTCTCCTTGACTGGAGACTGCCCTTCCCGTGGTTGTTCCTTCCCGGTGAAAGACCTGGCTAGTTTCCTGGCAGCGTTGAGAAACACGTGATGGTGTCTCCGCGGCTTTCTTATTTGCAGTCGTTTTTTAACTGACCGCCGGGCGGGAGCAACGCAGCCTGTAACGTTTTTTGAGCAGCGCAATTCGTAGGATTTTGCTGCGCATGCTCTCTCTGGCTCCCTGCACACGTAACCAGGATACACATCGGGTAACCAAGCAATGCGCTTTGGTTAGTTACCCGATATTTACAGTGGTTACGTGTGCAGGGAGCCAGGGCTAAGCGGTGTATGCTGGTAACCAAGATAAATATCGGGTAATCAAGCAAAGTGCTTTGCTTTTAGTTACCCAATATTTACACTGGATACGTGTGTAGGGAGGCCGACACTTCCCCACTCTGCTCCGCCCCCTCCCGCACTCGGCATGTGTACACACACACACACACACACACTCACTTGTCCCCAGCCCTGCAGTCCCCGCGGCACTGACGTCCTCAGCTCCATGGCCCTGCTCGGCTCCGCCCCCTTGTGCTCCGCCCCCTCGCGCTCCGCCCCCCGCACACAACGGAGTCCGACAATGATTTCTGTTCTTTGTCATCTGTTGTACAACGCATCGGTCACATGCGTCAAGCAACGCATGTGACTGATGCAAAACAACGGAAATGTGAACCTAGCCTAACAGGTATTTGCATATCGCTGTAGGGTGGGCCACTGGAGTCAATTCCCACTGTGGGCCCCAGGCACCCCAGTCCGACCCTGACTATGACTATACAAACGGGACTGGAAGAGAAGACTCAGACTGGGCAGCGCCAGAAGCCCCATCCTCAGATCACCTCCTGCCACACAATCCTATTTCATCCTCTGAGCTGCAGTGATCCATATGGTCAATATAGGGAGGAAGAGGCCCAGAAATTCAATGGGTGACATTGGGCAGCCTGTTATCTAACAAAAACATTTCCAATACCTACATATAACACTATGTTTCTGTAACAGAAATTAATTGTTGAAAACTTTATTTTCTCCATGGATTTGCACCATATAGGTCAATAATGCACACTAAGCCCCCTGATTCATTCGTGTTCTCCAGCTTTATCATAGAAAACTCCTTGCAATATTGCAATATTTTTGCTTAACTGAAAAGTTGCACAAAAATGTTCAGACTTTTGATGTTTTTCCTCAGTTCTGACCACCCGAAGGGTGAGGTCGAGTGTGGCCAAAAGATTCATCAGGATTAAAGCAAAAAAAGTGGAATCAATTGGGTTGATGCATGCTAAAAGATATGCCAATTAATTAGGAGGCGTCCAAAGCACTATTCATCAGGTTAGAATACAAAATGGCAGTTTTCATGAAATAGGGACTAAGGGGGCGATTTAGTAAGGTTTTTTTTTACAGAAATCTTATGTAAACACCTTAAAGAGAACCAACCACCAGGATTTTGCTATATGAGGATAAGGCAGTGCCATACAGGCAGTAAGATGCTGAATCCAGGCATACCTGTGGTAGAAAGATCCGATGCTTGGTTGATGAAATATCTTTAATCAAAGTTGCAGAAATGTCCTGCACTTTGATTGTGTGCAATGGGGGCGGGCCTTTGTGGGTCGGGGTGGGTTTAGGCCTCCTCTGGCATCCTCTTGGCTTGCCTCCATTTATTTATTTGAATATCACTATTGTTGGTGGCACGTGCTCATTGCCACAGTAATTCTGTCTTAATTAAAATGGTGCCGGAGTCTGCGCATGCGCGTACCGCAATCTATGGCGCCATTTTATTGAAAAAACTGTGATGAAGACTATGAGAAGCATCGGCGTGTGCACAATTTTTGTTTTACATCTGTGCATTCACCCCTGCCACTCATGGTCCTCACCGCAGACTATGGCACTGTTTTATTGACGACACAATTACTGTGGCAATGAGCACGTGCCACCAACAACAGCAATGGCGGTGAGGCACGTTATTAAAATAAAGAAAAGGAGGCAAGCCAGGAGTACACTGGAGGAGGAGAAATAAACGCCGAGGACCCGACCCACAAAGGCCCGGCTACAATGCACACGATATTTCATCAACCAAGCTGATGCAGCATCTTACTGCCTGTATGGCACTGTCCTTACCTCATATAGCAAAATCCTGGTAGTTGGTCCTCTTTAAAGGGGTGGTTCACCCATATTTTTATTTTCTAGATATTATATTGAGAAACGATGTTTCTCTCAAATACCTTATGTTGGCAATAGTGCCTGTGAGAGGCGCTATTGCAGACCACAGGGATTCGGTGACGTCACGTCAAGTTCCTGTTACACCACAGCCGGCCGCAGTGTCCGTGAGTGATGGGCTGTGGGCGATGTTTCACCGCTCGTCACAGCCCATCTGCTCCCTCTTCCCTCACAGCAGAGCGCTGCAAGCAGTACACAAAGGGCTGTGCCAAGTGCTGAAACACTGCCCACAGCTCGGTGAGTCAGGAAGACTGGGCTGGCCGCAATGATGAAACGTGAGCAGGAACTTGACGTGATGTCACCGGATCCCCGAGGTCACGGAGCCCGGGGGTCACGGAGTGGGGAACAGCGTACTGCAATAGCGCCACCACATATTGCCAACATAAGGTATTTGAGCGAAACATTGTTTCTCAATATAATATCGATCTAGAAAATAAACGGTGAACCACCCCTTTAATAAGTTGCAATGCAATGTGAAAAAACATTTTGACATTTTGCATTTACACCACTGTAGCGGCCAGCTACACCAATACAACCATAGGATGCGCAGCGCATGGGCGGGAACAGGAGTGGTCATGTCCACCCATCAAATTCAGAATAGGTTACATCACTAAAGATGTGTAACTTACTCCAAAAATGTCCCCAAAGCAGGTGGATTTTTTTCCCAAGTATAAGACGTTAAAGAAAGGTTTTAAAATGTATTCTATTTCTCTATAAATTTTTTAATATTTTATTTACTTTTTTATATTAAATAATTCTGTTATTATAAGTCTGGGTGGCACAACACTTGAGCGCCATTTCAGGATAGGGTAGTTAGCATGCAAGAACCTTCTTCATCCACTTTTATGAATAATGAAAACTACATTTTTAAGGCCTAAGACACACGGCATGAAAATCGGAGCGAGTGGAGTGCAATAAAACATAGCATTCCTCTCGGACCAATATTAGCCTGTGTGTCATTACCCATGAGAGATTATTTTCTCAGCCCTAATCAAACCGAGAAATCAATCGCAGCATGCTGCGGGTGCAATGCGATCCTTGTTTCTCTTGCACCCATTCAAGTCTATGGGGTGAGAGAAAAATCGCACTGCACTCGCAGTACACCAGTGTACTGCGAGTGCAGAGCGAGAATGGCAATAGCTGTTAATGGAGGAGAGAGGGAGATATATTTCTCCCTTTCCCCTCCGCAGCACCGGCCCTCCCCTCCTCAATGCCGGCCCACCCCCCGCTGCTGTGGTCCGATCGCATGATCGAACCTCAGTCGCAGTGACACTCGCATGACACACACCTCCCGCTATGCTGCCAGCGTGAGCCGAGTGTCATGCGAGGATTGCCGTAGTCCCCCATGTGGCCTTAATGGAAATCTATGTCATCAAATTAAGACTGCAGCTCTACTTGTATGTAAGCAGCAGCTCATCAGTCAGTGTATGGTGAGATAATCTGCAATATAGAAAGCGCAGGATGATTATAAGCCACATGCATCTCACCAGCTAGTGAAGAGTCACACTTGCGAGTGACTCGAACGTGTCTCGAATCACATCACCCAGCATGGTCTGCCGTGCTCTGGACAGGAGCATCTCAGCTACATAGAAATACATGCAGCCGACCTGTCAGGAGAGTGTGCAGCCGTGCCGGGGTGATGCGATGCAAGACACGCAAGTGTGACTCTGGCGTAAGGCAGCTGCCACTTACAATGGGGGAAAAAAGAATTTAGTCAGCCATCAATTGTGCAAGTTCTCCCACTTATAAAGGTGAGATTTGCCTGTAATTGACATCATAGGTAGATCACAACTATGAGAGACAAAATGAAAAAACAAATCCTGAAAATTACCTTGTCTGATTTGACAAGATTTTATTTGCAAATTATGGTGGAAAATAAGTATTTGGTCAATAACAAAAGTTCATCTCAATATTTTGTTATATATCCTTTGTTGGCAATGAGAGAGGTCAAACGTTTTCTGTAAGTCTTCACAAGGTTGGCACACACTGTTGGTGGTATGTTGGCCCATTCCTCCATGCAGATCTCGTCTAGAGCAGTGATGTTTTGGGCCTGTCGCTGGGCAACACGGACTTTCAACTCCGTTCAAAGGTTTACAGTGGGATTGAGATCTGGAGGCTGGCTAGGCCACTCCAGGACCTACATATGCTTCTTACAAAGCCACTCCTTCGTTGCCATGGCAGTGTGCTTGGGATCATTATCATGCTAAAAGACCCAGCCATGTTTCAGCTTGAATGCCCTTGCTGATGGAAGGAGATTTACACTCAAAACCTCACGATACATGGCCCCATTCATTCTTTCGTGTACACGGTTCAGTCATCCTGGTCCCTTTGCAGATAAACAACCCCAATGCATGATGTTGCCACCCCCATGCTTCACAGTAGGTATGGTGTTCTTTGGATGCAACTCTGCATTCTGTCTCCTCCAAACATGACGAGTTGTGTTTGTGCCAGACAGTTCTACTTTGGTTTCATCAGATGATATGACATTCTTCCAATACTCTTCTGGATAATCCAAATGCTCTCTAGCAAACTTCAAACGGGCCCGGACATGTACTGGCTTAAGAAATTGGGATGGCTTTTCTTGCTTTTCTAGATCAAAAACAGTGTTTACTAAGTACCCTATGTTTATATGCACTAAGCTGTTCTGCAGGTACAACAGGGTATACGTCCACAATTTTTCCCCTTGGTTTCTGTTTGTTTTATGGCCAGTGTGAACATGAGTTTACAAGCTGCATGTATACCATCTTATACTCCAGCTCACTTTTTTGTTTTTATGTACTGGCTTAAGCAGGGGAACACGTCTGGCACTGCAGGATCTGAGCCCTGACGGCGTAAAGTGTTACTGATGGTAGCCTTTGTTATAGTTGTCCCAGCTCTATGCAGGTCATTCACTAGGCGCCCTCGTGTGGTTCTGAGATTTTTACTCACTGTTCTTCTGATCATTTTGACCCCGCGGGGTGAGATCTTGTGTGGAGCCCAGATTGAGGAAGATTATCAGTTATCTTGTATGTCTTCCATTTTATTATTATTGCTCCCACAGTTGATTTCATCACACTAAACTGATTGCCTATTGCAGATTCAGTCTTCCCAGCCTGGTGGGAGGCTTCAATTTTGTTTCTGGTGTCCTTCGACAGCTCTTTGGTCTTCACCATAGTGGAGTTTGGAATGCGACTGTTTGACATTGTGGGCAGGTGTGTTTTAAACTGATAATAAGTTCAAATAGGTGCCATTACTACAGGTAATGAGTGGAAGACCAAAAAACGCAAAGTGGTTTGAAAGGGAATTTATAACATATTTTATTTAACATAGCTAGTGCATCACATCAGAAAAAATCAGAAAAGCATTATGGACTAAGGGATATTGATCGCCAAAGTATCAGTATGCAATATTACATTATATCGCCATTTGTACAATGCCTTTGATTAAACTTTACATGGAGAGTCATACATAGTTATATTCAACATATATTCGTCCATAATGCTTTTCTGATTTTTTCTGATGTGATGCCCTAGCTATGTTAAATAAATAGGCCGCCAGTCAACCGACTTAAGGAGCAAAATATTGTCCATTGGGGTGACACATGATTGTGTTGATGATTGTTCTGTGCTATGGTTATAGAGAATTGATTCACAGGATCTGGTCTATTGAGCTTGTCAGCAATCTGAGAATCATCAATAATCTGAGAGCCCTGAAATCCGCAGAGGAAGGAGACGGTTCTCAGGGCATCCAGTGGCCACAGATTACTGACATCACCGATATGCTGGGTCATGCAAATCGATTTGTACCAACTGTATTCTGTGTGCCTGGAAGTGCAGTTATCGGCCGGTCTAGAAAGACTATTAAATAACAGACGATCGACTGGATGTGGCCGATCAGCAGTTGTTTAACAGACATGATTGGCCATTGTAAGCGCACTGTGCTTCCCACTGCCTATAAGGCTGTATGCAGATGAGAGGAACTGGACTCATCATTCCCATATTCTTAATTACTGGCTGATCAGCCACCAGTGATATATTTTAGGTTAGGGCTACATAGCGGTATGTGGGGGCGACATCTAAATCATATGTCTCATTGCTACACTGAAAGACAAATGTTTCCAAATGTGTTTGATTTTCTGTTTGTTTTTTTTTTTGTTTTTTTTTATTGCAGGAAAATAAAGAAGACAACACAAAGTTATATTTATAATATTCTACCTTCTAATACTGCCATATTTACTATACTTATAAATGTGAGGTTCTTAGTGCACATTTTAACCAAAGTGTGCAAGCCCATCTGCCAACGACAAGGCGACCTCATCAGATGGGGCCATACACTAACCTATTTATTGTATTTATAATATTCTTATTATTATCCTAGTAACCTATTTATTACTATTATAAAATTATTATACTTATTATTATTATCATTACAAGAGTACTATAAGATCACTAGAATTAAAGCTGTTGATCCAGAAGAAGGCGAAAACCCCCGGACACATTCAGCCAATTAATGTCACAGGGGAAAAATTCCTTCTCGACCCCGGGAAAAGGCGATCAGTCCAAGGACCCTGGATCAAATCCCCTAACACCTATTCATTATATACTATTTATTCTAGTCATTACTATAAATACTGTAATATCATTATTATTATTATTATTACCATTATTTATGCTATTTTTAGTTTGTTGCTATTTTACTGATCTTATTACTTTTCTATTATTATTATTATTATTATTATTATTATTATTATTATTATACTATGTAATATTTTATTCTAGATATCTTTGGATTATTGCTATTTTATTATTACCATTATTACTAACATTTGTATTTTTATTTTACTAAAATTATAACTTAGATTCCTATTCCTAAAGAAGCTGTTGATCCAGAAGAAGGCAAAAACCCCCGGACACATTCACCAATTAATGTCACAGGGGAAAAATTCCTTCTCGACCCCGGGAAAAGGCGATCAGTCCGAGAACCCTGGATCAAACCTGCTGGTGCCTAATAATAATGTATTAGGTTATTATTATTATATTATTCCTAATAATAATTTAATATTATAATTTGTATTACTACGTGATTACTATACATTTTTAAATACTATTTCTATCCTTTTTAATGTATTCTTTCTACTATTATTATTATTATTATTATTAGTACCAATATTTCTATTATCTCGTTATTTAGTATTTATTAGAACCCTTTTCTTAAAACTGTTGATCCAAAAGAAGGCAAAAACCCCAGGACATATTCAGCCAATTCATATCACAGGGGAAAAATTCCTTCTCGACCCCGGGAAAAGGCGATCAGTCCGAGGACCCTGGATCAAATCCCCTAATACCTATTAATTATATACTAATTATTCTAGTCATTAATATAAATACTGTAGTATTATTATTATTATTATTATTATTATTATTTATGCTATTTTTAATTTGTTCCTATTTTACTGATTATTACTATTCTATTATTATTATTATTCTACTCTGTAATATTTTATTCTATATATCTTTGGATTCTTGCTATTTTACTATTACTATTATTACTAACATTTGTATTGATATTTTACTAAAATTATAACTTAGATTCCTATTCCTAAAGCTGTTGATCCAGAAGAAGGCAAAAAAAACCCAGGCACATCCATCCAATTCGTGTCTCAGGGGGAAAAATTCCTTCTTGACCCCGGGAAAAGGCGATCAGTCTGAGAACCCTGGATCAAACCTGCTGAGATTATTTTTATGTCTCTGGTTATCATTATTATATAATTAATGTTAGATGTACTTCTCTTATTATTATCATGATATTAGGTATTATGTTACTGCTCCTATTATTTAAATATTTTTACTACATTTTTAACCTATTTTTAAACCTAATAATTACTATTTTCTGTTTTTTATTATTATTATTATTATTTATATTATTATTATTTTACTTACTAAATTTGATGCTGTTGATGTTCCTACAGCTTGTATTTTGGAGGCACACTGTCCATCAGTGTCTCATCCGTTTGAGGAGGATGGTTGCTTCTATGCCGGCTGGTTGTGAACACGTTGTCTCTTTGACGTCTGGTTCTGAACACATGTTGTATTTTGCACCATTCTTCTTTTAGCTCTTGAATAATCTTTGTTCTTTTTCTTCTTAGTGTCTTCTTCATCTTCGTCTAGGTCTTTCACCTCCCGATACTTCATTGGGTCAGATATAACCACTTGATTCCACTGCCCTGGTGTCATTGATGGCGGCTCAGGTCTTTTTATATATAAAGGACATGTCAGATATTTTTTCACTGTTCCTTGTTTACATCCTGAATATTTCTTTTTTTTCTTCTTAGTGTCTTCTTCATCTTCGTCCAGGTCTTTCACCTCCCGATATTTCATTGGGTCAGATATAACCACTTGATTCCACTGCCCTGGAGTCATTGATGGCGGCTCAGGTCTTTTTTTATATAAAGGACATGTCAGATATTTTTGCACTGTTCCTTGCTTAGGTCTTGAAACTTTCTTCTTTTTCTTCTTAGTGTCTTCTTCATCTTCGTCCAGGTCTTTCACCTCCCGATACTTCATTGGATTAGATATAACCACTTGATTCCACTGTCCTGGTGTCATTGATGGCGGCTCAGGTCTTTTTTCATTTAAAGAAGATGTCATATATTTTTGCTCCGTTCCTTGTGTAGCTTCTGAATCTTTCTTTTCTTTCTTCTTTTTGTTTTTCTCATCTTCTTTCAGATCTTTCTCCTCCGGATACTCCATTTGTTCCATTTTCTCCTCTTCTTTCTGCTCTTCTGGCGTCACTGATGGTGGCTCAGGTCTTTTTTCATAAAGAGGAAACGGAAGCTATTGTTTCTGGGCTTCGCGGTTGGTCGGCATCAGGCGCTAAGAAAAGAAGAGTCAGTTAATTGTCTGCTTAGATTTTCCTTTACATCTATGGACAAAACATGAGGACATAATATGCGGTGTGATCAGTCACCTCCATCTTGAAGATCGGTAATGGGAGGAATCTGGTACAGTAGATGAGCAGTTGGTCTTCTGCCTCCTCCTTTGTTCTGGGACAAGCTGGAGAGAAAACACAAGCAGATAATGGGATTAATCATATAATATCCAGAATTCCTTAAAATTACAGGAAAATTCCTTTAACCCAAATCACTGTGACCTGCTGGATTCTGAATGATTCTGTGCACAGAAAATCACACAAATTACTATTGAAAACCATTCTCACATGAGAAGTATCCAGAACCGAAGACGCATTCCTGGCGGCGGTAGACGTCCTAAAGAAAACAGAATCCGGTGAGTGTCCACTCATCACTCATCAGGGATGGACAATAGGACGAGGGTCCGTGTATAATAAAGCTGCGGACCTCCAGAGAGCTGCGGCTTGCTGCCATCTTGTAAATATCCCGTATTGTAGAATCCATAGCAAAATCTGTGAATCCAAAAAAGATTTAGTCACAGATCTGAAAAATACACTAACAAACAAAAAGTGAGCGTCCCCCCAGGTATCGGACCCCATTTACAGCAATTCATGGAGACAACAGGGTCACATGGAGCAAAGTCTTTACTGGGTGTTTGTAGTCTCCAGTATATGTAATATCACATGTAAAACATTGTACATTGGATTGTACTGGTGCCTGTAGATAAAGATATATGGCATACATGTATTTCTATGTTTTTCATGCAAATAAATACAGGTAACTCCAAAAAAATGACAGCGAAAGTGACTTCATTACTAGCACATAGAGCCGAACCCCCAATAACAGTGCCAGGACACTAATCCCACTGACAATAGTGGTAAATAATGCCTCAATAAATAATACTGGCAGCAGTGTCCTGTAGAACCTAAACATAAAATTCTGCTTTTCTGCAGCCACTAGGGGGAGCACAGTGCACCAGTGAATACAGATTATGCTGATAGCACCCCCTAGTGGACGGTGACAGCAGCTGTTGTGGCAGAATTCTCTGCTTTGCCCGGTTTCTCGCCTATATTGAGTTTAGGTGAAATGATAAAATCATCAGCGGATTCCAGATAACAGGAAAGAAGCATCGAGGAGATGAGATAAATCAGTGTCAGGTCATCAGGGGATGTGATGGCGGCTACTCACCAATATACAACTCCACTCGTCACTGTCTGCAATAGACTGAGGAGGAGTGACAGTTTGTTTGTGTTTATTTCTGCCAATTCATATCCAGCAATCTTATTGGCTGCTGACTAGTGGCATGGAACACACAGAATTTAAAGGGACAGGACACTCTTATTTCTCCACAGTGCATTTCATATAGACGTGCGATAACTCTGCTTAATATATGAAGCTGTGGAGATAATCTGGGGGAGGAGCTTTATGTTTTCATACACAGCAATTAAAATGTCACTATCAATATTGTCAGAACATTATATTCTACATATTATTAGAGTATCACTGGATGAAGGAGTTAATTATAAATTATATTATTTTCAATTATCTCTTCCTGATCAGGGTATTTTTCGAAATTTTCTTTTTATCACAAGACTGATGGTTTATTTCTACATTACCGTCATTTAAATTAATGAAGCTGACTGCGGCCGCGGTGTCAGTCTGACTGCAATGTCATAACTGGGATCCATTGGTTGCAATAAGTTCTGAGCTGATGGCGCTGAGGGATATTTTCTGATTTAGAAGGGAAGTGATCATATTATGTCTTTCATCTGCTGCACTGTTTCCTTGACCGACCATTGCATCTACACTGCTCAACGTTGCCCATTTCTTGGTGCATCTTTAAAATTACTTGAAGAACAAATCTTGAACCCCGTCTGCTTTGAAATTGTTGCCACTTTTTGCTGTACTCTGTCTTGACATGAAATTGTCTTCATCAACCTCACCTTTGCAGTTGAGTTTGACTTTTTCTCACCCAGTTTTTGTCTATTTTCTCACATTCCTGACTATAATCCCTCATAGTCCCTGATTCTGTGTTATGAGCAGGATAGTGGCTCAGTGGTTAGCACTGCTATTTTGAGGTCCTTGATTCAAATCCCTACAAGGACGTCTGCAAGGAGTCTGTATGGTTTCCCCATGTTTACGTAGGTTTGCTACAGGTGCTCCTTTTTCCTTCAACACTCCATGACATCTAGAGGATTATCATACCTTGTGCAGTGGTGGTCAAAACCTGGGCAATCATTAATCAGCAGTTCCCCGTGGAGCACAGTTTTCTACGGCAGAGTCCTTTTTTATGTAGAGTCAATGGGTAAGTCTCCATCTTATGTAGAGTGCAAGATCTTATGGTCAGCAGGGTCCACTTTCTCTCTTATGTAGAGTGTAAGCTCTTATGGTCAGTGGGGTCCTCTCTCCTTTAAAGTGTAAGCTCTTATGGTCTGCGGGGTGCTCTCATTTCTGTGGAGTGTAAGCTCTTATGGGCGCTGACAGCAGTAGAAGCTCCGTGCACCGGACATGATCATCAAGGGGTTCTTCTTGCAGACCGCTGGTAGACCCACACCGTGATTACATCTAATACACAGGGCCGCCGCTGCTGTCATCGCTTTACTGCAGTTGAATTCTTTGCACCGTCGCCGTAAATCATTCAAGTGCAGTAAAGCCTTGATGGCAGACAACAGCACCGTGCACCGCCCTATAAGACGACACCCGGGGTATGCCCAGTCCACGCATCAGATGCTGGGTGTGTGATTTCAGCAACATATGTTTAACTATAAAATTTTGCGGAGTTTCAGAAAAATACATACTTTAAAAGCCTCCGTGGACCGAGCTGCACAGAAGACTAGTGGGATAGGCGGATGCACGGTGGCTTCTCCAAGCCTGCTGCCCTGGAGTGGTAGGTCTACTACGGCGTCATGTATAGGGGGAGACATCATTCCAGGGCAATGGGGGGGAGAAGCCGACGGGTATCCACCTGACCCACTAGTGGGCGGCACGGTGGCTCGTGGTTAGCACTGCAGTCCTGCAGCGCTGGGGTTCTGAGTTCGAATCCCACCAAGGACACCATCTGCAAAGGAGTTTGTATGTTCTCCCTGTGTTTGCGTGGGTTTCCTTCCACACTCCAAAGACATATAGATAGGGAATTTAGATTGTGAGCCCCAATGGGGACAGTGTTCCTGATGTATGTAAAGCGCTGTGGAATATGTTAGCGCTATATAAAAATAAAGATTTATTTTTATTTTTTTTATTTTAGTCTTCTGTATGGCTCAATTCCTGAGGACGCGACTACGACATGTTGGGGTGTAGGTTCACGGCCATTCGGATCACCACTGCCACCACTGAACTAAGGTAAAAACATTTTTATTGTCTTTAATAAGCTTAGGTAGACTGTCATACCCCCTACACGGTATGGTTTTGACTGGGGTTGAATTCCTCTACTACTTATGAGTCCTTACTTAGTAGTTATAATACTACACTGTTAGTGATTTCACTTTGGTATACCGGCATTTTAGGACATGCTATGACATCCCATATGTTGAACTCAATACCATTGTCACATCTATATATACTGTGGGCTGTTTTAATATTTAAACCGGTCTGTGTACCTTATTTTGATCTTTTTTCTGCTGTTTTTAACTTCAATTATATATAATAAAAATATATTTTTAAAAAAAATATATTTTTTTTCTGACCTTGTTACTGGTTATTTTTTAGCTTATTGGTGCTGAAAATTGTGTTATACCGTTGTATCCAGTGCTGTCTGGTACTTTAGGACTATTGGTGATATAGCTATTAAACTATGTTTTAGAGCTGAACATATGTGGCTGAAATAATGTAGCCAGAGCTTGACACATACTGCCTGTGGGTCGGGCAGCATATTTGAGATGTAGGATTACGTTCCGTTTAAAGGGCCTTGTCATCTTACCTAAAATAAAAATCCATACCTAGTCCTTCTTCTCTGAAGAGGCTATTTGTACATTAAAATTCACAGAACATTGCATGGCCTATAAGGCTATGTGCCCACGGGGACAGTGTCCTGCGGATATATCCGCAAGACATTCCGCAGGTGCTCCCAGGAAACAGCACCACAACTTTTGTCTGTTTCCATGCTGCGGAATGTCCTGCGGATATGGTGCGGGCATTCTGCATTGAGGATACAGTACCATGGCTTCGGCACTGCATCCTCAATGCAGAACAAGTGCTGCAGTGATCGGGGTGCTCATACTTACCTCCATCATGCAGCACCTCACTTTCCGGCAGCCGGGTCACTCTCAGCGTCTGCAGAAGAAGGTGGGCGGGCCTGAACTACCTCCGGCTGTCAAATGACCGGAGCTCATGCAGGCTCCGCCCACCTCTTCCTTCCTGACCTGGATTCACCGCGCTCCTGTACACCGGACGGAGAAAGTGACTCCGGTGAGGCAGGTAAGTATATGGGACCCTGCGGAGAAATCCGCAACAATAATTGACATGCTGCAGATTTTTCCGCACGGAAATACGCACGATTTCCGCTGCGGAAAAATCCGCAGCGTGGGCACAGCATTTCCCAAATGCCATAGAAATGGCTGGGGAGTAGCTGTGCTGCAGATTTCTGGAAAATCCGCGGCTTTTGTGCGAGAAATCCGTGGAAAAATCTGCGCATTTTCCGCAGCGTGGGCACATAGCCTTAGTCTCCCTAAGATGACTTGACACTCTCCACAAGGATAAACGATCCCCCTTAGATCTCTAGTTAGAGGCTTCTCTCCCAAGCAAACCTGTTCTTTAGCCTTGCACTGAACAGGGTTAAACACACAGAAACATGAGTCTGGAAATGTAATTTACGTTGTTTTTTTCTGTTTTTTTTATCCTAAATCATGTAGCAAAGCCCTTTAAAGAGTGCTCATTACACAAATCAAGCAGGTCAGATGCTCGGATGGGCTCGATTCAAGTAACAAGTACAATGGAAGTCAATGGGGAACTCAAGCATTTTTCCAGAAGACCCTAATAGAAGAGCTGGGGGTCATGAAAATCACTGAAATGGATAGACACAGCATGGAGAGTATGCCTGGACTCCATTGTCGTTGCTGGGAATTAAATAAACAAATAATTAATGTAACAAATGATGTTGGGAACACAATAATAATAATAATAATAATAATAATATTAATAGAACTGCGCTTTTTTTGAAATTTTGTCGAACTTGGAATTTTTTCCAGTACATCACATGATAAAATGAATGACATCATTCAAAATTACAGCTTATTAAATGAAAACCAAGCCTCACACATCTAGAATAATGGAAAAATAAATGTATGGCTCTTAGAAGAAAAGGAGAAAAAGAACTAGAGCGCGCCCGGTCAGGAAGGAAGTAAATTCTCAGAGGAGCATTAGGTGCCCTATAAATCTCCTTATGCCTGCTTAGCACTCTTTACAAGGAGAAACATTATTCCTTAGATCGCACTGTCCAAACTGTCCTAGGAACCGTCCAATTCGCATGTTCCTCGTTCTTCTGTGTGCAGCCTGCGTTGCCTATATATAGTATAGTACCATACCATGTACTCCAGAGTCTCTGGACTTGTCTCACCTCGAGCACTTCTAAGACATAGTGTGTTAAAAAGCGTGGAATCAGGCAGGGCCATATTTATCATTAACTACCGCAGGTCCAGTGCCTGGGGCGGCGGGTCACGAGAGGTGGCGCCAGGAGCGAGAGTAAAAAAAAATATATTTCTTTTTTTGTTAAAATTTCCTTCTCCTCCCCAGACTCATTGCTAAAACCGGAGTTTTTGCAGGGGGTAAAGGGAAATAGTTGAAGGTCCCGGAATTATTTTGTATTAGCATCTTTAAGACGCTAATACAAATCATCCTCCGTACCTGCTCCTTGCGCGCTGGCACTTCCGGGGTCAGGAGCTCCAATCAGCTCCCTGACATGGCGCGCTTCCTGATGATGTCACAGGCAGTGCGATGTGTTTACCTCATCGCTGCCGGCGTCTCTGCAGAGTACTGCTGAGGAGGGGAGGAGAAGTCACTGGTGCCGGTAAGCGCTGTAGAGCCAAGAATAGTGGCGGCAGATGGCGGGGTGTGATCTCTATGGGACAGGGGCAGAAGCATAGGGAGCACTCTGTATGGGAAAAGGGGTTGTATGGGGTGTGATCTACAGTTAGGTCCAGAAATATTTGGACAGTGACACAAGTTTTGTTATTTTAGCTGTTTACAAAAACATGTTCAGAAATACAATTATATATATAATATGGGCTGAAAGTGCACACTCCCAGCTGCAATATGAGAGTTTTCACATCCAAATCGGAGAAAGGGTTTAGGAATCATAGCTCTGTAATGCATAGCCTCCTCTTTTTCAAGGGACCAAAAGTAATTGGACAAGGGACTCTAAGGGCTGCAATTAACTCTGAAGGTGTCTCCTTCGTTAACCTGTAATCAATGAAGTAGTTAAAAGGTCTGGGGTTGATTACAGGTGTGTGGTTTTGCATTTGGAAGCTGTTGCTGTGACCAGACAACATGCGGTCTAAGGAACTCTCAATTGAGGTGAAGCAGAACATCCTGAGGCTGAAAAAAAAGAAAAAATCCATCAGAGAGATAGCAGACATGCTTGGAGTAGCAAAATCAACAGTCGGGTACATTCTGAGAAAAAATGAATTGACTGGTGAGCTTGGGAACTCAAAAAGGCTTGGACGTCCACGGATGACAACAGTAGTGGATGATCCCCGCATACTTTCTTTGGTGAAGAAGAACCCGTTCACAACATCAACTGAAGTCCAGAACACTCTCAGTGAAGTAGGTGTATCTGTCTCTAAGTCAACAGTAAAGAGAAGACTCCATGAAAGTAAATACAAAGGGTTCACATCTAGATGCAAACCATTCATCAATTCCAAAAATAGACAGGCCAGAGTTAAATTTGCTGAAAAACACCTCATGAAGCCAGCTCAGTTCTGGAAAAGTATTCTATGGACAGATGAGACAAAGATCAACCTGTACCAGAATGATGGGAAGAAAAAAGTTTGGAGAAGAAAGGGAACGGCACATGATCCAAGGCACACCACATCCTCTGTAAAACATGGTGGAGGCAACGTGATGGCATGGGCATGCATGGCTTTCAATGGCACTGGGTCACTTGTGTTTATTGATGACATAACAGCAGACAAGAGTAGCCGGATGAATTCTGAAGTGTACCGGGATATACTTTCAGCCCAGATTCAGCCAAATGCCGCAAAGTTGATCGGACGGCGCTTCATAGTACAGATGGACAATGACCCCAAGCATACAGCCAAAGCTACCCAGGAGTTCATGAGTGCAAAAAAGTGGAACATTCTGCAATGGCCAAGTCAATCACCAGATCTTAACCCAATTGAGCATGCATTTCACTTGCTCAAATCCAGACTTAAGACGGAAAGACCCACAAACAAGCAAGACCTGAAGGCTGCGGCTGTAAAGGCCTGGCAAAGCATTAAGAAGGAGGAAACCCAGCGTTTGGTGATGTCCATGGGTTCCAGACTTAAGGCAGTGATTGCCTCCAAAGGATTCGCAACAAAATATTGAAAATAAAAATATTTTGTTTGGGTTTGGTTTATTTGTCCAATTACTTTTGACCTCCTAAAATGTGGAGTGTTTGTAAAGAAATGTGTACAATTCCTACAATTTCTATCAGATATTTTTGTTCAAACCTTCAAATTAAACGTTACAATCTGCACTTGAATTCTGTTGTAGAGGTTTCATTTCAATTCCAATGTGGTGGCATGCAGAGCCCAACTCGCGAAAATTGTGTCACGGTCAAATATTTCTGGACCTAACTGTATATGGGGCATGGAGCAGCAGCATAGGGAGGGCTCTGTATGATAAAGGGGGTGCATGGAGTTGGCTCTGTGTTGGCTCACAATATGGGGTGTGATCTGTATGGGGCAGTGGACAGCCTGCAGGGTGGAATCACTGTGGAAAAGGAAACAGTGTGTGGTGAGCTCAGTATGAAAAAGGGGGCAGCGTGGGTTGGACTCAGTATGGAGAAAGGGCAACATGGCTCATTATGTAGAAGTCTAATGTGAGGGAGACAGTTCAAATAGGGGGCAGCATGTGGTGCAGATAGTTTGGAGATCGTAGTTCATAAGTGAGGAGGGTGTAGTGGGTGTAACTCATGAGTGGAAACGTAGTATATAAAGGGGCAGTGTGGAAGCCATGTACCATAATATGGACAGTGTTGGGTCATGTTTTGTGTAGGGATTAAAGTGAGGGACAATCATTTATTTTGGGGGCTTATTTAGGGCACAGCATGGGTAGTTATTTTTATAATGACATGTTATTTTTAAGGGCACTGTGCCGGGATGTGCTACAGAAGAGTGGAGAAGATAGAGGTCTGCAGAGACGAACTGTGGATGTGAAGTCATTATGGCACCAGGTAACAAGGTCTGAGGCTGGATAAATGCAGGTGATAGTTACACATTGGCTAAATTTAGGTTTTAAGTGATTGCTCATCCATATCCAGCAGATGGTTAGTGGTTTAATAGCTGCTCAGCCTGTGACCGCACTTTCGTGTGCACAGTACGATCTTTAATATGATCATCCTGTGCACATAGAATAGCATTGTTCTTGGCAGCGTGTGTTCAAAGGACAATATGCGGCCAAAAAAGATATTTAAAGGCGTATGTCACCCCCCAAATGCCAATTAAACTGTACAAACATTTTTTGGTGGAACATAGCCAATATAAATATCATGCCAGGTAGATACAATGTAACCTAACAAAAAAAAATCTATATATTTTTTTTTTTTTGTACTTAGGGGGCATTGTGCACTTTTGGCGTAGCCTATACCATAAACTAAAGGGAATCTTTTATCAAATGTTAAGTTGAGTTGTATACACCTGGAATGATTTCTGTATGGGCTGTATACACCTGGTATGAATTCTGTCTGAGCTGTATACACCTGGCATGATTTCTGTGTGAGCTATATGCACCTGGCATGATTTCTGTGTGAGCTATATGCACCTGGCATGATTTCTGTGTGAGCGATATACACCTGGTGTGATTTCAGTTTGAGCTGTATACACCTGGTATGATTTCTGTATGAGCTGTTTACGTCTGGTGTGATTTCTGTATGGGCTGTATACACCTGGTTTGATTTCTGTATTGGCTTTATACATCTGGTCTGATTTCTGTATGACCTGTAAAGACCTGGTATGATTTTTGTAAGGGCTGTATACACCTGGTATGATTTCTGTATGGGTTGTATACACCTGGTATCATTTCTGTATGAGTGGTATACACCTGACATGATTTCTGTATAGGCTGTATACACCTGGTATCATTTCTGTATGAGCTGTATACACCTGGCATGTTTTCTGTATGAGCTGTGTACACCTGGTGTGATTTCTGTATGGGCTGTATACACCTGGTATGATTTCTCTATGGGCTGTATACACCTTGTATGATTTCTGTGTGGGCTGTATACACCTGGTATTATTTCTGTGTGGGCTGTATATACCTGGTGTGATTTCAGTTTAAGCAGTGTACACCTGGTATGATTGCTGCATGGGCAGTATACACCTGGTGTGATTTCTGTATGGGCAGTATACATCTGGCGTGATTTCTGTATGACCTGTAAACACCTGGTATGATTTCTGTATGAGCTGTGTACATACTGTGATATTTCTGTATGGGCTGTATATACCTGGTGTGATTTCTGTATGAGCTGTATACACCTGGTATGATTTCTGTATGGGCTATATACATCTGGTATGATTTCTATATGGGATGTATACACCTGGTCTTATTTTTGTATGAGCTGTATACAGCTATAAATAGTTCTGTATGGGCTGTATACACCTGTTATGGTTTCTTTATAGACTTTATACACTTGGTATGATTTCTGTATAGGCTGTATACATTTGGTGTGATTTCTGTATGTGCTGTGTACTCCTGGTATGTTTTCTGTATAGGCTGTATACATTTGGTATGATTTCTGTATGGGCTGTGTACACCTGATCTGATTTCTGTTTGTGTTGCATACACTCCTGGTACGATTTCTGTATAAGCTGTATACACCTGGTGTGATTTCTCTATGGGCTGTATACACCTGGTATGATTTCTCTATGGGCTGTATACACCTGGTATTATTTCTGTATACACCTGGAGTAATCTCAGTTTAAGCTGTATACACCTGGTATGATTGCTGTATGAGTTGTATACATCTGGTGTGATTTATGTAAGGGCTATATACACCTGGTGTGATTTCTGTATAGGCAGTATACATCTGGCGTGATTTCTGTATGACCTGTAAACACCTGGTATGATTCTGTATGAGCTGTATATACATGATATGATTTCTATATGGGCTGTGGACATATTGTGTGATTTCTTTATGGGCTGCATACATCTGTTATGGTTTCTTTATAGACTTTATACACTTGGTATGATTTCTGTATAGGCTGTATACATTTAGTGTGATTTCTGTATGTGCTGTGTACTCCTGGTATGTTTTCTGTATAGGCTGTATACATTTGGTATGATTTCTGTATGGGCTGTGTACACCTGATCTGATTTCTGTTTGTGTTGTATACACTCCTGGTACGATTTCTGTATAAGCTGTATACACCTGGTGTGATTTCTCTATGGGCTGTATACACCTGGTATGATTTCTCTATGGGCTGTATACACCTGGTATTATTTCTGTATACACCTGGAGTAATCTCAGTTTAAGCTGTATACACCTGGTATGATTGCTGTATGAGTTGTATACATCTGGTGTGATTTCTGTATGGGCTGTATACACCAGGTTTAATTTCTTTATGGGCTGTATACACATGGTATTTTTTTGTATAGGCTGTATTCACCTGGTTTGATTTCTGTATGAACTCTATACACCTGATTTGATTTCTGTATATGCTTTATACACCTGGTATGATTTCTGTATGGGCTGTTTACACCAGGTTTGATTTGTTTATGGGCTGTATACACCTGGTATGATTTCCGTATAGGCTGTATACAGCTGGTATGATTTTTGTATGGGCTGTATACACCTGGTATGATTTCTGTATGAGCTGTATACACCTAGTATGATTTCTGTATGAGCTGTATGCACCTGGTATGATTTATGTATGGATTGTATGCACCTTTTGTCATTACTGTATAATCTCTATACACCTGGTATGATTTCTGTATGAGCTGTGTACACCTGGAATGATTTCTGTATATGGTGTCTTCACCTGATATGATTTTAGTATGAGCTGTATACACCTGGTATGGTTTCAGTATGAGCTGTATATACATGGTATGATTTCTGTAAGAGCTGTATACACCTGGTATTATTTATGTATGAGCTGTATACACCTAGTATGATTTCTGTATAGGCTGTATACACCTGGTATGATTTCTGTATGTGCTGTGTACACCTGGGTTGATTTTTGTATGAGCTATATACACCTGGTATGATTTCTTTATGAGCTGTATTCACCTGGTATGATTTCTATATAGGTTTTATACACCTGGTATGATTTCTGTATAGGCTGTATACAAATGGTGTGATTTCTGTATGTGCTGTGTATACCTGGGTTGATTTCTGTATGAGCTGTATACACCTGGTTTGATTTCTGTATGAGCTGTGTTCATATTGTGTCATTTCTTTATGGGCTGTATACACCTCATTTAATTTCTCTATGGGCTGTATACAACTGATATTATTTCTGTATAGGCTGTATACACCTGGTATGATTTCTTTATGAGCTGTATTCACCTGGTATGATTTCTATATAGGCTGTATACACCTGGTATAATTTCTGTATAGGCTGTATACAGCTGGTATGATTTTTGTATAGGCTGTATACACCTGGTATGATTTCTGTATGAACTGTATACACCTAGGATGTTTTCTGTATGAGCTGTATAAACCTGGCATGATTTCTGTATGAGCTGTAGAAATTATGATTTGTTTGTGAGCTCTACACAGCAGCCTGGTATGATTTCTGTATGAGCTGTGTACACCTGGTATGATTTCTGTATGAGCTGTGTACACCTGGTATGATTTCTGTATGAGCTGTATACACCTGGTATGATTTCTGTATAGGCTGTATACACTTGGTGTCATTTCTGTATGAGCTGTATACACCTGGTATGAGTTCTGTATTGGCTGTATACCCCTAGTATGATATCTGTATGAGCTGTATACACCTGGTATGATTGCTGTGTACTCTATATACACCTAGTATGATTTCTATATGAGCTGTGTACACCTGGCATGATTTCTGTATGAGCTGTATACACCTAGTATGATTTCTGTATAGCCTGCCCTGTATACAAATGGTGTGATTTTTGTATAGGCTGTGTACACCTGGTATGATTTCTGTATGACTGTATACACCTGGTATGATTTCTGTATGAGCGGTGTACATTTTGTGTGATTTCTTTATGGGCTGTATACATCTTGTATGATTTTTGTATGGGCTGTATACACCTGGTATGTTTTCTGTATGAGCTGTATACATCTAGTATGTTTTCTGTATGAGCTGTATACACCTGGCATGATTTCTGTATAGGCTGTAAAGAAATGGTGTGATTTTTTTTTTTATGAGCTGTATACACCTGGTACAATTTCTGTATGAGCTGTAAACACCTGGTATGATTTCTGTATAGGCTGTATATAAATGTTGTGATTTCTGTATGGGCTGTATACTCCTGGTATGATTTCTGTATGAGCTGTATACACCTTGTATGATTTCTGTATGAGCTGTATAAACCTGGTATGATTTGTTTGCGAGCTCTATACAGCAGCCTGGTATGATTTCTGTATTGGCTGTATACACCTGGTATGATTTCTGCATGAGCTGTATACATCTGGTATGATTTATGTATGGACTGTATACACCTGGTGTAATTTCTGTATAATCTCTATACACCTGGTATGATTTCTGTATGAGCTGTGTACACTTGGAATAATTTCTGTATATGGTGTATACACCTGGTGTGATTTCAGTATGAGCTGTATACACCTGGTATGGTTTCAGTGTGAGCTGTATTTACATGGTATGATTTCTTTAAGAGCTGTATACACCTGGTATTATTTATGTATGAGCTGTAAACACCTGTTATGTTTTCTATATGGGCTCTATACACCTTGTTTGATTTATGTATGGGCTGTGCACACCTGGTATGATTTCTGTATGAGATGTATACACCTGGTATGATTTCTGTATGAGCTATATACACCTGGTGTGATTTTTGTATGAGCGGTAAACACGTGGTATGATTTCTGTGTGAGCTGTATACACCCGGTTTGATTTCAGTTTAAGCTGTATACACCTGGTATGATTGTTGTATGAGCTGTATACATCTGGTGTGATTTATGTATGGGCTGTATATACCTGGTGTGATTTCTGTATGGGCTGGATACGTCTGGCGTGATTTCTGTATGGGCTGTATACACCTGGTGTGATTTCTGTATGGTCTGTATACACCTGGTGTTATTTTTGTATGAGCTGTATACACCTATAATGATTTCTTTTTGGGCTGTATACACCTGATGTGCCTTTTGTATGGGCTCTATACACATGGTCTAAGTTCTGTATGAGCTGTATAGACCTAGAATGATTTCAGTTTGAGCTATATACACCTGGTATGATTTCTGTATGAGCTATATGCACCTGGTGTGATTTGTGTATGAGCGGTATACACCTGGTATGATTTCTGTATGAGCTGTATACACATGATATGATTTCTGTATGGGCTATATACACCTGGTGTGAATTCTGTATGAGCTGTATACACCTGGTGTTATTTTTGTATGAGCTGTATACACCTATAATGATTTCTGTATGGGCTGTATACACCTGGTATTATTTCTGTATGAGCTGTATACATCTGGTGTGATTTATGTAAGGACTGTATACACCTGGTGTGATTTCTGTATGGGCAGTATACATCTCGCATGATTTCTGTATGACCTGTAAACACATGGTATGATTTCTGTATGAGCTGTGTACATATTGTGTGATTTCTGTATGGGCTGTATACACCTGATGTGTCTTCTGTATGAGATATATGCACCTGGTGTGATTTTTTTGTATGAGTGATATACACCTGGTGTGATTTCAGTTTGAGCTGTATACACCTGGTATGATTTCTGTATGGGCTGTATACACCTGGTATTATTTCTGTATGAGCTGTATACATCTGGTGTGATTTATGTAAGGGCTGTATACACCTGGTGTGATTTCTGTATAGGCAGTATACATCTCGCATGATTTCTGTATGACCTGTAAACACATGGTATGATTTCTGTATGAGCTGTGTACACCTGGTATGATTTCTGTATGGGCTGTATACACCTGGTGTGATTTCTGTATGAGCTTTATACACCTGGTATGATTTCTGTTTGAGCTGTATATACATGGTATTATTTCTGTATGAGCTGTATACACCTGGTATGACTTCTGCATGAGCTGTATACACCTGGTATGATTTGTTAATGAGCTGTATACACCTAGTATGATTTCTGTATAAGCTGTATACATTTGGTGTAATTTCAGTATGACGTGTAAACACCTGGTATGATTTCTGTATGAGCTGTGTACATATTGTGTGATTTCTGTATGGGCGGTATACCCCTAGTATGATATCTGTATGAGCTGTATACACCTGGTATGATTTCTTTATGAGCTGTATTCAATTGGTATGATTTCTATATAGGTTTTATACACCTAGTATGATTTCTGTATATGCTGTATACAAATGGTGTGATTTCTGTATGTGCTGTGTATACCTCGGTTGATTTCTGTATGAGCTGTATACACCTGGTATGATTTCTGTATAGGCTGTATATAAATGTTGTGATTTCTGTATGGGCTGTATACTCCTGGTATGATTTCTGTATGAGCTGTATACACCTTGTATGATTTCTGTATGAGCTGTATAAACCTGGTATGATTTGTTTGCGAGCTCTATACAGCAGCCTGGTATGATTTCTGTATTGGCTGTATACACCTGGTATGATTTCTGCATGAGCTGTATACATCTGGTATGATTTATGTATGGACTGTATACACCTGGTGTAATTTCTGTATAATCTCTATACACCTGGTATGATTTCTGTATGAGCTGTGTACACTTGGAATAATTTCTGTATATGGTGTATACACCTGGTGTGATTTCAGTATGAGCTGTATACACCTGGTATGGTTTCAGTGTGAGCTGTATTTACATGGTATGATTTCTTTAAGAGCTGTATACACCTGGTATTATTTATGTATGAGCTGTAAACACCTGTTATGTTTTCTATATGGGCTCTATACACCTTGTTTGATTTATGTATGGGCTGTGCACACCTGGTATGATTTCTGTATGAGATGTATACACCTGGTATGATTTCTGTATGAGCTATATACACCTGGTGTGATTTTTGTATGAGCGGTAAACACGTGGTATGATTTCTGTGTGAGCTGTATACACCCGGTTTGATTTCAGTTTAAGCTGTATACACCTGGTATGATTGTTGTATGAGCTGTATACATCTGGTGTGATTTATGTATGGGCTGTATATACCTGGTGTGATTTCTGTATGGGCTGGATACGTCTGGCGTGATTTCTGTATGGGCTGTATACACCTGGTGTGATTTCTGTATGGTCTGTATACACCTGGTGTTATTTTTGTATGAGCTGTATACACCTATAATGATTTCTTTTTGGGCTGTATACACCTGATGTGCCTTTTGTATGGGCTCTATACACATGGTCTAAGTTCTGTATGAGCTGTATAGACCTAGAATGATTTCAGTTTGAGCTATATACACCTGGTATGATTTCTGTATGAGCTATATGCACCTGGTGTGATTTGTGTATGAGCGGTATACACCTGGTATGATTTCTGTATGAGCTGTATACACATGATATGATTTCTGTATGGGCTATATACACCTGGTGTGAATTCTGTATGAGCTGTATACACCTGGTGTTATTTTTGTATGAGCTGTATACACCTATAATGATTTCTGTATGGGCTGTATACACCTGGTATTATTTCTGTATGAGCTGTATACATCTGGTGTGATTTATGTAAGGACTGTATACACCTGGTGTGATTTCTGTATAGGCAGTATACATCTCGCATGATTTCTGTATGACCTGTAAACACATGGTATGATTTCTGTATGAGCTGTGTACATATTGTGTGATTTCTGTATGGGCTGTATACACCTGATGTGTCTTCTGTATGAGATATATGCACCTGGTGTGATTTTTTGTATGAGTGATATACACCTGGTGTGATTTCAGTTTGAGCTGTATACACCTGGTATGATTTCTGTATGGGCTGTATACACCTGGTATTATTTCTGTATGAGCTGTATACATCTGGTGTGATTTATGTAAGGGCTGTATACACCTGGTGTGATTTCTGTATAGGCAGTATACATCTCGCATGATTTCTGTATGACCTGTAAACACATGGTATGATTTCTGTATGAGCTGTGTACACCTGGTATGATTTCTGTATGGGCTGTATACACCTGGTGTGATTTCTGTATGAGCTTTATACACCTGGTATGATTTCTGTTTGAGCTGTATATACATGGTATTATTTCTGTATGAGCTGTATACACCTGGTATGACTTCTGCATGAGCTGTATACACCTGGTATGATTTGTTAATGAGCTGTATACACCTAGTATGATTTCTGTATAAGCTGTATACATTTGGTGTAATTTCAGTATGACGTGTAAACACCTGGTATGATTTCTGTATGAGCTGTGTACATATTGTGTGATTTCTGTATGGGCGGTATACCCCTAGTATGATATCTGTATGAGCTGTATACACCTGGTATGATTTCTTTATGAGCTGTATTCAATTGGTATGATTTCTATATAGGTTTTATACACCTAGTATGATTTCTGTATATGCTGTATACAAATGGTGTGATTTCTGTATGTGCTGTGTATACCTCGGTTGATTTCTGTATGAGCTGTATACACCTGGTATGATTTCTGTATGAGCTGTGTTCATATTGTGTCATTTCTTTATGGGCTGTATACACCTCGTTTAATTTCTCTATGGGCTGTATACAACTGATATTATTTCTGTATAGGCTGTATACACCTGGTGTGATTTCTGTATGTCCTGTGTACACCTGGCATAATTTCTGTATGAGCTGTATACATCTAGTATGATTTCTGTATAGGCTGTATACAAATGGTGTGATTTTTGTATGGGCTGTGTACACCTTGTATGATTTCTATATGGGCTGTATACACCTGGTATGATTTCTTTATGAGCTGTATACACCTGGTATGATTTCTGTATAGGCTGTATACAGCTGGTATGATTTTTGTATGGGCTGTATACACCTGGTATGATATCTGTATGAGATGTATACACCTGGTATGATTTCTGTATGAGCTATATACACCTGGTGTGATTTTTGTATGAGCGGTATACACCTGGTATAATTTCTGTGTGAGCTGTATACACCCGGTGGGATTTCAGTTTAAGCTGTATAAACCTGGTATGATTGTTGTATGGGCTGTATATACCTGGTGTGATTTCTGTATGGCCTGGATACATCTGGCGTGATTTCTGTATGGGCTGTATACACCTGGTGTGATTTCTGTATGGTCTGTATACACCTGGTGTTATTTTTGTATGAGCTGTATACACCTATAATGATTTCTTTTTGGGCTGTATACACCTGATGTGCCTTCTGTATGGGCTCTATACACATGGTCTAAGTTCTGTTTGAGCTGTGTAGACCTAGAATGATTTCAGTTTGAGCTATATACACCTGGTATGATTTCTGTATGAGCTATATGCACCTGGTGTGATTTCTGTTTGAGCGGTATACACCTGGTATGATTTCTGTATGAGCTGTATACACATGATATGATTTCTGTATGGGCTATATACACCTGGTGTGAATTCTGTATGAGCTGTATACACCTGGTGTTATTTTTGTATGAGCTGTATACACCTATAATGATTTCTGTATGGGCTGTATACACCTGATGTGTCTTCTGTATGAGATATATGCACCTGGTGTGATTTTTGTATGAGTGATATACACCTGGTGTGATTTCAGTTTGAGCTCTATACACCTGGTATGATTTCTGTATGAGCTGTATACGTCTGGTGTAATTTCTGTATGGGCTGTATACACCTGGTTTGATTTCTGTATGGGCTGTATAAATCTGGTCTGATTTCTGTATGACCTGTAAACACCTGGTATGATTTCTGTATGGGCTGTATATACCTGGTTTGATTTCTGTATTGGTTGTATACACCTGTTTTGATTTCTGTATGAGCTGTATACAACTGATATGATTTCTGTAAGAGTGTATACATCTGGTATGATTTCTGTATTGGTTGTATACACCTGGTGTGATTTCTGTATAGGCTGTATGCACCTGGCATGATTTCTGTATGAGCTGTATACACCTCGTATGATTTCTGTATGGGCTGTGTACACCTGGCAAAAATTCTGTATGTGCTGTATACACCTGGTAGAATTTCTGTATAGGCTATATACACCTGGTATAAGTAGTTTATGAGCAGTATACACATGATATGATTTCTGTATGGGATGTATACACCTGGTATGATTTCTGTATGAGCTTTATACACCTGGTATGATTTCTGTATGAGCTGTATACACCTTATGAGCTGTATACACCTGGAAAGATTTCTGTATGAGCTCTATACACCTGTGTTGTGAATGTCAGTTATGCTTTTGCTGCTGTGAGGCTCCCTCTTGTGGCCAGGAATGGTTTGGACAGAGACCAGGTGTGCTGGAGCAATGGGTATTTCCATTGCTAACTCTCTGTTTATTTAAACCCTGGCCTCCTAGCAGGCTGAGTCGGTTATTATTTGTTCTTTAGTTCTCCAGCCTTTTCATCTTGCTCCAGACCACATCTACCCCAGATAAGTGCTTGGTTCTTTCTTAGTTGTTTTGTTTTTTTTTGTTCTTATCTGGGTTTGTCATTTACTGTGGTTATTGTCAGTTTATTTGCATGCAGGAATCTTCCCTCTTTGTTGCTTAGCTGGGAAGCTCCCTGCATCTATGTTTGGAGTTTTGCTTCTATAAGTCCATGTGTTTGTTGCTTCTTGAATTTGTAATTGTTCCTGTTTTCTGTTCATTGGTTTGACAAGAGCACCTGATATAGGACGGAGTACAGATCATGCGATCTGAGGACCTTTTTGTACTATCAGATATTTGGGTTTTAGTAGGGTTTTTCTCTGGCCACCATCAGCCCCTTTCCAACCTTTTCTATTTAGTTAGTGGTCCTCACCTTTGCTAATCCTATCATCCATCTGTGTATTATATTTTCCTATATCACCGTAGTCTTTGAATGTGGGGGGCTTGCTATACCTTTTGCGGTCTATTTCTGAGGCAAAGAGTTATTCATCTTTCCTTCCTTTATGACAGGTAGTTCTCCGGCTGGGTTCACGATGCATAGGATGTTAGTTCACCCCTCAGCTACTTAAAGTGTTGATGGTCAGTAAGGGGATGGCGGCCAGATTAGTTGCCAATGCTCTTGTCACCTTTTTGCCAATGATCTATTGTGATCATCCATGGTTCTGGATCATAACACACCTGGTATGATTTCTGTATGAGCTGTATACGTCTGGTGTGATTTCTGGATGGGCTGTATACACCTGGTTTGATTTCTGTTTTTGGGTGTATACATCTGGTCTGATTTCTGTATGAGCTGTGTACATCTGGTGTGATTTCTGTATGGGTTGTGTACACCTGTTTTGATTTCTGTATGAGCTGTATATGTGCCGCCCCGTGCCAGCAGCCTGCGCTGCTCAGATCCAGACCTTCCGGTGGGTGGCTCGAGGGTCTCCGGGCCCGGAGGTCTCGCCGACATGCCGAATAAAATGGGGGGGACGTAGATGTACGGGCTAGGCCGTATTAGGTTCATGACGCCACCCACGGTGTGTGGTGAGGTATGGCACCACCGCTGCTGTTGTAGGGGCACCTGGGGGAGATGTTGTGCAGCAAGTTGTTAACCCCTCCATGGGCAGGAATGGTGGCCCCGGGGCCTGATGGCTCGGTAGAGTGGATAGCGACCACAGGGATTGTCTGTGTACTCACGGTTAAGAAACCACACAATTCTCTGGTAAAGCAAGATGATGGTGGCCGGTGCTGCGGCCGGTTGCATTTGTATCCCCCCCCCCGGTTGGTGGTCTCTATCCTTTTCCTGCACTGTTTTGTGTAAGTTACACTTCCTCTTGTGAAACTCAGGAGTCCGCTCCCGGTTGGATGCGGCCTAAGGAGGCGTGCCCGCAGACGCTGGCCCGTGGGATCTATGGGCCCTGGCGGTGAACTCCTATCCCTATCGATAGGCTGTTGTCTTCTATGAGGGACTTTGGGTGGGATAAGACCTCTAGTCCTGGCCTCAATCGGTGAATTAACCAGCCCCGGTTGGTTCCGGTCCTGGCTTCAGGGTCCGAGTACCCCCTTTTGTGCTACGGTTTCCGTGTCGGTTCCCCGTGTCAGTACCGGCGGGCTACAACCCTGTCCCGGTCCACCTCAGTTCCACCGAGCCGTCTTCCCAGCTCCTGCTGACGGAGACCACCGTCTGCCTCCTAGCCAAAGGCAACAGGGCTCCTACCCTGATACCGGTCAGTCAGCTTCAGGCCTGACACACAGGCCTGACCTTGAACTTCAACTGATCTGCACTTCACTAACTACTTTCCCGCCCCGGGCTGCCTAGACCCCTGGGTGGGCGTGTACCAACCGCCTGGTTACGCCCACTGGTCTGTCTATCTGTCCCTAAGGGGGGTGACTAGGGCTTAATGGTTGGCTGTGTGTTTCTTAATGGGGGATGGTGTTATGCGGGGGCCTATCTGTGACTACCTGGTTTTGCCAGAGCGTCACATACCCCCTTGGTTAAAAACAGACCGTCCGTGGGCTGTCCGACCACCACCGTTTATTGAACTGGAAAAGATAAAAAAAGGGGTAAAACAGTTTACAATAATAATAATATATTTACAATTAAGCATATTTAGTTTTACTTCCCTTACGGGAGGCATGTTACTTGAACGTTGCACATATAATAAACCGGGACGGGACAGACCGGGTCCTTCTCACCTCACCCCCACCCAAACAAATCTAGCCTTGATGCTGCCTCTAAAACCAGGTCAGCACCCCTTTTCCCGAGTCCAGGAAACAGGTTCGGGTGGTGCCCAAATGGGCCAGGTAAAAAGTTCCTTACCCGGCAGTCCTTTTCAAGGGCTCCGCGTCCAGGGGACCCCTGACCCGGAGGATGGTCACCGGTTTTGCTGGTGACCGGGCCTCGGCCTACTCTACTGCAGGCCCTTCCTCCAAACAGCCTCTCCAGAGACTGCGGCAGGTGAGAAGGTGGTCAGGGAGTATTTACAAAACCCAAAAGTTTATGGGTTGGCCTGCAAGTTCTCAGCCATTGTCTTTAGAACTTTAAAACGGGAATCACAGACGGTCCCAACGGGGAACTCTCAACTTTTCGGTAGCTGGGAACCACTGCCTAACATTCTTCTTCTTCAGGGGAGGGCAAACCACCCCCTCTCTCTGCAATGCCGGGTGTAGGTCACCAGCTCCCCGGGCTCCAGGTCACAGTTGGGATGGCCAACGGGCAGGTGAGAGGCCATGTCCTCCGGGACACAAATATTTCGGCCTCCAGGCCCGGTTCATAAATAAAACCCCACCCATTTTGGGGGTTAAAATGTCAGACCTGGCCTTGACACATCGGGCCCCTCACTCGGAAAGTGGCATTTCTTAGATTGCTTTTTCCCGGCAGGTCCGGGACATGACCTCCGCCTTACGCTTCTCCCGGGCCGCAATCTCCTTGCCGAGCTGGCACCGCTGCCGCTCCCAGTACGGAGCATCTGCTGCCTGCTCTGGTTCAACCTGCACGGGGGCCGGGCCCATTCGGAGTCCCTCCGTGCTAGCTACGACCGGCACCTCTGGCAATGGAGGGCCCCACTGTGACGTGGCTCGTACGGCTGACCCGCAGGTGCATCCCTGCTGCGCCTCAGCCTAGGCCGGGAATCTGGGAGCGGTTGGTGCTTTTTGCAGTGCTGGCTTCAGGTCGGGGACTGTCACCGCTGCGGCCGGGCGGGTAGCCGGGGCCGTCGTCATCACGGGCATTTGCTCCTCCGGGACTGGACGGGACATCTTCCGGGCGGTGCACGGGCGTGGAGCTGGCGTGGGAACCGGGGTGGTGACAGACTCGCTGTCGGCGGCTTCTGCTGGCAGGCCCTCATGGGCGAATGGAACAGACACCACTGCCGGTGGTGGTGGCTGCGGACCGAGCGGGGTGTCGGCCACAGGCGCGGGCGACAAGGGGAGCAGCGTGACGGGCAGGCCGGGTCCCTCAGCCTGGTCGGCCGGTCCCTGGGGGACATAGGGGCGTGGGTCGCTTACCCGCTCCTCCGAGGCTGCTTCCACCTCACGGGCCCGAACGGCTGCCGCTAACTCCGCCATCTCGGCCGTCCATTGCTTGAGCATATGGCTCACCTGTGCCTGGATCCGGCGGCACATGCGCTCCGTCTGGGCTTCTACCCAGTCGGCTGTTCCGGGCGCGGGCTCCTTCGCTGCGGGCTTGCTAGATGGGTCAGCCATGCTGCACTGCTGGTATCCAGGAACGAGAAGCGTGGCAAGGTCCTGGGGTCCCTGCCCTTTATCTGCTTGGTTACATGTCGCAGAATCTTCACCCGCCCCCCTTGGTCTTTTGCCGGCACTCCTCTCTGTGGCTTGTTAGTTTCATTTTTCGACTTCCGGTTCGCTTTCCGGCTGCGTTCTCAGGGGGCGGGGATTCGGCTTTCATGCCCTTTTCTCGGGGAAGAGGATGCTGGGCGGGAGTTTTTGCGCCCAAAAATGGTGACAAGATGGCGACTTCTGAAAATTTTACAACGGATCACCGCTGACTGTCCACAAGGTAAGTGGATGGGTAAGTATCCTGTTCGTGACGCCAAGTTTCGGGGTAGGCCACCCCCGTGCCAGCAGCCTGCACTGCTCGGATCCGGACCTTCCGGTGGGTGGCTTGAGGATCTCTGGACCCGGGGGTCTCGCGGACACGCCGAATAAAATGGGGGGGACGTAGATGTACGGGCTAGGCTGTATTAGGTTCGTGACGCCACCCACGGTGTGTGGTGAGGTATGGCAACACCGCTGCTGTTGTAGGGGCACCTGGGGGAGATGTTGTGCAGCAAGTTGTTAACCCTCCGTGGGCAGGGGTGGTGGCCCCGGGGCCTAATGGCTCGGTACAGGGGATAGCGACCACAGGGAGTGTCTGTGTACTCACGGTTAAGAAGCCACACAAGTCTCTGGTAAACCAAGGTGATGGTGGCCGGTGCCGCGGCCGGTTGCATTCGTGTCCCCACCCGGTTGGTGGTCTCTATCCTTTTCCTGCACTGTTTTGTGTAAGTTAGACTTCCTTGTGTGAAACTCAGGAGTCCGCTCCCGGCTGGATGTGGCCTAAGGAGCCGTGCCCGCAGATGCTGGCTCGTGGGATCTATGTGCCCTGGCGGTGACCTCCTATCCATATCGGTGGACTGTTGTCTTCTATGAGGGACTTTGGGTGGGACAGGACCTCTAGTCCTGGCCTCAATCGGTGAATTAACCAGCCCCGCTTGGTTCCGGTCCTGGCTTCAGTGTCCGAGTACCCCCCTTTGTGCTCCGGTTTCCGGGTCGGTTCCCCGTGTCGGTACCGGCGGCTACAACCCTGTCCCGGTCCACCTTTGTTCCACCGAGCCATCTTTCCGTCTCCTGCTGACGGAGACCACCATCTGCCTCCTAGCCAAAGGCAACAGGGCTCCTACCCTGGTACCGGTCAGTCAGCTTCACGCCTGACACACAGGCCTGACCTTGAACTTCAACTGATCTGCACTTCACTAACTACTTTCCCGCCCCGGGCTGCCTAGACTCTGGGTGGGCGTGTACCAACCGCCTGGTTACACCCACTGGTGTGTCTATCTGTCTCTAAGGGGGGTGACTAGGGTTTAATGATTGTTTGTGTGTTTCCTAATGGGGGACGGTGTTATGCGGGGGCATATCTGTGACTACCTGGTTTTACCAGGGCGTCACATATACACCTGGTATGATTTCCGTATTGGCTGTATACACCTGGTGTGATTTCTGCATGGGCTGTATGCACCTGGTATCATTTCTGTATGAGCGGTATACACCTGATTTGATTTCTGTATAGTGTGTATACAACTGGTGTGATTTCAGTTTGAGCTGTATACACCTGGTATGATTTCTGAATGAGCTGTATACATCTGATGTGATTTCTGTATGGGCTGTATGCACTTGGGATGATTTCTGTATGGGCTGTATATACCTGGTATAATTTTTGTATGAGCGGTATACACCTGATACGATTTCTGTATAGGCTGTATTCACCTGGTATGATTTCTGTATGAGCTGTATATACATGGTATGATTTCTGTATGGGCTCTGTACACCTGGTATGATTTCTGTATGAGCTGTATACATCTGGTATGATTTCTGTATGGGCTATGTACACCTGCATGATTTCTATATGGGTTGTATACACCTGATATGCAAGGCCACCATCAGGGCATTACTAGTGTGACTCCTGTATCTGGCCCGGTGAAAAGAGGGGGGCCCGGCTGACAGCCCGAGCTCCTCCCCTTTCATTCCTCTGCTCACCGGGCCCCATGGGCAGGGAGCGGGGACGTTGCACTGGCAGACATATCGCGCTGCAGCACCTGCAGTCCCACAGGGGCCCCAAGCGGGAGCGGGCCCCTAGAGCCTGAAAACGTGTTAACCCCTTAGCGACCTATGAAGTACTGGGTACGTCATGGCTCCCTGGTACTTAAGGACCCATGACATACCCAGTAGGTCATGGCGAGATCGTGGCCCTGGAGCTCCAGTGGATGCGATCACTGCAAATATCTTAGGTTCAGGAAGGAGGGGCCCTCTGCCTGACCTCAGGAGGGGTGGTGTCTCCTCCCCAGACCTAAGGAGGCTGTGATTGGCTGACGAAATGGCTATTACATTGAAATCCAGCCATCATCAGTGCAGCTGTAGCACTGATCATTGGCTGGAGCTGGGTGACCTCAGTTTCATCCGCCCCCAGCTCTGATTGGAGAGATCAGCCTTGTGACCGATCTCTCCAATCACTGTGGATCTGGGGCCGGAGACTGCTCCCCTCAGCTCACTCTGTCCGTGGAAGCTGAGAGCGATCGGTAAGTTATAGACACTGTCTCCTAGTCCTTACAGTCGCCGGCTGCAGAAGTCACTGCCCCCCATCCACCGCCACTGTACCCATCTGCTGCCTCCCCTCCATCTGCCACCGCTCTCCCCCATCAGCCGCTGCCCCCCTCCCTCATCTGCTGCCCCCTCTCACCTTCCTCCACCTGCTGTGATCCCCCCACCTGCTGTGATCCCCCCACCTGCTGTGAGCCTCACCACCTGTTGTAAGCCCCCCACCTGCTGTGTACCCCCCCACCTGCTGTGTGCCCCCCACCTGCTGGGAGCCCCCCCCACCTGCTGTGATCCCCCACCTACTGTGATCCCCCCCACCTGTTGTGATCCCTCCACTATCTATCTATCTATCTATCTATCCATTCCTCTCTCTATCTCTCTATTCCTCTATCTAGCTATGATTCTATCTGTCAATTTATCTCCTTTCTATCTGTAGCACCCACAGCGCAGGGGTTAAATGTTACTCATCACCGGTTGGCCCTGCCCGGCTTCGTGGCCCCAAGTTGTACAATAAAAGGGGATTTGGAAGATGGTGGGGGAATGATGAGGATGATAGTCTTGTGACGCCAACTGTGGTACGTGGCCAGGGATTAGCCGCCGCTGCTGTCGCTGTGCTCCGGGGCGGATGATGTTGCAGCAAGGATGGTTCTGCTCCCCACAGGCTTAGCGAGGCCCCGGGGAGGATGATGAGAAGAGTAGTGGCCGTTGGCACCGAAGCGCGGGGCGACGGCAATCAAAAGGCTGAATCAGTTGCTGTTTTTCCAGCCGTGATGGGCACCAGCCGATCCCGGATCCGTTGGAGGTTAGAACCGGTATGGTGGTCGATGGGCCCTTCCTTGTTGCGCCTTTAAAGATGGATCCCTGTGGCCTGAAGCTGCTTGGGGACTCCGGTTTGTGTAGTGTTAGCTCCTGTCCCGTGTGTAGGTGACGTGGGGCCGCTCTGGGACTTGACTGTAATCAAGACTCCGGACCCTATGTGGCACTGTGCTCCGGGATCTCATGGTGGTCAGAGGGACCTGCAATCCCCCTGTCCTGCAGATTCTGGTGATACAAGGTGAAGTCTGTTCCACCCTAATGCTCTGCACCCTGAACCGCACCGGTCCCGCTCCTGTTCTCTCCTGCTGGAGAACACTCTAACTGTTGTGTAAGTTCCTAACTCCCCCTGGTGGCTGCTCCTCCCCCGGTTCCCTGTCACTAGTGGGTGGCTGCCCCCCATGTTTGGTGACTACCTTAAGACCCGACCTTAGCCCGGTCCCCAATGGGGAGGGCAACCTGGTTGTGTGTATGAGTTTGTGTTGTGGAACTAGTACCGACCTCCTCTGGAGCCAAGATGAGTACTGCACCTTAAGTGAGGTGCAGTACCCTGTGGTGACTGAAGCCACAGGGGCGCCACATATCTATCTATCTATCTATCTATCTATCTATCTATCTATCCATCTATCTAGCCATCTATCTATGATTCTATCTATCTACAGTCAGGGCCAGAAATATTTGGACAGTGACACAAGTTTTGTTATTTTAGCTGTTTACAAAAACATGTTCAGAAATACAATTATATATATAATATGGGCTGAAAGTGCACACTCCCAGCTGCAATATGAGAGTTTTCACATCCAAATCGGAGAAAGGGTTTAGGAATCATAGCTCTGTAATGCATAGCCTCCTCTTTTTCAAGGGACCAAAAGTAATTGGACAAGGGACTCTAAGGGCTGCAATTAACTCTGAAGGCGTCTCCCTCGTTAACCTGTAATCAATGAAGTAGTTAAAAGGTCTGGGGTTGATTACAGGTGTGTGGTTTTGCATTTGGAAGCTGTTGCTGTGACCAGACAACATGCGGTCTAAGGAACTCTCAATTGAGGTGAAGCAGAACATCCTGAGGCTGTAAAAAAAAGAAAAAATTCATCAGAGAGATAGCAGACATGCTTGGAGTAGCAAAATCAACAGTCGGGTACATTCTGAGAAAAAATGAATTGACTGGTGAGCTTGGGAACTCAAAAAGGCCTGGGCATCCACGGATGACAACAGTGGTGGATGATCGCCGCATACTTTCTTTGGTGAAGAAGAACCCGTTCACAACATCAACTGAAGTCCAGAACACTCTCAGTGAAGTAGGTGTATCTGTCTCTAAGTCAACTGTAAAGAGAAGACTCCATGAAAGTAAATACAAAGGGTTCACATCTAGATGCAAACCATTCATCAATTCCAAAAATAGACAGGCCAGAGTTAAATTTGCTGAAAAACACCTCATGAAGCCAGCTCAGTTCTGGAAAAGTATTCTATGGACAGATGAGACAAAGATCAACCTGTACCAGAATGATGGGAAGAAAAAAGTTTGGAGAAGAAAGGGAACGGCACATGATCCAAGGCACACCACATCCTCTGTAAAACATGGTGGAGGCAACGTGATGGCATGGGCATGCATGGCTTTCAATGGCACTGGGTCACTTGTGTTTATTGATGACATAACAGCAGACAAGAGTAGCCGGATGAATTCTGAAGTGTACCGGGATATACTTTCAGCCCAGATTCAGCCAAATGCCGCAAAGTTGATCGGACGGCGCTTCATAGTACAGATGGACAATGACCCCAAGCATACAGCCAAAGCTACCCAGGAGTTCATGAGTGCAAAAAAGTGGAACATTCTGCAATGGCCAAGTCAATCACCAGATCTTAACCCAATTGAGCATGCATTTCACTTGCTCAAATCCAGACTTAAGACGGAAAGACCCACAAACAAGCAAGACCTGAAGGCTGTGGCTGTAAAGGCCTGGCAAAGCATTAAGAAGGAGGAAACCCAGCGTTTGATGTCCATGGGTTCCAGACTTAAGGCAGTGATTGCCTCCAAAGGATTCGCAACAAAATATTGAAAATGAAAATATTTTGTTTGGGTTTGGTTTATTTGTCCAATTACTTTTGACCTCCTAAAATGTGGAGTGTTTGTAAAGAAATGTGTACAATTCCTACAATTTCTATCAGATATTTTTGTTCAAACCTTCAAATTAAACGTTACAATCTGCACTTGAATTCTGTTGTAGAGGTTTCATTTCAAATCCAATGTGGTGGCATGCAGAGCCCAACTCGCGAAAATTGTGTCACTGTCCAAATATTTCTGGACCTAACTGTATATCTGCTGAAAGAGCCTTAAAGTGAATCTGTCAGCAGGTTTTTGCTCCCTCATGTGAGAGCAGCATAATGTAGAGACAGATACCCTGATTCCAGCGATGTGTCACTTACTGAGCTGTTTGCTTTCATTGTGATAAAATCCATGTTTTCTCTGCTGCAGATCTAGCAATTATACAGACCTCATGAATATGCTGGACTACCTGCAGCATGACAAGTAGCCCTGTAATGATAATCTCCTGCTGATTAACCAGTGATGTTATCAAAACTACACTAAGCAGCCCAATAAGTGACAATCGCTGGAATCAGGATCTCTTCCCCTATGTTATGCTGCGCTCAGATTAGGTGTTAAAAACCTGGTGACAGATTCCCTTTGAAGGGGTTGTTAGGTCTAAATCCACAAGTCTGCCTTATTACAATTTGGTTTCAATTAGTTTAAAAACTGTATGTCACACATTCCCTTAAAGAAAAAAAATAGATATACCAAAAATAAATATATACCAAGGAAGTTAGATTTAAAAAAAAAAAAAAAAGTTAGAATAGGACCCTGCCCAAAGTGTCTACCTTGTCGTTGTGGCAGGCTTAAAAAAAATCTTTTGGCCAAAACAAAATCTGATGGCTGCGTGTATGATACGGTGTTCAATGTGAAGGGTTAATGTGTGATTGGTGAGGTTGTAGTGTGACGCCCTGGCCAGCCAGGTGGTCACAAATAGGGCCCCTACACAACACCAGTCCCTCACAAGTAACACACAGCCAACCACATAAACCCTAGTCACCACCCCCAGGGCTTGATAGACACACCAGGGGGCGGAACCAGGCAGTTGGAAGACGCCCACCAAGGAGTCTAGTCAGCCCAGGGGCGGGAAAACACGCAGATTGTGTTGAGTTTTAGTTGGAGAGGAGTGTGGCTGGAGCTGTGTGCAGCTCCAGCAGAGGCGAATACCCCAATTTGACTGGTGCCAGGGTTGGACAGGCAGTCCACCATTACAAACAGGTGCAGGAGAAAGATAGAGACCACCAGCCGGGTGGGGGACCAAAACGCAGCCGGCTGCAGGCACCGACCACCATCATTTTGGTTTACCAGAAACTCGTGTGTTTCCTTCTGAGTGAGTACACCAGCACCCTGCGGTCGTCCATCTCCCTGCACCAACCAAGCCAACGGGTCCGGGGCCACATCCCTGCCCACGGAGGGGCTAACAACTTGCTGCATAACATCTCCCCCGGGTGCCCCGTAACAGCAGTGGTGGTGTCCACCTTCACCACACACCGTGGGTGGCATCACGAACTCCGTACGGCTCTGCCCGCACATTTACGTCCCACATCCACCATCCCATCACTACCCCTTTTCGTTTGAAGTGACCGTGAGGCCCCGTCCGGAGACCCTCGAGCCACCCACAGAAGGGCCGGTTCCGAGCAGCTCGGCTGCTGAGAGCGGGGCAGTACAGTAGTGCAGAAGTGACGGGACTGTGGAAGATTCGCGGGGTGGAGGCGGAGCTGGGGTGAAGCCTCAAGGGGGCCCCAAACTTTTGCCAGTATGGGGCCCTGAAATTCCTAGTGGCAGCCCTGTCCACAGGTATCAACCCTCTCCACAGGTATCAGCCATCTCCACTGGTATCAGCCCGGTGAAGAGGGGGGCGGGTAATTACTTAGCTTTATTAAGCCCCAGCCGCCCCCCTCTTCACCAGGCCCATGGGCGGCACCGCACTGTACCTTTAAATCTTCCTCTCTGCAGCTTCAGTGGTTACGCAGCACACGTGGTCAGGTCCTGGCACAGCAGATCATCTGTGTAATTCCCGGCATCTTCTCTGCTCTCCAGAGTCCAGACAAGAACCTGCGGAGCTCAGTGCAGGCTCCGCCCCCTCCTCCGGTGCTGTGAGTCATGGCTTCTCTTCTACACACGGAGCTCCAGGTCAGTCAGAGGCTGGTAAAATGGATGTGTGGTGCCAGGGGCCTGGGTCTGTCATACTGTGCACTGGGGTGGGCTGGATGGAGGGCTAATAGAGGGCCTGTAGCTGTGTATGTTATAAAGAATTGGGGGGGAGGGGTCTGAGCTGTTTCTATAATTATATGGGGCTGTGGGGCCTGAGCTGTGTATATTATTATATGGGGATGGGGGGTCTGAGCTTTGTATATCATTATATGGGGCTGGGGGGTGGGAGTTTTAGCTGTGTATATTATTATATGGGGCTGGGGGGCCTGAGCTGTGTATAGTATTATATGAGGCTGGGGGGTCTGAGCTGTATATATTATTATATGGCGCTGTGGAGCCTGAGCTCCGTATATTATTATATGGGGCTGGGGGTCTGAACTGTGTATGTTATTATATGGGGCTGGGGGGTCTGAGCTGTGTATATTATTATATGGGGCTGGGGGGCCTGAGCTGTATATATTATTATATGGGGCTGGGGAGCCTGAGCTGTGTATATCATTAGATGGGGCTAGGGCTTCTGAGCTGTACTGAGCTGTATATATTATTATATGGGGCTGTGGGACCTGAGCTGTATAATATTATTATATGGGGCTGGGAGGGCAGTGTGTGTGGGAGAATATACGTATGTAAAGTGGGACAGCTTATGTGGGGGATAGTATACAGAGGGGCAGCATATGTGAGGGATATTATACAGAGGAGCAGTTTGTGTGGGAGAGATATTATACACAGGGGCATTGTGTAGGGGTGTATTTTTAATTTTCAGAGGGAAATACTTCATTTTCTGGAATAACTTCAAGGGTGCTAATACTTTTGACTTTGTGTTTGTGTGTAAGGCTGAGCATACACGGCGAGTAAAACGGAGCGAGTGGCATACAATAAAAAAAATAACTTTCCACTCGGACCAATGTTACTCTATGGGGCAGCTCCCATGAGCGATTTTTTTTTTTTCTGAGCCCTAATCGAACCGAGGAAACAATCGCAGCATGCTTTGAGTGGAATTCGATTAGTTTTCACTCACACCCATACAAGTCTATGGGTGCGAGAGAAACATTGCATTGCACTCGCATTACACCGGTGTAGCGCAATAAGGGACATAATGAGGCAATTAGGAAGGAGACTGTGAAAGGCAGCATAGTATAATGAGGATCGGGGGGGGGGTGTCTTTTTGCAGAGATGTAGTAAGGGGAAGATATAGAAAGGGAAAGTTTTGGGGGAAATTATGGAAAGGGGCACTTTGTGAGGCTATTTTGGAGAGGAGCAGTGTGTGGGGGGATATTTTGTGCAGGAAGCAATTAACAACCCCTTCTGATTCCCCTTGTTTCCCCCAGCTAAAATAAAAGACCCTGTATTCACCTCTGGTGCTGGCATCATTCCAGAGCTGTCAGTAATTGCAATTCGTAGCTCACATTACATTGTGATCTCACAGGAGCCCTACGTCCAATCACTGCCAGCTTCTGTCTCCCCACCTGAGGAATGAACAATCATTTGGGGGAACATACGAGCCCAGGATGGGAGACTTTATTAAATAAAGGGGGCCAGGATAGGAGATATTATTACTATATGAGGTCAGAGTGAGGAGCAAACATTATTGGTTTATGGTGGCAAATGGTGGACATAATTACTGTAGGGGCAAATTAGAGGACATTATTACTGCTGTAATATAATTTAAATTTGCAGATATTGTCTTCCATGAGGGGGAACAAAAGTCTGATGTGGTGTAGAAATTGGGGAAAACGTGAGCAATGTGCTCTGGGAGTGATCGGCTATAGGTGACTGTGTGTATTTTCTGTAGAGTCGAGTCATGGCAGGAAGAAGTGATGGCGGTCAGTGCCGGATGAAGAAGAAAAGCAAAGAAGAATAACTTCAACTAGAGCGGTCTCTGGTAAGTCAGTGTATTACATGTACACACACACTATACACTATAGGCCGAAAACACACTTCCGCATAAAAAACTTACGTGTCTCACGTTCCGTTTTTCGGGTCCGTGTTCCATTTTTTAGGGGCGTTTCTCCGGTACGTATGACATCCGTGTGATGGCATATGCTGTCCGTTTGTGCGTGTGGAATGACCGTGTATGTGTACGTGGAATATCCGTGTGTGTGATGCACAATGTCGTTTATACATGTCGGCTGACAGCAGAGTTGCGCGATGAGAAAGAACTCGGGTGAATTTCACCCGACTTCATTGTCATGCCGCGGCTCTGTCTGTGTGCCGCGTACTGATTAGCGGTCACCCGTGAAGGTTTCACCGTTGACCGCTAATCCCCAGCGTGACTGAAGTGAGCAGCCCTCTCTCATACTTACCGTTCCACGATCTCCGGCACGGCGCTGCATGGCTGTTATAAAAACTCCGTCGGCTTTTACTATTTTGAAAATGCCGGCCGCTCATTAATCAATCTCGTATTCCCTGCTTATCACGCCCACAGGCGCCTGTGATTGGTTGCAGTCAGATACGCCCCCCACGCTGAGTGACAGCTGTCTCACTGCACCCAATCACAGCAGCCAGTGGGCGTGTCTATACTGTGCAATAAAATAAATAAATAAATAATTTAAAAAAACGGCGTGTGGTCCCCCCCAATTTTAATACCAGCCAGATAAAGCCATACGGCTGAAGGCTGGTATTCTCAGGATGGGGAGCCCCACGTTATGGGGAGCCCCCCAGCCTAACAATATCAGTCAGCAGACACCCAGAATTGCCGCATACATTATATGCGACAGTTCTGGGACTGTACCCGGCTCTTTCCGATTTTCCCTGGTGCGTTGGCAATCGGGGTAATAAAGAGTTAATGGCAGCCCATAGCTGCCACTAAATCCTAGATTAATCATGTCAGGCGTCTCCCCGAGATACCTTCCATGAGTAATCTGTAAGTTACAGTAAATAAACACACACACCTGAAAAAATCCTTTATTTGCAGTAAATAAACACATACACCTGAAAAAATACTTTATTTGCAGTAAAAAACACTGTCCGACGTAATCCACGGAGGTCCAGCGTCGCATCCAGCTCTGCTACATGAAGGTGACAGGAGCTGCAGCAGACATCGCTGCTCCTGTCAGCTCCACGAAGCTACTGAAGAGAGCCGCGCAATCAGCTCAGCTGTCACTGAGGTAACTCGCAGCCACCGCTGGATCCTCCAACTGTGACAGCAAGTCGCCTGTGACTACATCGCTGTGACTCAGGCGACTTGCTGTCACAGTTGGAGGATCTAGCGGTGGCCGCGAGTTACCTCAGTTACAGCTGAGCTGATTGCGCAGCTCTCTTCAGTAGCTTCGTGGAGCTGACAGGAGCGGCGGTGTCTGCTGCAGCTCCTGTCACCTTCATGTAGCAGAGCTGGATGCGACGCTGGACCTCCATAACGTGGGGCTCCCCATCCTGAGAATACCAGCCTTCAGCCATATGGCTCTATCTGGCTGGTATTAAAATTGGGGGGGAACCGCACGCCGTTTTTTTTAATTATTTATTTATTTTACTGCACAGTATAGACACGCCCACCAGCTGGTGTGATTGGGTGCAGTGAGACAGCTGTCACTCAGCGTGGGTGGCGTGTCTTACTGCAACCACTCACAGGCGCCTGTGGGCGTGGAAAGCAAGGAATAAGAGATTGATTAATGAGCGGCTGGAATTTTCAAAGTAATTGTTGCCGCGTATTCTCTGCACAGCTGTTCCTCGCCGCACTGGTGATCGGGGAGCGGTAAGTATGAGCCAGGGGAAGAAACAGACCGAGCGCCAATGTAAGTATGACTGCGAACATCATAAAAAAAGGTAAGTATACTGAATTTAAAAAAAATTAGGCTTTAGCGGGTCCGTGCCTGCGTGATGCCGGCCAAAAACGGACATGTCGTCCGTGTTGAAAAGCGCACACACGTACTTACCACACGGACGCACGTTCTGTGTGATTTTACGCGTGTGTGCCATCCTCCATAGAGTAACATTGGTCTCCGTGTCTTCGGTACGTGCAAAAAGATACCAAACACGTACCGGAGACACAGATGTGTGTTGCAGGCCATATACAGAGCTCCTGTGTATAATGTCACTAATTAATCTCACTGTAGATCACTGTATTACCTGTGCACTATATACAGATCTTCTGTCTAAAGTCACCAGTGATCACTGACACTATATACAGAGCTCCTGTGTATAATGGCACTGTAGGTAATATTAGTGTTATTGTGTTATTAGTAATGTGTTTTTTTTTTCATGATCATTATTGTAGTATTATTTGGGCACTGTGTGGTGGTAATATGTGGTCTGGGCACAGTGTGGGGGTATTTCTCTGTTGTGTGTGGTATTATTTGGTCATTTATGTGGTGTGGTAATAGTGTTGAGGTATTTCTCTCTTGTATGTGGTAATATTTGGTCGCTATGTGCTCTGATTATGGTGTGGTGGTATTTCTCTCTTGTATGTGGTTCTATTCGGGTATTATGTGGTGGTAATATGTTATTGGTCACGGTGTGGCGGTATTTCTCCCTTGTATGTGGTATTATTGGTCTCGGAATAGTGGATTGTGTTGTGTCTGGAGGTCACTTTTTCTTTCTATCAATAAAGGGAAGATTTTTTTCAGTAGACATTAAATGTGAACGTTTAACCCCTCCCTGTCCTGTGACTATTACACTGCAGAAAAATGCTAAGTAATCACTTATTCTAAGGCCATGTGCCCATAATGAATATTTGGTAAGGTGTTATACCATTATTGTAGCCAAAACCAAGAGTGGTAAAATCAGAAGAACAGTATAATAGAAACACCTGTGCATTTTTAACCCACTCCTAGCTTTGGCTTAGAAATACTGATGTACCATTCTGACCAAATACTGAACGTGTGAACGTGGCCTAAAGATAAGTGATGCATTTTTCATCTGTGGGGACCGATTGCTGGAACCAGCACCGATCGTGCAACTTTTATCCCCATTAAGGCCTCTTTCACACGTCAGTGATTCTGGTACGTTAGTGCTTTTTTTTAAACGTACCAGAATCACTGACATACGCAGACCCATTCTAATGAATGGGTCTGCTCACACACCAGTGATTTGTCACTGCACGTGTCTCCGTGCAGCGTACCCGCGTGTGCGTGATTGCTGCACGGAGACATGTCCATTTTTTTCTGGCATCACTGATGTTCCACGGACCACGCAGTGGTGTGGTCCGTGAAACACGTGCCAGAAAAAAACGTGCTTTTAAAATAATAAACATTTTAACTCACCCGGCGTCCAGCGATGTCCTCTGCAGCCCGTTCTCCCTGCTCCTTCTGTGCCGGCTGATTACTGTCGCGCATATTCATTATGCGCGACACAGCCGACCCGGAAGCAGCTGCTGCAGGGGTCACCGCCGGCCGGATGCTGCGTCGCGGGAGGATTCAGCACCACGGACAGCGGGAGCGGGCGCAGGTGAGTGAATCTCTAAGTGCAATCACGGGCCACGGAGAACGGAGCCCGGATTGCACTTAGACAACCCACGTGTGCCGTGATTTTCGGCACACGCAGGGACATGTGCGTGTTTTACACTCCAGTGAAAAACGTCTGTGTTTTTCACTGACGTGTGAAACGGGCCTAAAGTGGAGCACATGTCCGACTCGTCCCCTGATCCATTCATTCAATAAGTTATCACCTACCAAACCTGTGCATCAGTGATAACTTGTCACCAAAGATCCCCCTTACTGAAAACTACTGTAATTGTACATCAGTTATTGTGTGCAGTGTGCACAGAAGATGTGCAGGAGCCGCCTGTGCTTCACAGTCAGTGCTCCACTATAATGGGGATAACGGCTAACAGGTATTTGCATATCGCTGTAGGGTGGGCCCCTGGAGTCAATTCCCCCGGTGGGGCCCAGACACCCCAGTCCGACCCTGACTATGAGGCCGGGGCCACACAGGGCACTTCTGCGATGCTCGCATGAGACTCGGCTCACGCTGGCAGCACAGCAGGAGCAGAGTCTCATGAGAGTGTGCCTGTGCCTGAGGTCCGACCCTGCGAGCTGACCTCAGCTGCGGGGGGCGGGCCGGCGATGAGGAGGGGCGGGCAGGTGCTGCGGAGGGGAGGGCCGGTGCAGAGGAGGGGAGGGATGGATTTATCTCCCTCTCTCCTCCGTAGCCGGCTATTGCTATTCTCGCTCTGCACGCGCGGTACACCGGTGTACCGCGAGTGCAGTGCGATTTTTCTCTCGCCCCATTCACTTGAATGGGTGCGAGAGAAAAGAGTCTCGCCTTAGGCTAAGTTCACATTTCCGCTAAAATGTATCAGTCACAATCCGCTGCTCTGGTAAACAACGGAATCCGTTTAGCGGATTCCGTTGTTCCCATAGACTTGTATGAGCAGCGGATTGTGACTGATGATGCTGTGTTGCACCCTCCGCCCGACTGATCAGTCGTGGAACGACTGACCGCCGGGCGGGAGGAACGCAGCCTGTAACGTTTTTTTGAGCAGCGCTATCTGTCGGATTTCGCTGCGCATCCTCTCTGGCTCCCTGCACACGTAACCAGCTTTGGTTGGTTACCCGATATTTACCCTGGTTACGGTGCAAGGAGCCAGCGCTAAGCGGTGTACGCCCGTAACCAAGGTAAATATCGGGTAACCAAGGTAAACATTGGGTGCTTTGCTGTTACCCGATATTTAGTCTGGTTACGTGTGCAGGGAGGCCGACACTTCCCCGCTCGGCCCCGCCCCCTCCCGCACTCCGCACATGTGTGTACACACACACACACTCACCTGTCCCCAGTCATGCAGACCAGCACTGCCACTGACACCCTCGTCTGGCCCCGCTCGGCTCCGCCCCCCGCTCAGCTCCACCCCCTCTCGCACTCCGCATGTACACACACACACTCACAACATAAACTCACACATACACTCACCTGTCCCCAGCCATGCAGACCGCAGCACTGCCACTGACATCCTCAGCGCCTGGCCCCGCCCCCTGCTCAGCTCCGCCCCCTCCCGCATTCAGCATGCATGTATACACACACACACACACTCTCACACACACTCACCTGTCCTGCAGTCCCTGCGGCACTGACGTCCTCAGTGCCACGGCCCCGCTTGGCTCCACCACCCCCGAACTCCGCCCCCTCGCGCTCCGCCCCCCACACACAATGGAGTCCGACAAAGAATTCTGTTCTTTGTCATCCGTTGTACAGCGTTGTACAGCGACGCATGTGACTGATACAAAACAACGGAAAGGTGAACTTAGCCTTACAATCACAGCATGCTGCGATTGTTTTCTCGGTCCGATTAGTGCTGAGAAAATAATCGCTCATGTGCGCTGTCACACAGGCTAGAATTGGTTTGAGGGGAATGCGATGTTTAATCGCATTCCACTCGCACCGATTTTCTCGCCATGTGGCTTAGGCCTGACTATGCAAACGGGACTGGAAGAGAACGCTCAGATTCGGCAGCACCAGAAGCCCCTTCCCCAGATCACTTCCCACCACACAATTCTTTTTCATCTTCTGAGCTGCAGTGATCCATATGGTCAATATAGGGACAAAGAGGCCCAGAAATTCAATGGGTGACATGTGGGTAGCCTGTTATCTAGCAAAAACATTTTCTATACCTACATATAACACTATGTTTCTGTAACAGAAATTCATTGTTGAAAACTTTATTTTCTCCATGGATTTGCACAATATAGGTCAATACTGCACACTAAAGGTGGCGTCACACGCTCCAATATATCATGTGATCGCATGAGCGATCGCACCCACCCCTGTCGTTTGTGCGTCACGGGCAATTCGTTGCCCGTGGTGCACAAGGTCGTTAACCCCCATCACACATACTTACCTGCGTAGCGATGTCGCTGTGGGCGGTGAACATCCTCTTCCTGAAGGCCGCCCAATAGAAGTGGAGGGGCGGAGATGAGCGGGACGTAACATCCCGCCCACCTCCTTCCTTCCGCATTGCCGGCGGGACGCAGGTAAGCTGTGTTCATCGTTTCCGGGGTGTCACACGTAGTGATGTGTGCTGCCTCGGGAACGATGGACAACCGGCGCACAGAAGGAGGAACAACATTATGAAAATGAACGACGTGTCAACGAGCAATGATAAGGTGAGTATTTTTGCTCGTTAACAGTCATTCGGAGATGTCACACGCTACGACATCTCTAACGATGCCGGATGTGCGTCACAAATTCCGTGACCCCGCCGACATATCGTTAGATATATCATAGCGTGTGACGGGGCTTTAAGCCCCCTGATTCATCCGTGTTCTCCAGCTTTATCATAGAAAACTCCTTGCAATATTGCAATATTTTTGCGTAACTGAAAAGTTGCACAAAAATGTTCAGGCTTTTGATGTTTTTCCTCCAGTTCTGACCACGCGAAGGGTGAGGTCGAGTTGTGGCCAAAAGATTCATCATGATTTAAGCAAAAATAAGTGGAATCAATTGGGTTGATGCATGCTAAAAGATATGCCAATTAATTAGAAGGCGCTCCATAGCACTATTCATCAGGTTAGAATACAAAATGGCAATTTTTATGAAATGGGGACTAAGGGAGAAATTTAGTAAGGGGTTTTTTTTTACAGAAATCTGGTGTAGACACCTTAAAGAGAACGAAAGAGAAATGCCCTGCACTTTGATTGTGTGCAATGGGGGCGGGCCTTTGTGGGTCGGGTCCTCGGCGTTTATGCCTCCTCTGGCGTCCTCTTGGCTTGCCTCCATATATTTATTTGAATATCACTATTGTTGGTGGCATGTGCACATTGCCACAGTAATTCTGTCTTCATAAAAATGGTGCCGGAGTCTGCGCATGCGCGTACCGCAATCTACGCCTCCATTTTATTGAAAAAACTATGATGAAGACTATGAGAAGCATCGTTGTCTGCACAATTTTTTTTTTTTTTACATCTGTGTATGCACCCCTGCCGATTATGGTCCTCACCGCAGACTATGGCACTGTTTTATTGAAGACACAATTACTGTGGCAATGAGCATGTGCCGCCAACAACAGCAATGGCGGTGAGGCGCGATATTAAAATAAAGAAAAGGGGGCAAGCCAGGAGTACACTGGAGGAGGAGAAATAAACGCCGAGGACCTGACCCACAAAGGCCCGGCTACAATGCACATGATATTTCATCAACAAGCTGATGCAGCATCTTACTGCCTGTATGGCACTGTCTTTACCTCATATAGCAAAATCCTGGTAGTTGGTCCTCTTTAAAGGGGTGGTTCACCCATATTTTTTATTTTCTAGATCGATATTATATTGAGAAACAATGTTTCTCTCAAATACCTTATGCTAGCAATAGTGCCTGTGAGAGGCGCTATTGCAGACCGCTGTTCCCCACTCCGTGACCCCCGGGCTCCAAGACCTCGGGGATTCGTTGATGTCTTGTCAAGTTCCTGTTACACCACAGCCATCCACAGTGTCCGTGAGTGATGCGCTGTGGGCGATGTTTCACCGCTCGTCACAGCTTATCTGCTCCCTCCTCCCTCACAGCAGAGCGCTGCAAGCAGTAGACACTGGGCTGTGACAAGTGGTCAAACACCGCCCACAGCTCAGTGAGTCGACTGAGTGAGTGAGTCAGTGAGTCGACCGCCCACTCACTCAGTGAGAAGACTGGGGCCGGCCGCAATGATGAGACATGAGCAGGAACTTGACGTGATGTCACCGGATCCCCGAGGTCACGGAGCCTGTGGTCACGGAGTGGGGAACAGCGTACTGCAATAGCGCCACCACAGGCACTATTGCCAGCATAAGGTATTTGAGCGAAACATTGTTTCTCAATATTATATCGATCTAGAAAATAAAAAATATGGGTGAACCACCCCTTTAATAAGTTGCAATGCAATGTGAAAAAACATTGTGATATTTGGCATTTACACCACTGTAGCGGCCAGCTACACCAATACAACCATAGGATTCGCAGCGCATGGGCGGGAACAGGAGTGGTCATGTCCGCCCATCAAATTCAAAATAGGTTACATCACTAAAGATGTGTAACTTACACCAAAAATGTGCCCAAAGCAGGTGGATTTTTTTTCCAAGTATAGGACATTAAAGGAAGGTTTTAAAATGTATTCTGTTTCTCTATAAATTTGTTAATACAGTTAGGTCCAGAAATATTTGGACAGTGACACAATTTTCGCGAGTTGGCCTCTGCATGCCACCACATTGGATTTGAAATGAAACCTCTACAACAGAATTCAAGTGCAGATTGTAACGTTTAATTTGAAGGTTTGAACAAAAATATCTGATAGAAATTGTAGGAATTGTACACATTTCTTTACAAACACTCCACATTTTAGGAGGTCAAAAGTAATTGGACAAATAAACCAAACCCAAACAAAATATTTTCATTTTCAATATTTTGTTGCGAATCCTTTGGAGGCAATCACTGCCTTAAGTCTGGAACCCATGGACATCACCAAATGCTGGGTTTCCTCCTTCTTAATGCTTTGCCAGGCCTTTACAGCCGCAGCCTTCAGGTCTTGCTTGTTTGTGGGTCTTTCCGTCTTAAGTCTGGATTTGAGCAAGTGAAATGCATGCTCAATTGGGTTAAGATCTGGTGATTGACTTGGCCATTGCAGAATGTTCCACTTTTTTGCACTCATGAACTCCTGGGTAGCTTTGGCTGTATGCTTGGGGTCATTGTCTATCTGTACTATGAAGCGCCGTCCGATCAACTTTGCGGCATTTGGCTGAATCTGGGCTGAAAGTATATCCCGGTACACTTCAGAATTCATCCGGCTACTCTTGTCTGCTGTTATGTCATCAATAAACACAAGTGACCCAGTGCCATTGAAAGCCATGCATGCCCATGCCATCACGTTGCCTCCACCATGTTTTACAGAGGATGTGGTGTGCCTTGGATCATGTGCCGTTCCCTTTCTTCTCCAAACTTTTTTCTTCCCATCATTCTGGTACAGGTTGATCTTTGTCTCATCTGTCCATAGAATACTTTTCCAGAACTGAGCTGGCTTCATGAGGTGTTTTTCAGCAAATTTAACTCTGGCCTGTCTATTTTTGGAATTGATGAATGGTTTGCATCTAGATGTGAACCCTTTGTATTTACTTTCATGGAGTCTTCTCTTTACTGTTGACTTAGAGACAGATACATCTACTTCACTGAGAGTGTTCTGGACTTCAGTTGAGGTTGTGAACGGGTTCTTCTTCACCAAAGAAAGTATGCGGCGATCATCCACCACTGTTGTCATCCGTGGACGCCCAGGCCTTTTTGAGTTCCCAAGCTCACCAGTCAATTCCTTTTTTCTCAGAATGTACCCGACTGTTCATTTTGCTACTCCAAGCATGTCTGCTATCTCTCTGATGGATTTTTTCTTTTTTTTCAGCCTCAGGATGTTCTGCTTCACCTCAATTGAGAGTTCTTTAGACCGCATGTTGTCTGGTCACAGCAACAGCTTCCAAATGCAAACCCACACACCTGTAATCAACCCCAGACCTTTTAACTACTTCATTGATTACAGGTTAACGAGGGAGACGCCTTCAGAGTTAATTGCATCCCTTAGAGTCCCTTGTCCAATTACTTTTGGTCCCTTGAAAAAAAGGAGGCTATGCATTACAGAGCTATGATTCCTAAACCCTTTCTCCGATTTGGATGTGAAAACTCTCATATTGCAGCTGGGAGTGTGCACTTTCAGCCCATATTATATATATAATTGTATTTCTGAATATGTTTTTGTAAACAGCTAAAATAACAAAACTTGTGTCACTGTCCAAATATTTCTGGCCCTGACTGTATTTTATTTACTTTCTTACATTAAATAAATCTGTTATTATAAGTCTGGATGGCACAACACTTGAGCGCCATTTCAGGATAGGGTAGTTAGCATGCAAGAACCTTCTTCATCCACTTTTATGAATAATGAAAACTACATTTTTAAGGCCTAAGCCACACGGCATGAAAATCGGAGCGAGTGGAGTGCGATAAAACATCACATTTCCACTCGGACCAATATTAGTCTATGTGCCAGCACCCATGAGAGATTATTTTCTCAGCCCTAATCGAACCGAGAAAACAATCGCAGCATGCTGCGAGTGTAATGCGATCCTTGTTTCTCTCGCACCCATTAAAGTCTATGGGGCAAGAGAAAAATCGCACTGCACTCGCAGTACACCAGTGTACTGCGAGTGCAGAGCGAGAATGGCAATAGCTGGCAACGGAGGAGAGAGGGAGATAAATCCCTCCCTTCCCCCCCTCCGCAGCGCCTGCCCGCCCCTCCTCAGCGCTGGCCCGCCCCTCCTCAATGCCGGCCCACCCCCGGCAGCTGTGGTCCGATCTCATGATCGACCCTCAGTCGCAGTGACACTCGCATGACACACGGCTCCCGCTGTGCTGCCAGCGTGAGCCGAGTGTCATGCTAGGATTGCAGTAGTCCTCCGTGTGGCCTTAATGGAAATCTGTCATTAAATTAAGGTTGCAGTTCTACTTGTATGTAAGAAGCAGCTCATCAGTCAGTGTATGGTGAGATAATCTGCAATACAGAAACTGCAGGATGATTATGCCACATGCATCTCACCAGCTAGTGAAGCGTCACACTTGCGAGTGACTTGCACGAGTCTCGCATCACATCACCCAGCATGGTCTGCCGCTCTCCGGGCAGGAGCGTCTCAGCTACATAGAAATACATGCAGCCGACCTGTCAGGAAAGTGTGCGGCCGTGCCGGGGTGATGCGATGCAAGACACGCAAGTGTGACTCTGGCGTAAGGCAGCTGCCACTTACAATGGGGGAAAAAAGAATTTAGTCAGCCATCTATTGTGCAAGTTCTCCCACTTATAAAGATGAGATTTGCCTGTAATTGACATCATAGGTAGATCACAACTATGAGAGACAAAATGAGAAAACAAATCCAGAAAATTACTTTGCTGATTTGGCAAGATTTTACTTGCAAATTATGGTGGAAAATAAGTATTTGGTCAATAACAAAAGTTCATCTCAATATTTTGTTATATTTTCTTTGTTGGCAATGACAGAGGTCAAATGTTTTCTGTAAGTCTTCACAAGGTTGGCACACACTGTTGGTTGTGTGTTGGCCCATTTCTCCATGCAGATCTCCTCTAGAGCAGTGATGTTTTGGGCCTGTCGCTGGGCAACACGGACTTTCAACTCCCTTCAAAGGTTTACAATGGGATTGAGATCTGGAGGCTGGCTAGGCCACTCCAGGACCTACATATGCTTCTTACAAAGCCACTCCTTCGTTGCCATGGCAGTGTGCTTGGGATCATTATCATGCTAAAAGACCCAGCCATGTTTCAGCTTCAATGCCCTTGCTGATGGAAGGAGATTTGCACTCAAAACCTCACGATACATGGCCCCATTCATTCTTTCGTGTACACGGATCAGTCATCCTGGTCCCTTTGCAGATAAACAGCCCCAAAGCATGATGTTGCAACCCCCATGCTTCACAGTAGGTATGGTGTTCTTTGAATGCAACTCTGCATTCTGTCTCCTCCAAACATGACGAGTTGTGTTTCTACCAAACAGTTCTACTTTGGTTTCACCAGTCAATATGACATTCTTCCAATATTCTTCTGGATAATCCAAATGCTCTCTAGCAAACTTCAGACGGGCCCGGACATGTACTGGCTTAAAAAATTTTGATGGCTTTTCTTGCTTTCCTAGATCAAAAACAGTGTTTACTAAGTACCCTATGTTTATATGCACTATGCTGTTATGCAGTTACAACAGGGTATACGTCCACAATTTTTTACCCTTGGTTTCTTTGTTTTATGGCCAGTGTGAACATGAGCTTGCAAGCTGCATGTATACCATCTTATACTACAGCTCACTTTTTTGTTTTTATGTACTGGCTTAAGCAGGGGAACACATCTGGCACTGCAAGATCTGAGTCCCTGGCGGCGTAAAGTGTTACTGATGGTAGCCTTTGTTATAGTGGTCCCAGCTCTATGCAGGTCATTCACTAGGCGCCCTCGTGTGGTTCTGAGATTTTTACTCACTGTTCTTCTGATCATTTTGACCCCGCGGGGTGAGATCTTGCGTGGAGCCCAGATTGAGGGAGATTATCAGTTATCTTGTATGTCTTCCATTTTCTTATTATTGCTCCCACAGTTGATTTCATCACAAAAAACTGATTGCCTATTGCAGATTCAGTCTTCCCAGCCTGGTGGGAGGCTACAATTTTGTTTCTGGTGTCCTTCGATAGCTCTTTGGTCTTCACCATAGTGGAGTTTGGAGTGTGACTGTTTGAGGTTGTGGGCAGGTGTGTTTTATACTGATAACAAGTTCAAACAGGTGCCATTACTACAGGTAATGAGTGGAAGACCAAAAAACGCAAAGTGGTTTTAAAGGGAAATTATAACATATTTTATTTAACATAGCTAGTGCATCACATCAGAAAAAATCAGAAAAGCATTATGGACTAAGGGATATTGATCGCCAAAGTATCAGTATGCAATATTATATTATATCGCCATTTGTACCATGCATATGATTAAACTTTACATGGAGAGTCATACATAGTTATATTCAACATAGGGCATTTAGATGCAGTTATAACACAAGTATGGACAATAATAGAGACATCAGAGTGAACATTAAAAATTCATCATTATTAATCCTGAATTGTCACAACCATATACAACTCCATACCCATGCCCATTTAATGAATCAATCTGCAAAAACTAACAATCATTATGCAAGCCCAAAAGGCCCTTCAGGTATAGATAAAGTGCTAAATGCAATAAACGAATTAGTGTTATAATATAACACACTAGATTGCACTAATAATGATGAATTTTTGATGTTCACTCTGATGTCTCTACTATTGTCCTTACTTGTGTTATAACTGCATCTAAATGCCCTATGTTGAATATAGCTATGTATGACTCTCCATGTAAAGTTTTAATCATATGCATTGTACAAATGGCGATATAATGTAATATTGCATACTGATACTTTGGCGATCGATATCCCTTCGTCCATAATGCGTTTCTGGTTTTTCCTGATGTGATGCCCTAGCTATATTAAATAAATAGGCCGCCAGTCACCCGACTTAAGGTGCAACATATTGTCCATTGGGGTGACACATGATTGTGTTGATGATTGTTCTGTGCTATGGTTATAGAAAATCGATTCACAGGATCCGGTCTATTGAGGTCGTCAGCAATCTGAGAATCATCAATAATCTGAGATCCGCGAAGGAAGGAGACGGTTCTCAGGGCGTCCAGCAGCCACGGATTACTGACATCACCGATATACTGGGTCATGCAAATCGATTTGTACCAACTGTATTCTGTACGCCTGGAAGTGCAGTTATCGGCCGGTCTAGAAATGTAACGCCTGCCTGGAGCCACAGACTCAGACTGGCTGTAAGGGGAGTCTAGAGAAAAGCCGCTCACAAAGCAGGACCCTGAGAACTCCATTAACCCCTATACAGGGATTTGGAATTACACAGAGCCGCAGAGATCACCACCTGTAGTAGACTGTAGACGGTGGTGGTCAGGCAGGGTCAAAAACCAGGAAATGCTAAACAGGAACAGAATCGGTAGGCAAGGGCGTAGTGAGGATACAAAGCAGAGGTCAAATCCGGAACTGGCAGCAAGGTACAAAAACGACAGGCAGGAGGGTAGTCAAAAAACAAGCAAAGGTCAGCGTACAGGACTCAAAATACAAACAGCACTTGAACCAGGAGTACAGAACAATCTCTGGCAGTGGTCACATGACAGGAGGGGGAATAAGAAGGGTGTGGTGTCTTCCCATTGGCTGCAGGTGAATGATGGCAACTTCAGCTGGAAGACACACGCCACCTACAGTCAGCCAGTGGTACTGCAGGTTCTAGGGAAACCCAGCCTAGTGGATGAGTCCCGGGCACTGACTCCTTTCCCATCACCAGCACTATCCATGGTGGGAACACGGCGTCGCCTGGCGATCGGAGCAGAAGTCGCGGACGCCGGTGGGAACATGACAAGAAAGACCATTAAATAACAGACAATCTACTGGATGTGGCCGATCAGCGGTCGTTTAACAGACCTGATTGGCCATTGTAAGCGCACTGTGCTTCCCGCTGCCTATAAGACTGTATGCAGATGAGAGGAACTGGACTCATCATTCCCATATTCTGAATTACTGGCTGATCAGCCACCAGTGATATATCTTAGGTTAGGGCTACATAGCGGTATGTGGGGGCGACATCTAAATCATGTGTCTCATTGCTACACTGAAAGACAAATGTTTCCAAATGTGTTTGATTTTCTGTTTTGTGTTGTTTTTTTTATTGAAGGAAAATATAGAAGAAAACACAAAGTTATATTTATATTCTACCTTTTAATACTGCCATATTTACTATACTTATAAATGTGAGGTTCTTAGTGCACATTTTAACCAAACTGTGCAAGCCCATCTGCCAACGACAAGGCGACCTCATCAGATGGGGCCCTACACTAACCTATTTATTGTATTTATAATATTCTTATTATACTAGTAACCTATTCATTACTATTATAAAATTATTATACTTATTATTACAATCATTACTCTAGTACTATAAGATCACTAGATAAAAGCTGTTGATCCAGAAGAAGACGAAAACCCCTGGACATGTTCAGCCAATTCATGTCACAGGGGAAAAAATTCCTTCTCGACCCCGGGAAAAGGCGATCAGTCCAAGGACCCTGGATCAAATCCCCTAACACCTATTCATTATATACTAATTATTCTAGTCATTAATATAAATATTGTATTATTATTATTACTATTATTTATGCTATTTTTAATTTGTTTCTATTTTACTGATCCTATTACTATTCTATTATTATTATTCTACTCTATAATATTTTATTCTATATATCTTTGGATTCTTGCTATTTTACTATTACTAACATTTGTATTGATATTTTACTAATATTATAACTTAGATTCCTATTCCTAAAGCTGTTGATCCAGAAGAAGACAAAAACCCCCAGGCACATTCAGCCAATTTGTGTCTCAGGGGGGAAAAATTCCTTCTTGACCCCGGGAAAAGGCGATCAGTCCGAGAACCCTGGATCAAACCTGCTGAGATTATTTTTATGTCTCTAGTTATCGTTATTATATAATTAATGTTACAGTTACTGCTCTTATTATTATGATATTAGGTATTCTATTACTGCTCCTATTATATAAGTCTTTTTAATATCTTTACTACATTTTGTAACCTATTTTTAAACCTAATAATTACTATTTTCTGCTTTTTTTTTTTATTATTATTATACTTACTAAATTTGATGCTGTTGATGTTCCTACAGCTTTTATTTTGGAGCCACACAGTCCATCAGTGTCTCATCCGTTTGAGGAGGATGGTTGCTTCTATGCCGGCTGGTTGTGAACACGTTGCCTCTTTGCCATCTGGTTCTGAACACTTCTTGTATTTTGCACCATTCTTCTTTTAGCTCTTGAATCTTTCTTCTTTTTCTTCTTAGTGTCTTCTTCATCTTCGCCAGGTCTTTCACCTCCCGATACTTCATTGGGTCAGATATAACCACTTGATTCCACTGTCCTGGTGTAATTGATGGCGGCTCAGGTCTTTTTTTATAAAAAGGAAAAGTCAGATATGTTTGCACTGTTCTTTGTTTAGCTCCTGAATATTTCTTTATTTTCTTCTTAGTGTCTTCTTCATCTTCGTCCAGGTCTTTCACCTCCCTATACTTCATTGGGTCAGATATAACAACTTGATTCCACTGTCCTGGTGTCATTGATGTCAGATATTTTTGCTCTGTTCCTTGTGTAGCTTCTGAATCTTTCTTTTCTTTCTTCTTTTTGTCTTTCTCATCTTCTTTCAGATCTTTCGCCTCCTGATAGTCCATTGGTTCCGTTATCTCCTCTTCATTCTCCTCTTCTGGCGTCACTGATGGTGGCTCAGGTCTTGTTTTCATAAAGAGGAAATGGAAGATATTTTTCCTGGTCTTCACGGTTGGTCGGCATCAGGCGCTAAGAAAAGAGTCAGTTAATTGTCTCCTTGTCCTTTACATCTATGGACAGAACATGAGGACATAATATGCGGTGTAGTCAATCACCTCCATCTTGAAAATCGGTGATGGGAGGAATCTGGTACAGTAGATGAGCAGTTGGTCTTCTGCCTCCTCCTTTGTGCTGGGACAAGCTGGAGAGAAAACACAAGCAGATAATGGAATCAACCATACAATATCCAGAAATCCTTAAAATTACAGGAAAATTCCTTTAACCCAAATCACCGTGACCTGCTGGATTCTGAATGATTCTGTGCACAGAAAATCACACAAATTACTATTGAAAACCGTTCTCTAACTGACTTTCTGCTCAATCTACAATGTATTGTAATTCTGTGGTGGACTAATACATGTTCTGGATTATTAAATGCTGGATTATAGGAATGACACTTTATTCTCAAATTAACTGGAATTTCTTATTTAAAATAATAATCTCACATGAGAAGTATCCAGAACCGAAGACGCAATCCTGGCACCGGTAGACGTCCTGAAGAAAACAGAATCCATTGAGTGTCCACTCTTTACTCATTAAGGATGGACAATAGGACGAGGGTCCGTGTATAATAAAGCTGCGGACCTCCAGAGAGCTGCGGCTTGCTGTCATCCTGTAAATATCCTGTATTGTAGAATCCATAGCAAAATCTGTGAATCCAAAAAAGATTTAGTCACAGATCTGATAAATACACAAACACTGCAGCTTCCCACACATATTCACAGTGAGCGACTCCCCAGGTATCGGACCCCATTTACAGCAATTCATGGAGGCAACAGGATCACATGGAGCAAAGTCTTTACTGGGTGTTTGTAGTCTCCAGTATAGGTAATAGCACATGCAAAACATTGTACATTCGATTATACTGGGGCCTGTAAATAAAGATATATGGCATACATGTATTTCTATGTTTTTCATGCAAATAAATACAGGTAACTCCAAAAAAATGACAGCAAAAGTGACTTAATTACCAGCACATAGAGCCGAACCCCCATAACAGTGCCAGGACACTAATCCCACTGACAATAGTGGTAAATAATGCCCCAATAAATAATACTGGCAGCAGTGTCCTGTGTAACCTAAACATAAAATTCTGCTTTCCTGCAGCCACTAGGGGGAGCACAGTGCACCAGTAAATACAGATAACACTGATACCGCCCCCTAGTGGACGGTGACAACAGCTGTTGTGGCAGAATTCTCTCCTCTGCCCGATGTTTTCGCCTATTTTGAGCTTAGGTGAAATGATAAAATCATCAGCGGATTCCAGATAACAGGAAAGAAGCATCGAGGAGATGATAAATCAATGTCAGGTCATCAGGGGATGTGATGGCAGCTACTCACCGATATACAACTCCACTCGTCACTGTCTGCAATAGACTGAGGAGGAGTGACAGTTTGTTTGTGTTTATTCTTGCAAATCCAGCAATCTTATTGGCTGCTGACTAGTGGCATGGAACTCACAGAATTTAAAGGGACAGGACGCTCTTATTTCTCTACAGTGCATTTCATATAGACGTGCAATAACTCTGTTTAATATATGAAGCTGTGGAGATAATCTGAGGGAGCAGCTTTATGTTTTCATACACAGCAATTAAAATGTCACTATCGATATTGTCAGAACATTATATTCTACATATTATTAGAGTATCACTGCATGAAGGAGTTAATTATAAATTATATTATTTTCAAAAATCTCTTCCTGATCAGGGTATTTTGCGGTTTTTGTTTTTTTTTTCTTTTTATCACACGGCTGATTGTTTATTTCTGCATTAATGTCATTTAAATTAATGATACTGATTGAAGCCAAGGTGTCAGCATGACTTCAATATCATAACTGGGATCCATTGATTGCAATAAGTTCTGAGCTGATGGCGCTGATGGATATTTACTGATTCAGAAGGGAAGTGATCATATTATGTCTTTCATCTGCTGCAGTTTCCTTGGCCGACTGCATCTACACTGCTCAACGTTGCCCATTTCTTGGTTCATCTTTAAAATTACTTGAACAACAAATCTTGGAACCCCGTCTGCTTTGAAATTGTTGCCACTTTTCGCTGTGCTCTGTCTTGACATGATATGATCTTCATCAACCTAACCTTTGTAGTTGAGTTTGACTTTTCCTCACCCAGTTTTTGTCTATTTTCTCACACAGCTGACTATATTCCCTCATAATCCCTGACTCTGTGTTATGAGCAGGATAGTGGCTCAGTGGTTAGCACTGTGTTTTGCAATCCATGATTCAAATCCCTCCAAGGACGTCTGCATGGAGTCTGTATGTTTTCCCCATGTTTGCGTGGGTTTCCTACAGGTGCTCCTTTTTCTTCCAACACTCCATGACATCTAGAGGATTATCATCCCTTGTGCAGTGGTGATCAAAACCTGGGCAATCATTAATCAGCAGTTCCCCGTGGAGCACAGTTTTTTACGGCAGAGTCCTTTTTTATGTAAAGATTTAATGGGTAAGTCGCCATCTTATGTAGTGTGCAAGCTCTTATGGTGAGCGGAATCCTATCTCTCTCTCTTCTGTAGAGTGTAAGCTCTTATGGTCAGCAGGGTTCTCTCTCTTCTGTAGAGTTTGAGCTCTTATGGTCAGTGGGGTCCTTCTCTCCCTCTCTTCTGTAGAGCGTAACCTCTTATTGTCAGTAAGGTCCTCTCTCTTCTCTAGACTGTAAGCTCTTATGGTCAGTGGTGTCCTTTCTCTCTTCTGTAGAGTGTAAGCTCTTATGGTCAGCGGGGTCCTCTCTCTCTCTTTTGCAGAGTGTAACCTCTGATGGCCAGCAGGGTCCGTTTTCTCTCTTCTGTAGAGTGTAAGCTCTTATGGTCAGTAAGGTCCTCTCTCTCCTGTAGAGTGTAGGCTCTTATGGTCAGCGGTGTCCTTCTCTCCTTTAAAGTGTAAGCTCTTATGGTCAGCGGGGTGCTCTCACTTCTGTAGAGTGTAAGCTCTTATGGGCGCTGACAGCAGTGGCGGCTTCGTGCACTGGACATGATCATCAAAGAATTCTTCTTGCAGACAACAGGCACATAAACCCCTCCATGATCACATCCAATACACAGGGCTGTAGCTGATATCAGCGCTTTACTGCAGTTGAATGCTTTGCGCCGCCGCTGTAAATCATTCAACTGCAGTAAAGCCATGATGGCAGACAGCAGCACTGTGCACCGCCATATAAGACGGCAACCGGCGTATAAGACGACCCCGACTTTTGAGAAGATTTTTAGGAGTTAAAAAGTCATCTTATACGCCAGAAAAAAACGGTACATACAGTGCCTTGCAAAAATATTCAGCCCCCTTGAATTTTTCAACCTTTTCCACATTTCAGGCTTCAAATAGAAACATAAAATTTTTAATTTTATGGTGAAGAGTCAACAACAAGTGGGACACAATTGTGAAGTTGAACGATATTTATCGCTGGTTTTAAATTGTTGTAAAAAATAAAAAACTGAAAATTGGGGCGTGCAATATTATTCGTCCCCTTTACTTTCAGTGCAGCAAACTCACTCCAGAAGTTCATTGAGGATCTCTGAATGATCCCATCTTGTCCTAAATGACTGATGATGATAAATATAAGCCACCTGTGTGTAATCAAGTCTCCGTATAAATGCACCTGCTCTGTGATAGTTTTAGTGTTTTGTTTTAAGCACAGAGAGCATCATGAAGACCAAGGAACATAACAGGCAGGTCCGTGATAATGTTGTGGAGAAGTTTAAAGCTGGATTTGGTTCCAAAAATATTTCCAAAACTTTAAACATCCCAAGAAGCACTGTGCAAGTGATCATATTGAAATGGAAGGAGTATCATACCACTGCAAATCTACCAAGACCCGGCTGTTCCTCAAAAATGTCATGTCAAACAAGGAGAAGACTGATCAGAGATGCAGCCAAGAGGCACATGGTCACTCTGGATGAACTGCAGAGATCTACAGCTGAGGTGGGAGAGTCTGTCCATAAGACAACAATCAGTTGTACACTGCACAAATATGGCCTTTGTGGAAGAGTGGCAAGAAGAAAGCCATTTCTCAAAAATATCCATAAAAGGTGTTGTTTAAAATTTGCCACAAGCCACCTGGGAGACACACCAAACATGTGGAAGAAGGTGCTCTGGTCAGATGAAACCAAAATCAAACTTTTTGGCCACAATGCCAAATGATATCTTTGGCATAAAAGCAACACAGCTCATCACCCTGAACACACCAACCCCACTGTGAAACATGGTGGTGGCAGCATCATGGTTTGGGCCTGCTTTTCTTCAGCAGGGACAGGGAAGATGGTTACAATTGATGGGAAGATGGATGAAGCCAAATACAGGACCATTCTTGAAGAAAACCTGTTGGAGTCTGCAAAAGGCCTGAGACTGGGGCGGAAATTTGTCTTCCAACAAGACAATGATCCAACACATAAAGCAAAATCTACAATGGAATGGTTCACAAATATACGTATCCAGATGTTAGAATGGCCAAGTCAAAGTCCAAACCTGAATCCAGACGAGAATCTGTGGAAAGAGCTGAAAACTGCTGTACAAACACTCTCCATCCAACCTAACTCAGCTACAGTTGTTTGCAAAGGAAGAATGGGCAAGAATTTTAGTCTCTCAATGTGCAAAACTGATCGAGACATACCCCAGGCGACTGCAGCTGTAATCGCAGCAAAAGGTTGCGCTACAAAGTATTAACTTAAAGGGGACGAATAATATTGCACGCCCCACTTTTCAGTTTATTTTTTATAAAAGGTTAAAATAAGCAATAAATATCGTTTATCTTCACAATTGTGTCCCACTTGTTGATTCTTCACCATAAAATTAAAATTTTTATCTTTATGTTTGAAGACTGAAATGTGGGAAAAGGTTGAAAAATTCAAGGGCGCCGAATACTTTCGCAAGGCACTGTATATAGTAATGTCACAGTGAGGTGATAATTAGCACAGGAATTATATAGATAGTGATATTATAATGCAGACAGAGATATCACAATGTAAGAATAAAAACTATTTAAATAGCCTCCTACAGAAGAAGAGGATGGGAGCTCAAGTGCAACCTATTGGATGTATTATTCAGCTCAATCTCGAACCATGGTGACTTGATGGATAAACGCTCTGTAGGAAGATCAATCTTGAGCAGCCTAGATAGGTTTATTAGGTTCTTCTCCACCATTATCTTGATTGTATCAAGCCATCGCATTGCTGGTCTTCCTCTTCACCTTGTTCCTTCTATTCTTCTGAACATAATGTCCTTCTCCATTGATTGCTCTTTTCGTAACGTGTCCAAATTAGACAAGTCGTAGCTTGGTGATCCTACAAGTTAATATCAAGCATTTAAGGGGAACCTGACAGCTTATACATATTGACCGATCCACACATCAGATGCTGGATGTGTGATTTTTGCAACATATCCTTAACTGTAACATTTTGCGGAGTTTCAGAAAAATACATACTTTAAAAGCCTCCAAGCTGCACAGATGACTAGTGGAAGAAGACGGATGCACGGCGGCTTCTCCAAGCCTGCTGCCCTGGAGTGGTAGGTCTACTACCTGCCTTCATGTATAGGGAGAGACATATCATTCCAGGGCAATTGGGGGGAAAAAGACGCTGGGTATCCACCTGTCCCACTAGTGTTTAGTATGGCGCAATTCGCAGCTATTAAACTATATAACACAATTTTCAGCACCAATAAGCTAAAAATAACCAGTAAGAAGGTCATAAAAAATCATTTTTAAAATAATTATTTTTACTATATATAATTGAAGTTAAAAACAGCAGAAAAAAGTGCCTCAAAAGGTCAAAATAAGGTACACATACCCGTTTAAATAATAAGACAACCCTCAAAATATATCATAGTTATGGATAGTGCACATAATGTAGAAGGGTAAAAGGACTACACAAATCACACATTAAAACAGTATACAGTGCCTTGCGAAAGTATTCAGCCTCCTTGAATTTTTCAACCTTTTCCCACATTTCAAGCTTGAAACGTAAAGATAAAAAAAAATATTACATTTTATGGTGAAGAATCAACAAGTGGGACACAATTGTGAAGGTGAACGATATTTATTGCTTATTTTACATTTTTGTAAAAAATAAACTTAAAATTGGGACGTGCAATATTATTCGGCCCCTTTACTTTCAGTGCAGGAAACTCACTCCAGAAGTTCACTGAAGATCTCTGAATGATCCAATGTTGTCCTAAATGACTGTTGATGATAAATATAATCCACCTGTGTGTAATCTAGTCTCTGTATAAATGCACCTGCTCTGTGATAGTCTCAGTGTTCTGTTTAAAGCGCAGAGAACATCATGAAGACCAAGGAACACCACAGGCAGGTCCGTGATACTGTTGTGAAGACGTCTAAAGCCGGATTCGGTTGCAAAAAGATTTCCAAAACTTTAAACATCCCAAGAAGCACTGTGCAAGCGATCATACTGAAATGGAAAGAGTATCATACCACTGCAAATCTACCAAGACCCGGCCATCCCTCAAAAGTTTCATTTCAAACAAGGAGAAGACTGATCAGAGATGCAGCCAAGAGGGCCATGATCACTCTGGATGAACTGCAGAGATCTACATCTGAGGTGGGAGATCTGTCCATAGGACAACAATCAGTCATACACAGCAAAAATCTGGTCTTTATGGATGAGTGGCAAGAAGAAAGACATTTCTCAAAGATAGCCATAAAAAGTGTTGTTTAAAGTTTGTCACAAGCCACCTGGGAGACACATCAAACATGTGGAAGAAGGTGCTCTGGTCAGATGAAACCAAAATCGAACTTTTTGGGCACAATACCAAACGATATGTTTGGCGCAAAATCAACATAGCTCATCACCCTGAACACACCATCCCACTGTCAGACATGGTGGTGGCAGCATCATGGTTTGGGCCTGCTTTGCTTTAGCAGGGACAGGGAAGATGGTTAAAATTGATGGGAAGATGGATGGAGCCAAATATAGGACCATTCTTGAAGAAAACCTGTTGAAGTCTGCAAGACCTGAGACTGGGACAGAGATTTGTCTTTCAACAAGACAATGATCCAAAGCATAAAGCAAAACCTATCATGGAATGGTTCACAAATAAACGTATCCAGGTGTTAGAATGGCCAAGTCAAAGTCCAGACCTGAATCCAATCGAGAATCTGTGGAAAGAGCTGAAAACTGCTGTTCACAAACGCTCTCCATCCAACCTCACTCAGCTCCAGCTGTTTACAAAGGAAAAATGGGCAAAAATTTCAGTCTCTTGATGTGCAAAACTGATCGAGACATACCCAAGCGACTTGCAGCTGTAATGGCAGCAAAAAGTGGAGCTACAAAGTATTAACTTAAAGGGCTGAATAATATTGCACGCCCCAATTTTAAGTTTTTTATTTTTTACAGAAATTTTAAATAAGCAATAAATATCATTCACCTTCACAATTGTGCCCCACTTGTTGATTCTTTACCATAAAATTTAACATTTTTATCTTTATGTTTGAAGACTGAAATGTGGGAAAAGGTTTAAAAATTCAATGGGGCCAAATACTTTCGCAAGGCACTTTATATAGATGTGACAATGGTATTGAGTAAACTGAGTTCAAACAAATGGGATGTCATAGCATGTCCTAAAATGCCGGTATACAAAAGTGAAACCAGTAACAGTGCAGTATTATAACTACTAAGTAAGGACTCATAAGTAGTAGAGTAATTCAACCCCAGTCAAAATCATACCGTGTAGGGATATGACAGTCCACTTAAGCTTAATAGTTACATAGTTACTTAGGTTGAAAAAAGACCTAGGTCCATCTAGTTCAACCTTCCTCCACCAGTTCTACATTTGGTCACTAAGTCATTTATAACCAACAATGTTGTGTGTACTGAGGAAATCATCCAGCCCTTTTTTAAAAGCTGTTATGGTATCTGCCATTACTACCTCTTGTGGTAGGGCATTCCACAGTTTAACTGCTCTAACTGTAAAGAATCCTTTGCTATTTAGCTGTCGGAATCGCTTTTCTTCCACTCGCAGTGAGTGCCCCCTGGTCCTTAGTATTGTCTTTGGAAGAGATAAGTCATGTGCCAGTCCTTTATATTGACCACACATGTATTTATACATATAAATGAGATCTCCTCTGAGACGTCTTTTTTCTAAGCTAAACATTTCTAACTTTTTCAACCTGTCATCATATGGAAGGCCTTCCATTCCTTGTAATAGTCTAGTTGCCCGCCTTTGAACTGACTCTAACTTCTGAATGTCCTTTTTAAAATGTGGAGCCCAAAACTGGATCCCATATTCCAGATGGGGCCTTACAAGTGATTTATAGAGGGGCAACAACACGTTTGGATCACGGGACCTAATCTCCCTTTTTATACACCCTAAAATCTTGTTTGCTTTAGCAGCTGCTGCTTGACATTGAGTGCTGCTGCTCAGCTTATTTGTAATAAGAATACCCAAGTCCTCCTCTTGTTCTGTAGTCCCGAGTTTACTTCCATTTAATGTATATACAGCTATAGGATTACTCCATACTAGGTGCATTACTCTACATTTATCAACATTAAATCTCATTTGCCAAGTATCTGCCCATTCTGACATCTTATCCAGATCTTTTGTAATATTGTACTATCAAGGTCAGGTTTAATATCCTACATAGTTTGGTGTCATCAGCAAAGACTGACATTTTACTATGAATCCCATCCACAAGGTCATTAATAAAGAGATTAAAAAGAATTGGTCCTAGCACAGATCCCTGCGGCACCCCACTGCTGACTATAGCCCATTTAGAGACTGTAGCATTGATGACTACTTTTTGTTTCCTATCTTTTAGCCAATTCCTTACCCAGCTGCATATAGTTTCCCCTAGTCCTTGCTTCTGGAGCTTTAGTATAAGGCTATTGTGTGGTACAGTATCAAATGCCTTTGCAAAGTCCAAATAAATCACATCAGCTGCATTACCAATATCCAGGTTTGCACTTACCCCCTCATAGAACCCCAACAGGTTGGTTAGATACGACTTATCTTTCATGAATCCATGCTGTTTGTCAGTTATTATATTATTTTCTGCAATATATTTTTTCATGTCATCCCTTAAAATCCCCTCAAAAACTTTGCATACTACTGATGTCAGACTTACTGGACGGTAGTTTCCTGGATCTACCCTCTTACCTTTCTTAAATATCGGTACCACATCAGCAATCCTCCAATCCTGAGGCACCAACCCTGTTACAAGCGAGTCTAAAAAGATGAGATACTGCCGTCTGTCGATTATGGAGCTCAATTCCCTCAATATTCATGGATGAATGCCATCTGGCCCTGGGGAATTGTCAATGTTTACTTTAATAACAGAGAGTAATAGAGGAAGGGTCTAAAATCTGCGCCAAGGACTCAATGGATCCAATGAAGAGATTAATGCTTCTTTTAATATCATGCACAGGTCTACGCGTTTCAGGAGTCGCAGCTCCCTTCTTCAGGACAACAGGCAGAAAAACATCAAAAGAAATTTGATGTTTTTCTGCCTGTTGTCCAGAAGAAGGGAGCTGCGACTCCTGAAATGCGTAGACCTGTGCATGATATTAAAAGAAGCATTAATCTCTTCATTGGATCCATTGAGTCCTTGGCGCGGATTTTAGACCCTTCCTCTATTACTCTCTGTTATCAGCTTTCCTTGTGGCTGCTGCCTGGACCCGGATTCTTACATGCTTATATAGTGGTTGTGACTGGCACAACCATCAGAGGTGAGTGTGATACTCCTTTTTACCCCCTTCCATTTTTGGGGTAAGACCCTATTGCGCTTTGTTTTTCCACAGTTTCCTATCCAATGTTTATTTACTCAGACGCAGGCGTACTTCTTCTTGTGTTAAATTAATAATATCGGGTGGTGAACTTTGATTTTTCACTTGTTGAATGATCCCTGGTACAGTCAGTTCCTTGGTGAACACAGATGAGAAATGCCTATTTAATATCTCAGTCTTTTGTTTGTCCTCTATAACTAACATGTTGTTATATTTTAAGGGGCCAATACTATCCTTTGTTTTCCTTTTGGCATTAATGTATTTTATAAAAGATTTTGGGATTTATATTAATGTCATTGGCAATTTTTGTTTCAGTAGCTAGTTTTGCTTGTTTGATTTCTTTTTTACATTTCCTATTGATATCTTTATACTCCTGAAATGCTATTTCTGTATTCTCAGTCTTAAAGATTTTAAACGCCCTTTGTTTTTGTTTTATTATACTTTGTACAGTCTTATTTATCCATAGTGGTTTCTTTTTATTCCTGGACATTTTATTACCAGAGGGTATAAGTTTTTTACAGGACTCTAGCAGTATATCCTTAAACTTACCCCATTTATGTTCGGTGTCCCCAGTTGCCATGACTTTTTCCCAATCTACAGTGCCTACAAGTAGTATTCAACCCCCTGCAGATTTAGCAGGTTTACACATTCGGAATTAACTTGGCATTGTGACATTTGGACTGTAGATCAGCCTGGAAGTGTGAAATGCACTGCAGCAAAAAAGAATGTTATTTCTTTTTTTTTTTTTTTTTTTTTTTTAAATTGTGAAAAGTTTATTCAGAGGGTAATTTATTATTCAACCCCTCAAACCACCAGAATTCTGTTTGGTTCCCCTAAAGTATTAAGAAGTATTTCAGGCACGAAGAACAATGAGCTTCACATGTTTGGATTAATTATCTCTTTTTCCAGCCTTTTCTGACTAATTAAGACCCTGCCCAAACTTGTGAACAGCACTCATACTTGGTCAACATGGGAAAGACAAAGGAGCATTCCAAGGCCATCAGAGACAAGATCGTGGAGGGTCACAAGGCTGGCAAGGGGTACAATACCCTTTCCAAGGAGTTGGGCCTACCTGTCTCCACTGTTGGGAGCATCATCCGGAAGTGGAAGGCTTATGGAACTACTGTTAGCCTTCCACGGCCTGGACAGCCTTTGAAAGTTTCCACCCGTGCCGAGGCCAGGCTTGTCCGAAGAGTCAAGGCTAACCCAAGGACAACAAGGAAGGAGCTCCGGGAAGATCTCATGGCAGTGGGGACATTGGTTTCAGTCAATACCATAAGTAACGTACTCCACCGCAATGGTCTCCATTCCAGACGAGCCCGTAAGGTACCTTTACTTTCAAAGCGTCATGTCAAGGCTCGTCTACAGTTTGCTCATGATCACTTGGAGGACTCTGAGACAGACTGGTTCAAGGTTCTCTGGTCTGAAGAGACCAAGATCGAGATCTTTGGTGCCAACCACACACGTGACGTTTGGAGACTGGATGGCACTGCATACGACCCCAAGAATACCATCCCTACAGTCAAGCATGGTGGTGGCAGCATCATGCTGTGGGGCTGTTTCTCAGCCAAGGGGCCTGGCCATCTGGTCCACATCCATGGGAAGATGGATAGCACGGCCTACCTGGAGATTTTGGCCAAGAACCTCCGCTCCTCCATCAAGGATCTTAAGATGGGTCGTCATTTCATCGTCCAACAAGACAACGACCCAAAGCACACAGCCAGGAAAACCAAGGCCTGGTTCAAGAGGGAAAAAATCAAGGTGTTGCAGGGGCCTAGTCAGGCTCCTGACCTTAACCCAATTGAAAACTTGTGGAAGGAGCTCAAGATTAAAGTCCACATGAGACACCCAAAGAACCTAGATAACTTGGAGAAGATCTGCATGGAGGAGTGGGCCAAGATAACTCCAGAGACCTGTGCCGGCCTGATCAGGTCTTATAAAAGACGATTATTAGCTGTAATTGCAAACAAGGGTTATTCCAAAAAATATTAAACCTAGGGGTTGAATAATAATTGACCCACACTTTTATGTTGAAAATTTATTAAAATTTAACTGAGCAACATAACTTGTTGGTTTGTAAGATTTATGCATCTGTTAATAAATCCTGATCTTGTTTGAAGTTTGCAGGCTCTAACTTATTTGCATCTTATCAAACCTGCTAAATCTGCAGGGGGTTGAATACTACTTGTAGGCACTGTACATTTTTAAGCTCTTCCCTTAATTTGTTGAAATCAGCTTTCCTAAAATTCCAGGTTTTCGCATTTCCCCTTTGAAATGTTCTATTGAATATTACGTTGAAGCTTACCATATTATGATCGCTGGTGCCCAAGTGTTCCTGGACCTGTACATCTGAAATTGTATCCGGTCTATTTGACAGGACCAGATCTAGCAAATTATCTCCCCTGGTCGGTTCATCTACCATCTGAGAGAGGAAATTGTCTTGAATAGTAGATAAGAACTTACAGCTTTTAGCACAACCAGAAGATTCTATGTCCCACTGAATGTCTGGATAGTTGAAATCCCCCATAATAAGAACCCGATTATTATTATTAGCTGCCTTTTCAATTTGTTCCAGCATTTCACCCTCTCTTTGTTCAGGTATGTTAGGAGGCTTATAGCAAACACCAATTAGCATTTTTCCATTAATCCCTTCCCCATGTACATTTACCCATACTGACTCTACATTGTTGCAGTTCCCCCCAATGTCGTCATTCAACACAGGTTTTAGGTTAGATTTGATAAATATACACACCCCACCACCTTTTTTGTTTTTCCTGTTCTTCCTAAATGTAGTATAACCCTGTATGTTTGTCACCCAGTCATGGCTTTTATCCAGCCAGGTTTCCGTAATGCCCACCACATCATAATCCATGGTTGACATAAGAGTCTCCAATTCATTCATTTTGTTTGCTAGACTTCTTGCATTTGCCAGTAGACATTTAATACTATTAACACCTTTATTACTCCTAGCCTCCCTACGTTCCTTGCATGTCCCATCCCCCCTAATCCTTCATTGACCCCTACCGTCTCACTGTCTCTATCTGCTCTATCTATCCCCTTATTTGCTCCACTACCCTCCCTCCCCCCAGATTCTAGTTTAAAAGCTCCTCCATCCGTCTGACCATTTTCTCCCCCAGCACAGCTGCACCCTCCCCATTGAGGTGCAGCCCGTCCCTACCGTAGAGCCTGTAGCCGACTTAGAAGTCGGCCCAGTTCTCCATGAACCCAAACCCTTCCTTCCTGCACCAATTTCTAAGCCATGTATTTATCTCCCTAAGCTCCCGCTGTCTTTCTAGTGACGCTCGTGGCACCAGTAGTATTTCTCAAAACACCACCTTGGAGGTCCTGGACTTCAGCTTCTCTCCTAGTTTCCTGTAATTATTTTTAAGGACCTTCCACCTGCCTCTAACTTTGTCATTAGTACCAATGTGCACCATGACCGCTGGGTTTTCCCCAGCCCCACCCAGCAATCTGTCTATCCGATCTGCAATATGCCGAACCCGAGCACCCGGCAGACAACACACTGTTCGGCATTCACAGTCTCGGCAACAGATGACCCTGTCTGTCCTCCTAATTATAGAGTCCCCTACCACCAACATCTGTCTGGGCTTTGCTGCACTCCTATTTCCCTCCTTCCTACAGCAGTCGTTCTACTGGTTGCTAGGAGCAACGTCCTGATGTAGTGATCCTAGTCCTGGCCCTTCATTCCTAATATCAGCCAAACAGGCATATTTACTAGGTTGTACCAGGTCAGGACTAGGCTCCCTGACACTTTTCCCCCTACCTCTTCTTCTAACTGTTACCCAGCTACCTACCTCTGAGTCCTGATCTTCCCCACCTCCACCCTCCTCCATATCACTGGCCCCAGCCAGAGAAAGCTCAGTGAGCTCTAAACTCCTCTCCAGGTTTGCAATGCCCCTAAGTGTTGCAAGCTGCTTATTTAGATCAGTTACCTTGGCTTCCAAATACGCAACATGCTTGCATCGAGTGCAGACATATTTACCCTCGAACGGCTGCTCAAGACATGCATACATCTGACAAGATACACACCTGGCAGCATTGTCCAGACATTGTAAAGACAATAAAAATGTTTATACCTCACTTCAGTCACAGTGGTGAGCCGAACGGTATCTACACCCCGACATGTGTTTCGCAGTCGCGTCCTCAGGGGGCCCTCTGGTGCTGGTACTGTTCCAGTACTGTGAGTAATCGCAATTCGTGGTTTACGTTACATTGTCACATCATGGGAGCCCTACATCCAATCACTGGAGGAGCCCAGGATGGGAGACTTTATTAAATAAAGGGGGCCAGGATGGAATTCATTATTACTATATGGGGCCAGAGTGAGGAAAATACATTATTGGTTTATGGTGGCAAATAGTGGACATAATTACTTTAGGGGCAAATTAGAGGACATTATTACTGCTGTAATATAATTTATTTTTGCAGATATTGTCTTCCATGGGGGGGGGGACAAAAGTCTGACGTAATGTAGAAATTGGGAAAAAAGTGAGGAATGTGCTCTGGGAGTGACCGGCCATAGGTGACTGTGTGTTATTTTCTGTAGAGGCGAGTCATGGCAGGAAGAAGTGATGGTGGCCAGCGCCAAATCAAGAAGAAAATGAAGATGAATAACTTCAGCTTGAGAGGTCACTGGTAAGTCAGTGTATTACATGTACACACACTATACACTATATACAGAGCTCCTGTGTATAATGTCACTAATTAATCTCAATCAAATCAGAGGTAAATCCAGCAACCGCTTCATAAGTTAAAACATGGCTTTATTGAAAATGTTTATTTTATTTTATTTATTTAATTTTTTTAAACATAGCAAAACCATGATAACAGTTGGGGGTAGACCAGATGTCCGTCTATGCATTTCAAACAGGTTAACTGTTCTTAATCATGTCATTAGTCATGATTAAGAACAGCTAACCTGTTTGAAACTTGTAGACGGGCATCTGGTCTACCCCCAACTGTTATTGTTTTTCTATATTTTTTTATATTTTTTTAATAAAGTTGTGTTTTAACTTATGAAGCGATTGTTGGATTTACCTCCAATTTGATTTACATTTCACCTGGTTGCCAGTCCAGGATTCCAGGCACTGCATCCACATCTTGGAGTCTAGTGAGCTGTTGTTTCTCCATTTGTACTATAAAATATCACTGGTGATCACTGTATTACCTATGCACTATATATAGATCTTCTGTCTATAACAGTCATGGCGAACCTTTTACAGGCCGAGTGCCCAAACTGTAGCCCTAAACCCAATTTTTTTTCCGAAGTGCCAACCAATCCTATTATATAAAGAATTGATTTTAATCTTACCTTTGCTGTCTTCTCCTCAGCAGGGGGCATCACGCTCATGCTTACCACACATTGAAGCTGAGCCCCTGCCCTTTCCAGACACAGCAATTGGATTTATCTTTCTGGAAAAAAATTGCAGCATATTAGACAGAGATTTTAGCCTGGAATGCAATCAGATGTCACCCTGTAATCCACATCTACATTTCAAAGTCTGAACATCTCGAAATCCCATAAAGACGTACGAGTTGCTCCCCTCCCCTTTCACTGTGTAGTTCTGTCCCCCTTCCTCGGCCACTTCCTAGTAAACATGTCCCCCATCCTGATATAGATTTCCTACATTCTGGTATATTTGTCCCCATCATGGCCCCATCTTTTTAAATGTCCTCCATCCTGGTAAATGTTACCCATTCTTGCATGTTCCCCCATGCTGGTAAATGTACCCCATCCTGACATATTGCCCATCCTTGTAAATGTTCCCCCATCCCGGCATGTACCCCATTCCTGGTAAATGTTCCCAATCCTGGTTAATTTACCCCATCCAGGTAAATGTACCCCTTCCTGGTAAATGTACCCTATCGTGGCATGTTTCCTCCATCCTGGCATGCATGTTTCCCCATCCTGGCGTGCATGTTTCCTCCATCCTGGCATGCATGTTTCCCCATCCTGGCATGCATGTTTCCTCCATCCTGGCATGCATGTTTCCTCCATCCTGGCATGCATGTTTCCTCCATCCTGCCATGCATGTTTCCTCCATCCTGCCATGCATGTTTCCTCCATCCTGCCATGCATGTTTCCTCCATCCTGGCATGCATGTTTCCCCATCCTGGCATGCATGTTTCCTCCATCCTGGCATGCATGTTTCCCCATCCTGGCATGCATGTTTCCTCCATCCTGGCATGCATGTTTCCTCCATCCTGGCATGCATGTTTCCTCCATCCTGGCATGCATGTTTCCTCCATCCTGGCATGCATGTTTTCCTCCATCCTGGCATGCATGTTTTCCTCCATCCTGCCATGCATGTTTCCTGTAAATGTACTAGGAAAAATATGGCACTGCATTACTGCAAAATAGAGATATTTAGTTTATGTATTGGCCAATGCATGTAAGCCCGGACACCAAACGGCAAGGTATATCTCTGTATTTGCAGTAATGCAGTGCCATATTTTTCCTAGTACATTTTTGGCTTTTTTCAGTGTGCAACTGTTTGCATTTATAGTTACTATGTTTTTTCAGTTGGCGCCTGTTCCCATTTGTTGGATGTGCGGGTCAGTTTTTTGATATTTCTAGTGAGTCTCTTTCTGACTGGGCACTCCGCCCTAAGACCTGGCTGTTCATAACCATTATAGCAGGAGCCTAGCTGCCCATACATGGAGGTTTTCAGTCCAAATAGTGGCATTTGTCCCAGATATGGATGTTTTTAACCTAGAAAGTGGCATTTAAGTTAGGTTCCCGGAATACAGAGATATACCTTGCCGTTTGGTGTCCGGGCTTACATGCATTGGCCAATACATAAACTAAATATCTCTATTTCGCAGTAATGCAGTGCCATATTTTTCCTAGTACATTTTTGGCTTTTTTCAGTGTGCAACTGTTTGCATTTATAGTTACTATGTTTTTTCAGTTGGCGCCTGTTCACATTTGTTGGATGTGCGGGTCAGTTTTTTGATATTTCTAGTTCATTGTTCCCTAGGCAGCACACATCGCTCCGTGTGACACCCCGGGAACGATGAACTGCAGCTTACCTGCGTCCCGCCGGCAATGCGAAAGGAAGGAGGTGGGCGGGATGTTACGTCCCACTCATCTCCGCCCTCCTCTTCTATTGGACGTCCGCTGTGTGACGTCACTGTGATGCCAAATGTCGTTCCCCCTTCAGGAAGAGGATGTTCACCGCCCACAGTGACGTCGTTAGGGAGGTAAGTACATGTGACGGGGGTTAACAACATTGTGCGCCACGGGCAACGAATTGCCCGTGACGCACAAACAACGGGGGCGGGTGCGATCGCTCATGCGATCGCACGATATATCGATGCGTGTGACGGGGCCTTAATGCAAAAATATCTACACCAGTGTGTATTGTGTGCTTTATTGAAGTAGTAAACTCCACAGAGCCAGTAACGTAGGACATATTCTCTGACAAGAACTTCACTTGTGACAGCTAACATGCTGATAATGTTTAAAAGAAAAGTTCAAAGTCCCATTTCAGGTGAGACGTGGTGAAGGCATTCTGTCACGTCATGTTATGCTGCACTGCATTTCTATATTGTAACCTCTAGTCCTTGTCCTGAACATGATAACCTAAATGCGTTTTTGTGTTATAGATGGTTTGAAATACCTTGCGTGTACAGACCCGCCTGTAATTCTTTATAAAAATGTAAAAGATCAATCAATAGAATGACATCCAGACAAATTAGAGGAATTACTAAAGTTATACGATTGTAACAAGTTCTGCACAAATACCACTGAAGGAAAAAGTAAGCAAAAAAAGCTGCTATTGAACGATAGTGGGAAACAATCTAAAGCCCCATTCACACATACGTATTTCCAGGACGTGTGGCCTCCGTTTTTACCCATACACAAGCACACCTATTGTAATCTATTGATCTTCACACCTCCATGTTTTCAGAGACATGTCAGTTTTTACCCAGCAGCACGGATCATACAGACCTATACAAGTCAGTGGGTTCCTGGAAGCTGAAAACATCCCAGTTCTTTTCTTACATGGCTGGCACACTCACTGGACGTGTCACCCATTGAGCATGTTTGGGATGCTCTGGATCGGTGTATATGGCAGCGTGTTCAAGTTTTTGCCAATATCCAGCAACTTCCCTCAACTATTGAAGAGGAGTGGCTCAACAATCCACAGGCCACAATCAACAACCTTATCGACTCTATGCGAAGGAGATGTGTTCAACTGCGTGAGGCAAATGGTGGTCACACCAGATACTGACTGGCCCCTCCCAATATTGTATAACTGCACATTTTAGAGTGGTCTTTTATTGTGGCCAGCCTAAGGCACACCTGTGCAATATTCAAGTTGTAAAATTAAGAATCTTCATATGCCACACCTATAAGTTGGATGGATTATCTTGGCACAGAAGAAGTGATCACTAACACAGATTTAGACAAATTTGTGAACAATATTTGAGAAAGAAACATTTTTTGTGTATATAGAAAAAGTTTTAAATCTTAGGGTATGTGCCCATGAACAGGAATCACTGCGTCCTGGATGCAGCAGGTCGTGACCTGCGGATCCACGAGTCTCCTCTGCAGGAGAACACAGGAGACTGCAGCTGCTCGTACCCACGAACAGTGTTCGGAGCGCTGCGGTCTCTTGCTTGTATTCTCCCTACGGAGGATGCATGCGAATACACAGCAAACAATTGACATGCTGCAGTCTGGAAAGTTGCACCCACAGGTCAGTGTTCGCTGTGGAAAAAACAAGCATAATGGGCACGGGATTTCTAGAAACCCATTTACTGTGCTTGTACTGTACAACGCAGCGTTTTAAATGCAGCTGAAGCATGCCGCATCCAAAATGCCGCAAATACTGATCGTGGCACAAAGCCTAGAGTTAAGGCCCCATTACATGCAGCGACGTATGTAACGATATATCGCTGGGGTCACGGATTCCGTCACGCACATTCGGCTTCGTTAGCGACGTCGCTGCATGTGACAGCAAGGAACGACTGTTAACGATGGAAAATACTCACCTTATCGTCCATCAGTGACATGTCGTTCCTTTTTAAAAAAATCGTTGATTGTGGAGGACGGAGGTTGTTCATCGTTCCCGAGGCAGCACACATCGCTACGTGTGACACCTCGGGAACGACGAACTGCAGCTTACCTGCAGCCGCCAGCAATGCGGAAGGAAGGAGGTGGGTAGGATGTTACGTCCTGCTCAGCTCCGCCCCTCCGCTTCTATTGGACGGCCGCTTAGTGATGCCGCTGTGACGCCGCACAAACCACCCCCTTAGAAAGGAGGCGGTTCGCCGGACACAGCGACGCCGCTAGGCAGGTAAGTCCCGTGTGACGGCTCCTAACAATTTTGTGTGCCACGGGCAGCGATTTGCCCGTGACGCACAAACGACGGGGGCGGACGCTTACACCAGCGATATCGCTAGCGATATCGCTGCGTATAAAGCCCCCTTTAACCTAGGTAGTTAGCTACATAGATAACAGCTGGATAGATTGTGCAGATATTAACCAAATAAATAATTAAATGGGGGAAAAAAAGACATTGGGTCCTCCATATGGTTTTTATAACCAGCAAAGACTAAAGCAGACACCTGTGTACTGATATTGCCAAGCTGGGAAGGTCCATGGTTATTTACCCGTTCCCAACCTAAAAATATCAGCCAGCAGCCACCTCAAAAATGGATCACCAGATCCTGCAATTCTGATTCTTCATCTCTTCCCAATGTCCTGGTGCTTTGGCAATCGGGGTAATGGTTTTTGGGATTGATGTCAGCTGTGTACTGTTCAAAACACAGCTGGCAGCAAACCCTAGTGTTAATAATGCGCCTCCATTATTAAGCTGGTAATAAAACACACACAAATTATTTATTAAAATAAACACTCCCAGAAACCTTCCCTTGTTCCCCACTTTATACTCCTCCCCAAAAAAACAAAATCCGTGTAGTCCAGGGAACCCACCATAATCCACCAAATCCATTCACAAATAGAGCAGTGAAATCAGCAGCATTACCGCTCCTGAGAGTCATCAAATCATGAACAGTGCAGCGTGACTCGGAACTTCTGAATAGCAGAAATCTTACTGATGTCACCGCTCTGCAGCGTCTCCAGTTCTCGTGCAGCTCAGCTGCACCTGGAAGTACCTGTCAGCAAAGTGTATGGAGAGTCAGAACAATGCTCCATAGACTTTGTTCATTGGAACAACTGGCCTACATTAGACCTGGGTGGGAATATATTTGTATTTTTTAATGATGTGTTAAATGAGGTTAAGTGTCTTGTTTTATTTCTCTGTGTTTGTATGTTTGTAATTTTCTTCACACTGCATAGTTGTGAGCTGCTCAAGAGACAACTTGAGAATATCCATTTAAAAACCATAAGGAGATGATACAGAAAGTATCAAGGCTTTTACTTGCTCATGGTCTCAGACCCTACATGCTGCTCTCCAATTATACAGAAAAAACCTGATGATGGATTACGTGTATGTAGCTCCCAGGGATATGGGGTACTCGGTTCCGGGCAGTAAACGTCTTGGGAATGTCACGATGGTGGTCGTTACCCGATTCCGTGCCCTGGGCCCTTTTTGTAATGGGGATATTTACAGGGGAGAATAAAATAATGTTCACTTGTGACGCCACTTGCGGTGTTGCAGCTAAGTATAGGGAGGCGCCACTGCAGAATGTCTCTACTGAGGCTGATGGTATTGGCAGCTAGATGGTAGTCCCTCCGCAAGTAGGGTTTTGCCCCAGAGGGTGTATGGTGCAGTGGGCGTTGGAAGAAGGTAGTCCACACAAGTATTCAGTGCAGCTGGTTTACTCACTGCTGGTAGATGTTGACTGGTTGCCCGTGGCCGTCTGGTTTCGCCTCCATGTCCCTTTCTTCCTTCTGCCAGTTCGGTTCTCTGGTACCTTCTTCCCCTGCACCTGTCTCTGGTAAGTGGGTCCCCGTGGTATAGAACACTGGGGGACACCGTTCTGTGGTTTGTCCACTTCTGTCCGCCTGACGGTAGCGTGAACCCTGTGGGGTTGGAGTCTCTGGTCCTGTCCCCGGTTCTCCCTTTTCTACTGAGTCTTCGGATTCTTTAGGGTCAGCAGGGTCCTTGATGGTCCCCTTTTCTGTGCAGGTGTTAACAGGTCGGCTTGAATCTCTTTCCTGTCCTAGGTTCCTGTACCTCATCGGTGCGCATGTGTCGCTCCTAAGTATATCAGGGTGCCACAGGGTACTGCAATACTCAACCAGGGTGCAGGGCCTATCCCTCCATGGTTGTAGGTTCCCAACAATGGTGTCACTAACATCCGCACTACAAATCCCAACCACATCTCACATCATGTCCTGTACAGACACACCAGTGGGTTGGTCAAGTTGGAGCACGGCCGTCCACCTAGGGGTCAGGCAGACTTGTGGGAGGGACTGAGTCAGAACAGTGTAAGCTCTCAGCGTGAGAGGAGCTGGAGTGGTATCTCCTGGGGAGCTGAAGGAGAGAACAGAGTTAGCCCTCAAAGAGTGATGAGCTGGGGAGTTGGAGCTCCCATGGAGGTGACAGGTTGGGTCGCAGACGGTGGTCCGGGACCACAGGAGTTGTGGACCGGTATCAGGTACACTGGACAGGAGTGTAACGGACGCAGACCACCGTGCGGAGCCGTCGCCCGACCACCGTGCGGAGTCGCCGCCCGACCACCATGCGGAGCCGCCGCCCGATCTGCACCCCACCTACTGTCTCCTCCCCACAATCCTATAGAATGTAAGCCCACAAGGGTAGGGCCCTCTTCCCTCTGTACTAGTCTGTCTACTGTAACTTGTGTATGTATTCTGTATGTAACCCCTTCTCATGTACAGCACCATGGAATTAATGGTGCGCTATAAATAAATAATAATAATAAGAGGTCTGTTGGCGCCAGAAAGCCCAATTACCTTACCGGTACCGAGCACGGTGGGGTACAGGATCAGATCAGGGAAGAGCTTCAGATGCCTTGATAATTAACCTGTAGTCTCTCTGATAGTCTCTTTATGAACTTTCCCTAAGAGCTCAGAGATTGAAGGCATCAGCACAACACGGGGGATAAGGTTCTCGAAAGCACACAACCCACTAAAATCCCAAGTGCCAGCCATCAAGACCACAGCTGCCATATACACAGGTAGCGGAGCCCCAAAAGCTTCAAGCTAAGGGGCCACAACAATTAATTTGTGCACGGAGGCAGGGCTCCGGATCTACCACGTGACACCGGTGGGAGTGGGACGTGGATGGGCTCCCTCCGCAGAGACTGCGGTACCTAGAGACTTTGATTTACCATCTGTGTGAGTGTCTGCTTATTCTGCCTGATCCAACACCAAGACTACTGCAGTGAGTAACCTGACCCCTGCACCCTGCTTTCCCATGGCCAAGCCACCCAACTACCATACCTCCTTCCCCCCACTATCCAGGGCCATCCCTACCTGCGGAGAGACTGACACCTTGCTACCTCCACACCATCAGCCCCGGTACTCCTATCAGCAGTGGCGGTACTCCCCTTACCGCAACCCGCAGATGGCGTCATGAACATTTAATCCCCTGTAAATACCCCCTTTACATTGGAGTGGCCACGAGCCCCCGGATCCGGAGACGCTCAAGCCACAGCAACCCCTGATCCGAGCAGTTCGACTGCTGCAGGGGTGGCACTAGTAGTTCTGGGAGTACTCCACCGGCAACCACTTCCCCTAGGTACCAGGTCATCGTTAACCTGAGTCAGGGTGTCACTTCGCTTCCACCTTCACACTCCTGCTGCCTGACACTTTCAACTACTATCTTCCCAACTACACTCCACAGTCTGCCCCTCCCACCTGATCATCTAGTGGACTGGAGTGGCTCCACCTCTAGGCGGCCATCCAGGTCCCACCCTAGCTGGGTACCATTGTATGGGGGATTGTTGGGGAACACTGGGATTACCTGGGTTTTTGGTGTTACCGGCACTGGGATTTTGGGTCCATAAGGGGGTAGGCCCTGCATCCTGGTGGGGATGCAGAACCTTGTAGCACCCTGATGGTTTCAGGGGCGCTACATGTATCATTCTGAATTTACATTAATTGGACCTCCAATTATACATTAGAGATTAGTATTCACAAAACATTCTATCATGTAAAGTTTATACCCGAATAACTTTCTTAATGATGGATGTTGATTTGGGTAATATAGTAAAGCAAGGGAGAAAATAGGTTACCTGACACTGTAGATATCATTGGTTATTATCAATAACCAATCATCTAAATAACAGGTCATGCAGGAGGTGTCTGTCTATGGGTGGCTGTGGTAAATGTGACACAGGTGCAGGATGCCAATGGGAACACCAACAAGCAATTCTACTGCAGCCATTGAGTTTAGAAACACAACTAGGGTAACTAACCAAATTATTGCTTAGGGTCCAGTTTTAGGGTAGACTTGTTTTTTTTAAAGACAACAGCTAAAAGATTTAATAGAAATGCTCCAAGGGAAAATAATGCAAATTAGCTCTCTCTAGGAATAGAAACTTGCTAGTGCCATCTATTTAAGGCAGCTACTGTGTAAGTCAATGTCTGACCCTTTAATGAACCTTGCAAAACGATGAGGTACTTCAGCTAAGTCAAACACCCATCTACAGACAGCTGTTTCGGAATAGTTTCCACAAGAAAGCAGGACAGCGTTTGGCTGGTAAATGACATACCCTTGCTGCAGCTTTGAGAGGGGGGCACTTGCACTACTTTAAGGGGTTGTTGGGTGAAAATTAGCTATCACCTATTCACATGACATGTGATAACTTCTTGATTGGTGGGAGTCTGACTGCTGAGACCTACACTGATCAGCAGAATTGAGCAGTGTTATCACCGTTCACACTGCGCATGCTTAAAGAGGTTGTCCCATGAACAAAGTGCATTTTATTAAATGGATCTTGAAATAATAATTATATAATAAGTTCCATAATTGGATGTTTTATAATAATATTGCTATTCTGAGATAATCTAATAAATGTGCCCCTGTTAAGTGCTATGTAATGGCCAGGAGCTGGCTGACACATTTCAGCCTGGGGGGCAATCGTAAGACAATGGCATTTGAGTTGTGGTAGCCCATCTTTACTCTGCTTATTTATCTCTGGCTGTTGTATTAATACAGCAGAGGCAACAGGCTTTAAAACAGATGGTACATAAAACAGAGCTTGATGCACAGATACAGGACCAAAACCAAGCTCACTGCCTACACAGATACTGCAACAGAAGCAAGGTGACTACATAGATAAAAGAGTTACACTAACTGACTACATAAACACAAGAACAGAACCAAGATTACTACATAGATATGGGAACTGAAAAGAACTTATTACATAGATACGGGAACATAAACAAACAATACATAGATACGGGCTTGCTCATTACTAGTTATCACCTATCCAAAGGATAGCTAGTTTTCACTGGACAACCCCTATAAAGAGATGGGAGTCTAGCTTGGTCAATTATTGTTTGTCTTACCCTATTTTATTTTTTTTACTTTGGATATAAGCAGGGGCAGATTAAGAGTAGCCAGGGCCTTGGGCAGTTTAGAAAGCATGGGCACCCCCCAGACCCAATGTATCATGTAACATGTCGCATGATCTCCTTGATCGGTCACGTGATTAACGCACAGGAGGGTATCAGCAGACATACAATGAGACAGATTTTTTTCTTCCCTTATGTACAATGCTATACATACTATGGTTCTATACATAATAAAGCAGGAGTGAGAAATTAATTTTCCTGAAGGGCCACAAGACTGTTGAGGAGGGCAGAACCAAAAGGAAATGAATTCTGTTCAATATTAATATATTAACATATTAGTTAGCATTAATACATTACATTATTATTAATTGTATCACTTAACCTCTTCATGACCAAGAGCGTACAGGTACATCCTATTTGTCAGGTGCCTCTAGACCAAGGACGTACTGGTACGTCCTGGCAATCATGGGGGCACAGTGCATACAGCTGAGAAAAAAGTGGAATAAAACGTGATCAAAAAATCATATATCAAAAAATTGTACCTCTGAAAACATCTTGTCCCACAAAAAACAAGCCATTATTATACAGCTCCATCAGCAAAAAAAATAAAAAGGTTATAGCTCTCAGAATACAGCAATGCAGAAACTGCCTTTTTTCCTATAAAATAGTTTTTATGGTGTAAAGGGGGCCAAACATGAAAAAACTATAAAAGTTATATATATATATATATATATATATATATATATATATATATATATATAAATTTTCGCTTTATAAGACGCACTTTTCCTCGCAAAAATTTGGGAGGAAAATGGGGGGTGCATCCTATAATCCGAATATAGCGGTACCTGGGGGTCCTGTCTGTGCGGTGATCGGGCGGCCAGGTGCCTGTGGCTGCGTGCAAGCGGCCGGGTACCTGTGCTTGCGTGCGGTGGCAGCCGGGTACCCATGGCTGTGTGCGGGCGGCAGCCGGGTGCTGTGTGCGGGCGGCAGCCGGGTGCTGTGTGCCGGGGGCAGCCGGGTGTTGTGTGCCGGCGGCAGCCGGGTGCTGTGTGCACGCAGCAGTCGGGTGCTGTGTGCCGGCGGCCCTCACACAGGCACCCGGCTGCCGCCCGCACGCAAGCACAGGTACCCTGCCGCTTGCACGCAGGGTGGCTGGGCAGCCTGCTGGCTGCCACTCTGTGCGTGCGGGGCGGGCGGCTGTGGAGCAAGTTACCCAGTTTGTCCGCAGTCCCACTTTCAAATGATGGCGCCGATGAGAGCTCCATCTGCGCATGCGCTTCTCCGGGAGTCAGCGCGTGCGCAGATGGAGCCCTGGGATGAGAGCTCCATCTGCGCATGCGCCACTCCGGGTGCCATCACTTGAATCGGGACCGCGGACACACTGGGAAAACACTGCATCGGTTTGCTCCACCACTGAGCCGTCGCCGCCGCTGCCACCACTGAGCCGTCACCGCCGCTGCCACCACTGAGCCGTCACCGCCGCTGCCACCATTGAGCCGTCACCACCGCTGCCACCACTGAGCCGTCACCACCGCTGCCACCACTGAGCCGTTACCGCCGCTGCCACCACTGAGCCGTCACCGCCGCTGCTACCACTGAGCCACCATTTGAACCGGGACCGCGGACACTCTCACTGCACCGGCCTGCTGCACGACTCACCCGCTGCTGCCGCCACCACGGACCCCGCGGCTCCTGCCACCACGGACGCCACCGCATCTGCTACCACGAACGCCACCGCGCCTGCCACCACGGACCCGCCGCACCTGCCAGCACAACCTGTGCCTCCTGTGACCCGCTTCACCACCACTGCTGCCCCCCTCCTGTAAGAGAACACCGGAGTATAAGACGGACCCCATTTTTCTTTGTTTTTTACCTTTCTCCTTTTTTTATGTCTAAATTTGGGGTGCGTCTTATAATTCGGTGCGTCTTATAAAGCGAAAAATACTGTAAATATATATATATATATATATATATCTACAGTTAGGTCCAGAAATATTTGGACAGTGACACAAGTTTTGTTATTTTAGCTGTTTACAAAAACATGTTCAGAAATACAATTATATATATATAATATGGGCTGAAAGTGCACACTCCCAGCTGCAATATGAGAGTTTTCACATCCAAATCGGAGAAAGGGTTTAGGAATCATAGCTCTGTAATGCATAGCCTCCTCTTTTTCAAGGGACCAAAAGTAATTGGACAAGGGACTCTAAGGGCTGCAATTAACTCTGAAGGCGTCTCCCTCATTAACCTGTAATCAATGAAGTAGTTAAAAGGTCTGGGGTTGATTACAGGTGTGTGGTTTTGCATTTGGAAGCTGTTGCTGTGACCAGACAACATGCGATCTAAGGAACTCTCAATTGAGGTGAAGCAGAACATCCTGTGGCTGAAAAAAAAGAAAAAATCCATCAGAGAGATAGCAGACATGCTTGGAGTAGCAAAATCAACAGTCGGGTACATTCTGAGAAAAAAGGAATTGACTGGTGAGCTTGGGAACTCAAAAAGGCCTGGGCGTCCACGGATGACAACAGTGGTGGATGATCGCCGCATACTTTCTTTGGTGAAGAAGAACCCGTTCACAACATCAACTGAAGTCCAGAACACTCTCAGTGAAGTAGGTGTATCTGTCTCTAAGTCAACAGTAAAGAGAAGACTCCATGAAAGTAAATACAAAGGGTTCACATCTAGATGCAAACCATTCATCAATTCCAAAAATAGACAGGCCAGAGTTAAATTTGCTGAAAAACACCTCATGAAGCCAGCTCAGTTCTGGAAAAGTATTCTATGGACAGATGAGACAAAGATCAACCTGTACCAGAATGATGGGAAGAAAAAAGTTTGGAGAAGAAAGGGAACGGCACATGATCCAAGGCACACCACATCCTCTGTAAAATATGGTGGAGGCAACGTGATGGCATGGGCATGCATGGATTTCAATGGCACTGGGTCACTTGTGTTTATTGATGACATAACAGCAGACAAGAGTAGCCGGATGAATTCTGAAGTGTACCGGGATATACTTTCAGCCCAGATTCAGCCAAATGCTGCAAAGTTGATCGGACGGCGCTTCATAGTACAGATGGACAATGACCCCAAGCATACAGCCAAAGCTACCCAGGAGTTCATGAGTGCAAAAAAGTGGAACATTCTGCAATGGCCAAGTCAATCACCAGATCTTAACCCAATTGAGCATGCATTTCACTTGCTCAAATCCAGACTTAAGACGGAAAGACCCACAAACAAGCAAGACCTGAAGGCTGCGGCTGTAAAGGCCTGGCAAAGCATTAAGAAGGAGGAAACCCAGCGTTTGGTGATGTCCATGGGTTCCAGACTTAAGGCAGTGATTGCCTCCAAAGGATTCGCAACAAAATATTGAAAATAAAAATATTTTGTTTGGGTTTGGTTTATTTGTCCAATTACTTTTGACCTCCTAAAATGTGGAGTGTTTGTAAAGAAATGTGTACAATTCCTACAATTTCTATCAGATATTTTTGTTCAAACCTTCAAATTAAACGTTACAATCTGCACTTGAATTCTGTTGTAGAGGTTTCATTTCAAATCCAATGTGGTGGCATGCAGAGCCCAACTCGCGAAAATTGTGTCACTGTCCAAATATTTCTGGACCTAACTGTATATATATATATATATTGTGAGGTAGCGCGGTCGGCTGCGCAGCAGAAGACACGGGATCCAGGCATCAAGGTTCACAGCACACGGTGTTTAATGTCCAAACAAAAATCCACAGCAATATACATGTCTCTCCAGCAGAGACTCAGGGAGTTGTGATCACTCCCTCACACCCGGCACACCTGCCCTCGTTCCTGATTCTATTTAACCCTTCCTTCAGTCTGTAGGGAAACAGCATTAACCCTATAGTGGATTCACTTTCTATCATGGAGTGAGCACAACCTGGGCGAGACATACCGGCCGTCATAGATAACCCCGGTCACAGTCTCACATACCCCCCCCCTCAGTTCAAGCGTGTGGGGTTGAACTCCAGCCATCAAACACGGGCCGCGGGACAAGGCATCGGCGTTGCCCTGCAACCTACCGGCCCGGTGTTCAACCGTAAACCGGAAGTTCTGCAGAGAAAGGAACCACCGGGTAACCCGGGCATTCCGTTCCTTGGCGGACCTCATCCAGACCAGTGGAGAGTGATCCGTCACCAAGCGAAACTGCCGTCCCAGCAGGTAATAGCGTAGGGACTCCAAGGCCCACTTGATCGCCAGGCACTCCTTCTCCACTACGCTATAATTCCGCTCGGGAGGGGTGAGCTTCCTACTTAAGAAGGTGACGGGGTGTTCCTCCCCCTGAACCACCTGAGACAGCACTGCCCCCAGGCCGACCTCCGAGGCGTCAGTCTGTACTATGAACTCCTTCCGGAAATCAGGGTTGACAAGAACGGGCCGTCCGCACAGGACCCCCTTCAGGGCCCGGAAGGAGTCCTCGGCCTGCGGAGTCCAGCGCACCATGACGGACTTCTTGCCTTTGAGAAGGTCAGTCAAGGGGGCTGATAGTCCCGCAAAATCCTTTACAAACCTCCTGTAGTACCCCACGATACCCAGGAAGGCCCTAACCTGCTTCGTGGTCAGGGGTCTAGGCCACTTCTGGATCGCCTCAACCTTGTTAATTTGGGGCTTAATCACTCCTTGGCCTATCACGTAGCCCAAGTAGCGGGCTTCCGTGAGTCCCAATGCACATTTCTTGGGATTGGCTGTCAATCCGGCTGTTCGAAGCGCGTCCACCACCGCTTGTACCTGTTCCAAGTGGGTCTGCCAATCGGAGCTGTAAATAATGATGTCATCCAGGTACGCTGATGCATACGCCTGGTGGGGTTCCAGCACTAAGTCCATCAACCTCTGGAACGTGGCCGGAGCGCCATGTAACCCAAAAGGCAAGACAACATAGTGGAAGAGACCCTCCGGCGTAACAAAAGCTGTTTTCTCCTTGGCGGACTCCGTTAGTGGCACCTGCCAGTACCCTTTGGTCAGGTCGAGCGTGGTAAAATATCGCGCCTGTCCCAGCCTATCAATCAGCTCATCCACCCGGGGCATGGGGTAGAGATCGAACTTGGATATTTCGTTCAATCTCCTAAAGTCATTGCAGAACCTTAAGGAGCCATCGGGTTTTGGTATTAGGACAATCGGACTAGCCCATTCACTCCGGGATTTTTCGATGACCCCCAGGCGTAACATTGTCTTTACTTCCTCCGATATGGCTTGTCGTCGAGCCTCCGGCACCCGGTATGACTTCAGGCGTACCTTCAGGTGGGGCTCGGTGACAATATCATGTCGTATCAGACTGGTCCTACCGGGCAGCTCGGAGAAGACATCGGGGTTCTGCTGAACCAACCGTCTGGCCTCTCGCCTCTGTTGCTTGGTGAGGGCTTCTCCAATCCTTACTTCCGGTTCGTCCTCTCCGGAGGTCGCTGGAGCCGGATGTGAACGACCCGAAGAGGAGGGAGGTGGGGAAAAAACAGCCATCAGGCTTTCCCGTTCCTGCCAAGGTTTTAATAGGTTGACATGGTATATTTGTTCAGGTTTCCGCCTACCGGGCTGCAATACTTTATAGTTAACCACCCCTACTCTTTCCTTTATCTCGTAGGGGCCTTGCCACTGAGCCAGGAATTTGCTCTCCGCCGTGGGGATCAATACCAACACCCGATCCCCGGGTTTAAAGGTCCGCACGGTGGCTTGTCTATTGTAGCCGCCGCTTTGCGCGGCCTGAGCCTCCTGTAAATGCTCCTTCACAATTGGCATGACCGCGCTTATGCGGTTCTGCATTCCTAAAATGTGTTCGATCACACTTTTATGGGGGGTGGGCTCTTGTTCCCATGTTTCCTTTGCCAGGTCCAACAATCCCCGGGGATGTCGCCCGTATAACAACTCAAAAGGCGAAAACCCCGTGGATGCCTGTGGCACCTCACGGATGGCAAACATCAAATAGGGAAGCATCATATCCCAGTCTTTCCCGTCTTTTGAAATCACCCTTCTTAGCATGGTTTTCAGGGTTTTATTGAAACGCTCGACTAAACCGTCCGTTTGAGGATGATACACAGACGTACGCAACTGCTTGATCTGGAGTAGCCGGCATAGCTCTTTGGTCACTTTAGACATGAATGGGGTCCCCTGATCCGTAAGGATCTCCTTGGGCAACCCCACCCGGCAGAACACAGCAAACAACTCCCGAGCTATAAGCTTTGCTGCAGTATGTCTGAGAGGTATCGCCTCGGGATACCGGGTGGCATAGTCAACGATCACTAGGATGTGTTGGTGCCCTCGAGCGGACTTTACGAGGGGCCCCACCAGATCCATCCCTATCCGTTCAAAAGGGACTTCTATAATGGGTAACGGTACCAACGGACTGCGAAAATGGGTCAGGGGTGCAGTAAGCTGACACTCCGGGCAGGTTTCGCAGAACCGTTTTACCTCCCCAAAGACCCCGGGCCAATAGAACCTTTGCAATATTCGCTCCTGCGTTTTCTTGACCCCTAGGTGACCACTCATCAGGTGTTTATGAGCCAAGTCGAGGACCCGCCGGCGATGCGGCTGGGGCACCACCAACTGTTCTACCCCTACGCCCCGTATTTCATCTACCCGGTAGAGTAAATCCTGCTTAAGAGCGAAATGGGGGTACCTTACCTGGGCACCGGGCAGCTGTGCCACCCCGTCAACTACTGTCACCCGACTCCGGGCATGTATTAACGTAGGGTCCTGGAGTTGGGCTGTCCCAAACGTATCCGGGGACGCCTCCAACTCCGGGATGGGCTCGACCGTCTCAGCCTCTCCTGCCAATACCTCTAGGGGCGACCTATCGGGTTCACACTCTGTCCCTATCATGGTGACCCCTACGGCAGGTGTCCCGGATTCAGGATTGTAGGGCTCAGGTCCCGGACCGACCAATATCTGAGGGGACTTAGTGGGTCCCCTCCATAAAGTCCAAAAATAGGGCAGATCCCTTCCTAGGATCACGTCATAAGGAAGAGTGTTAAGAAGTCCCACCTCATGTTGCACCTGACCGCAAGGTGCTGTGATGGTGACAATCCCCGTGGGATAGTTGCGGCGGTCCCCATGTATGCAAACCACCCCCACGGTGCGTCCTGTGGCCTTTACTTTAGCTCTCAAGGTGGATCGCACAAGGGTCACTAAGCTTCCGGAATCCAACAATCCTGTAACCGGACATCCATTCACCTGTATTTGGCACAAGTGGGGCTCTGTCTCTGGGGAGACCAGGTCAGCGGTACACACCACCTGAGCATACATTGAACCCCGCCGGGTAACCCCACAATCCATGGGCTCCGTGGTCAGGGGACACTGGGCTTCCATATGTCCCACCCGCTGGCACCGCCAACATCTAATAGGGAAGGAAACCCCCTTGACAAGTTGTCGTTTAGGGTACATGGCCTTCCGGACCTCAGGAACGGCGGGCGCGGCCTCAGCCAGGATGGTAGCGGACTCCTGTACCGGTGTCGGCGGTGGGTCCTTGGCCCTAGGCTTGGAGGGGCCGGACCGACGGGCGGTACGCAAAGTCTCAGTGTCCCGTATCAAGTCCTGCGTAGCCACATGCCGCTCTACCAGGGACACTAATTGGTCCAGGGTACTCGGGTCACCCTGTCCTACCCACCGTTGAACGGTGACGGGTAAAGTGCGCACAAAACGATCCACTACTACCCTTTCCACCATTTGCGCCGGGCTCAGAGTGTCAGGCTGCAACCACTTTTTTACAAGATGTAATAAGTCATAGGCCTGGGAGCGTACGGGTTTGGCTTCCTCATAGAACCACTGATTTACCCGCTGAGCCCGTACATAGGTATTCACCCCCAACCGAGCCAGTATTTCGGCTTTCAGGGTCACATAGTCAATGGCGTCCTCGGTACCGAGGTCCAGGTACGCTTTTTGGGGTTCCCCCGTCAGATAGGGCGACAATACCTCAGCCCACTGCGGGGTCGGCAGCTTTTCCCGCTCGGCCACCCGCTCAAACACCGCCAGGAACGCTTCCACATCATCACCCGGGGTCATCTTTTGCAACGCTTGTCTCACCGCTTTCCGGACGCTGCCGTCGTCACCCGGTCCCGGGGTTGTTGCTGCCGGTCCGGCACGGATCGACTTGGCCAGGAGAACCATCTGTTCTTGGTGCCTTTTTTCCTGCAATTGTAAGGCTTGCTGCTGACGTGCATTGGCCTGCTCCATCTGTTCTTGGTGCCTTTTGTCCTGCACTTGCAAGGATTGCTGCTGACGTGCATTGGCCTGCTCCATCTGTTCTTGGTGCATTTTGACCTGCACTTGCAAGGATTGCTGCTGACGTGCATTGGCCTGATCCAACTGTTCTTGGAGTTTTTTTTCCTGCACTTGCAAGGATTGGAGCAGGTGTGCATTGGTCTGTTGCTGCTGTGCATTAGCCTGAGCCAAATGCTTTAGTATGTCCTCCATGGCGTCGCCGGGTTTGGGCTGTAGTATAGCCGCTCGAATCCAGGACATGCGCAGCTGGGTCACCAGGGATGGATGCTACACCTCACCGGCTGTCATGCCCGCCGATTCTCCACCATATGTGAGGTAGCGCGGTCGGCTGCGCAGCAGAAGACACGGGATCCAGGCATCAAGGTTCACAGCACACGGTGTTTAATGTCCAAACAAAAATCCACAGCAATATACATGTCTCTCCAGCAGAGACTCAGGGAGTTGTGATCACTCCCTCACACCCGGCACACCTGCCCTCGTTCCTGATTCTATTTAACCCTTCCTTCAGTCTGTAGGGAAACAGCATTAACCCTATAGTGGATTCACTTTCTATCATGGAGTGAGCACAACCTGGGCGAGACATACCGGCCGTCATAGATAACCCCGGTCACAGTCTCACAATATATATATATATATATATATATATATATATATATATATATATATATATATATATATTGCTGTTATCATACTGACCTGAATAATTAAACTGTCTTTTCATTTTACGGCAAAAGACAAATGTGAACTGATCGAAAATGTTCTGTCCGAAAATCGCCACCAAATAGCATTCAACTCAACCCACAATAACACAAGTCCCCACTCAGGTCAGTCATCGGATAACGGAAATATAGGAGCTTCTACATTACTGGTAGCACAAAGGCTCTGGAAAAATACTATGGCTCCCACCTCAAAAACGAAATCCTGCAAAATCTACGCTCCCAAATCCAAATGCCCCATTTTCTTCTGAGCCCCACAATATGCCTAAACCACAGTTAGCATCCCCATTTTTGTCATTATTGTAGTGAGGAGATCCCGCTTAAATGTACAGGGTCCAGATTTCCAGAATCACAAGCTGTGCACAATGTACAGGCACTACAGTGTACTGAGGACAACAAGGACTCATTTGCAATTTTTAATTCTGCAACATTCACTGCTGTTGGGGGTTCCAGGTGCTCACCACACATCTGGATAAATTCCTGAAAGGGTCTAGTTTTCAAATGGGGTCACATGTGGGGGAGCTCACCTTTTTAGGCACCTCAGGGATGTTGCCAATGTGACATGGCACCTGCAAACTATTCCAACTAAATCTGATCTCAAATATGGCACTCCTTCCATTCTTCACTTTGCACAGTGCCTCAAAAGTAGTTTTTGACCACATAAGGGTTACTGCCGTACTAAGGAGAATTTGCACAACAAACGTTATGATCCATTATGTCCTCTGACCCTTGTAAAAATGGAAGCTTTGGTGTTAAACCATTTTTGTGATAAAAAATGTATTTTTTCATTTTCAAAGCTCAAAGTTATAAGATTCCATGAAGCACCTGTGGGTTCAAGGTGCTCACAAAACATCAAGATAAATTCCTTGAGAGGTCTAATTTCAAATATGGGGTCACTTGTGGGGGAGCTTTTTAGGCACATCAGGGGCTTTCCAAATGCGACATGGCATCCGCTAATGATTCCAGCCAATTTTGCAGTCAAATGGCGCTCCTTCTCTTCCGAGCACTGCCATGTACCCAAACAGTTGATATCCACCAGATATATGGTATCAGTGTACTCAGGAAAAATAGTACAATAAACTGTTTGGTGCCGTTTTTCCCATTAGCGTATTGAGAAAAAAGGGGGTCTCCAAACAAGACATGATATCCGCTATCTATTCCAGACAATTTTATCCTCTAAAATTCAAATGGCGCTCCTTCCCTTTCGAGCCCTGTTGTGCACCCAAACAGTAGATTCCCACCACATATGTGGTATCGGCATACTCAGCAGAAATTGCAAAACAAATTGTATGATGCATTTTCTTTAGTTACCCTTGTCAAAATGCAAAATTGTATGGCTAAAAACAATTTTTTGAAAAAAAAGTAAAATTTTCATTTTTCCCTTCCACATTGTTTTAATTCCTGTGAAGCACCTAAAGGGTTAATAAACTTTTTGGATGTGGTTTTGAGGGATGACTGTTTTAGAATGGTGTCACTTTTGGGCATTTTCTGTCACCTAGGATTCTCAAACTCACTTCAAATGTAATATGGTCCCTAAAAAAATGGTTTTGTAAAATTTGTTGGAAAACTGAGGAATTGCTGATGAACTTTGAACCCTTTTAACTTCCTAACAAAAAAATTATGTTTCAAAACTTGCATTGATGTAAAGTAGACATGTGGGAAATGTTATTTGTTAACTTTTTTGTGTGACATAACTTTCTCATTTAAGAGCATAACATTCAAAGTTTGAAAATTGTGCCATTTTTTGCCAAATTTCAGATATTTTCACAAATAAATGCAAAAAAATATTGGACTAAATTTACAACTATCACGAAGTCCAATATTTCATGAAAAAATAGTCTTAGAATCACTGGGATCCATTGAAGCATTCAAAAGTTATTACATCATAAACTGACTCTTATCACATTGTCTGCGCTCCCAACTCTGCAGCGCTGACTCTCTTCGCTGCTCACCTCCGCTGCTCCCACAGCCTCTGTCCAGTCCCACGGTCCCCGGGTCTCTCCTGTCCCTCCGTCTGCACCCACCCACCCAGGTGTCAAGTGCACTGATGTGCCTCCTGCTGCACGCTTCCTGGTCTGTCCCCTGGCTCCCGAGGCCCATGCATGCACAGTAGGGATTTCAGAGCACGCATATGGTACGCCCCACACTGCTCTCTCTCTTCTTAAAGGGCCAGTGTGACCTAACCCAGAAATGTTAGGCACAGTGTATATAAGGCATCCCCCCCATTGGATGGTGCCTGTTCAATGTGTCCCCATAGCTAGTGTGCCCCTGCTACTTGTCAGGTCCCTGTGCTTGTACCCTCTGTCTGTACTGTCCCGTGACCTTGTCTTTGTTCTTGCCTAGTATTGTACGTGTACCCTCCTGTGTCTATACTGTGTCCTCCAGACCCTGCCTGTGCTTTCCGTATTCTAGTGGCTTCCATAACTGGCCTGCACCAGTCTGCACCAACTTCTGCCTCATTCACTCCAGCTCCTGGTCTTCATCCTGAGGTATCGAGATCCCCCGGGGCTGCCTCCTGGTGGTTACTTACTACCTTTCTGTCTGATTCCACCTTCTGTGGTTGTAGTGAAGTCTCGGTAGCTGCTCAGGTACACTCCTCTGGTTCAGTAAACGGTATCTCGGATCAGATGACCCACTTCCTCCTCGTCTGGTTACCCGGGTGTGACAACACTGGTTAGAATTAAAAAAACTTGCTTGTTCATAAAGGTGAAAATGGGCTCAGGGGTGAAGGGTTAATATTGAGGAGAATTCAGTATGCATTGCTGATACACTACATATACACAGGCACCTTATGTACAGTATGAGACCCCCACATAGCTTCCCATATAGAGCATGAGCCCCTACATAGTCCTCCAATAGATAGTATGAGCCATCACACAGCCCCCACATAAGCTCCACGTCTTCTTGGTGCTGTTGCGTATATGCTGGCTAATTATGTTATCGTGCCAGTGAAGCGACCGGTGGTAGGGCCGCGGGTGTGTGTGTATGCTCTATTCCAACAAAATCCCCATACTCAGATTTTACCGGTAGTAACATTTCTTTACTAGGAAACATATTTATAATACAATCAACCGAACTATCTGCGCACATGAGTATAGTGGAGTCCCTGGATTTTCACTCCTTCCGGGTACGCAGCAAGAAGAAAGGAAAAACAACAACAAAGAAATGGCGGCAACTTTCCCTAACTTTCCCTACAATCACGTACCAGTCTATCCCGGAAGAAGATGCCGCTCCCACGTCGCAGGCCTGGAGTCTCACGATGATGGGTCCCGGTGCAGCGCTGAAGGGATGCAGCTCCTCGGTCTTTTCCTTTGATCTTCCCCCGCTGGTAACGGATTCTAATCAGTCTTTTAGTCCCGGGGCACGCCGAGCAGAAGAAGGGAGGTCACAGCCCCTGCACTTACACTCTGGTTGCGATGCTCTGCAGTCCGGTTAGATCCTTGGTGAAAACAAAGTCCTGCAGACCGGGAATGGCAGAAACCACTTCCACAGGGTGATTTCTCCAAGACTCCGGTGGCAAAAGAGCCCTCTGTTCAGGGAGACCACACGCAGCTCTCCTCTGGCTGAGCTCTGGAGCTGAACAACCTTCCCGCACTTTTTTTTCTTCCTGGTTTTCACACACAAGCTGCAGTAGGGGATTTCCCAGCTCTGTGTTTGTGATTGCACAGTCTGACACTGCCCCCTTGTGGGCAATTGCTGAAACAGTATTCAAATCCATTTCTACATTAATGATGCAGTCTGAATTGTTGATCCCATTACATACCCCCCCACTTAAAGGTTGGCAGTCCCTGTCAACTACCGTCGGTTCCCAGGCAGCGATGACTGCAGATGTCACAGGGGTTGGTTGAGAAGTGGGCCATACATACTGGTCCCTGTAAGACCGCCCGGGCGGGATCCCAGCAGTGGTGCGGTCAGTGCGTCTCAAGGGTCGGTTGTTCCCCTCCCTGTCACTGTCTTTACGCCCCACTTCAGTCAGCACTCCGGGGGAAGAACTGGGTTGTGTAGGTGGGTCACCGATCTCAGAGTCAATGTGATCACTATGCTGGGAAACGTCCGTGACGTCAGTCGTGTTGGTAGCGTCACCCCCTCCGGGTACTGTGGTAGGGGAGTCAGGCTGGGATCGGCAGGGACGCAACATATTTCGGTGCACAGTGCGGATGCTGCGACTGTCTTCACCCCGCACTCGGTATACATGCCCGTTGGGGTAGGGGCGTTCGATTACCCGGTAGACCTCAGTCTCCCACTTGGCTCGAAGTTTCCCTTGGGGCTTCTTGATACGGAGCAGGACTAGCTGTCCCAACTTTAAGGGCTGCTCTTGCACGGGGAGTGGGTCAGCATGTATCTGGCCCCGGATTTGTTGGCTCACCAGCCGGTGTACAGTCTCCATCTTCTGTCGGTGAGCGTTTAGCCAGGAGGGGTAGTTATGGCAGACATCATCTCCAGGGCGGAATAGGTTCAGGTCATGGACCCCTTTTCCGGGGCGGCCAAAGAGAAGGGTGTGTGGGGTGTAGCCAGTCACAGAGTGGACCTGGTTGTTGTAGGCCCATACTAGATCAGGAAGTAATTGGGGCCATTGGTCTTTCTTATCATCGGCCAAGGTGCGGATCAGCTGGAGTAGGGTCCGGTTGAAGCGTTCACATGCACCGTTCCCTTGTGGGTGGTAAGGAGTGGTCCTCGACTTCTGGATCCCATACATCCGATGCAGCTCTTCGATGACTCGGCCTTCGAAACAAGCCCCCTGGTCGGAGTGCAACCTCTCTCTGGGCACCCGTAGACATGGATGAACTGTCGACAGATGGCCCGAGCAGCCGATTCAGCCGTCTGGTCTTTGGTAGCGACAGCGACAGCGAATTTTGTGAAGTGATCCACCATGACTAGACAGTACTGATAGCCACTGCTCGCCGTCCCAATCAGCAGATAGTCCACCATCAACAGCTCAAGGGGCCTGGATGTTTTAATTGTCTGAACAGGTGCACGCTGCTCAGGGGACTTGTGTAGTTCGCAGGTGCGACAGGTCTGGCAGACGTCTTCAACCAGCTTGCGGAGCCCCGGACAATAGATGGACTGTTGAATCCACCGAAAGGTCTTGTCTATTTCGAAGTGTCCATTCCTTTTGTGGGCTTGGGCCACCATCTCACGGGCCAATTGATCAGGCACCACAACTTGTGTGCATTCCTCCAGCATGTGCGACAAGAGAACCTTCCGGTATAGCACTCCTTCTCTCAGAATCAGCCGGTCCCACTGACTGAGCAGGGTCAAGGTCCCGGTAGACAGTCGTGCCCGTATATCGGCGGGAGGCTTCTGCTGCCGCTTCACCCATTGTTTGAGTAGAGCCCATTCAGGGTTCTGGTCCTGGATCCTGCACCACTCCTGGGGTGGCAAGGCGACTCCCACTGGAGTTCCAGCTTCGCCCACAACGAACTGGCAGTAATCCACCATCTGTTGGGCGAGCTTTGAAAAGTCAGGCGTCTCGTCCCCTTCTAATTCTTCATCCCGGTCTCGGTTGAGTAAGGGGTATGACACTCTAGACAGGCTGTCCGCATTTTGATTCTCAGCTCCAGCCCTATATTTGATCTTGTAATTGAACTTGGAGAGCCGAGCCATCCAACGCTGCTCCATGACTCCGAGCTTTGCATTTTCTAAGTGGGCCAACGGGTTGTTATCGGTCAGGACTAGTACTTCGGTCCCCGTGAGGTACCCTGCAAATTTCTCCACCATAGCCCACGTTAGGGCCAACAGCTCCAGCCGGAACGAGCTATAATTGGTGGGGTTCTTCTCGCCCTCATGTAGGGACCGACTGGCATAGGCTATGACCCGTTCCTTGCCTTCTTGTACCTGTGAGAGTACTGCCCCTAGACCCTGTAGACTGGCATCGGTGTGTAGTTGAAAGGGCAGGTTGTAGTCCGCATATGCCAGGATGGGGGGAGACGTTAAGGCACCCTTTAGGGCTTGGAAGAACTCTTCCTGGCTGGGTCCCCAGCTGATGGGTCATCCTCTGGGGCTGTTGGTGGTCCCTCGAAGCAGGTCATGCAAGGGTGCAGCAAGTCGGGCGAAGTTTTTGATGAACCGGCGGTAGTAGCCGGCCAACCCCAGGAAAGCCCTGACCTCCTTGACGTTTGTGGGCTGCGGCCAATCCCGTACGGCGGCTATCTTCTCTGAAGATGGCTGGACACCTTCGGCTGAGATCCGGTGGCCCAGGTAATTGATCTCGGGCTGCAGAAGACGGCACTTGCTAGGTTTCAACTTCAGGCCATGTTCTCTCAACCTACTGAACACACGGCCCAGCTGCTGCAGGTGTTCTTCAAATGTGGCCGAATAGACTACAATGTCGTCCAGGTAGATGAGGGTGAAGTCGAAGTTGAAGTCTCCCAAGCAGCGCTCCATCAGCCGCTGGAAAGTCCCCGGCGCGTTGTTCAGACCAAAGGGCATCCGGTCGAACTCGTACAGGCCCATGGGTAAGATGAAAGCAGTCTTCTCTCTATCTTTCTCATGCATAGGTACCTGCCAATATCCGCTGGCCAGATCCAACGAAGAGAAGTATTTGGCTTTCTTCAGGGCTGTCAGGGATTCTTCGATCCTTGGCAAAGGGTACGAGTCCCGGATGGTGCAAGCATTCAAACGGCGGTAGTCCACACAGAATCTCAGGGATCCGTCCTTCTTCTTGACTAACACTACCGGTGCCGCCCATGGGCTCTGGCTTTCTCGTACCACTCCCGCGTGTAACATGGAATTCAGGAGATTTTTCACTTCTTGGTATTGCTGGGGAGGAATTTGGCGGTACCTTTCACGGATAGGAGCAGTGTCACCGGTGGGGATTTCGTGCTTGATACTGGTGGTGCACCCAAAGTCGGTGTCATGCCGGGCAAAGGACGCCTGATGCTCTTGAAGTAGCTCTTCCACCTGGGACACCTCCCGTTTGGAGTATTGGGATACGTCCAACTGACACTTCTCTCGTAGTTCTCGCCCCGCGTTGGTGTCACCCGCGACAGCGGCCATGGCAGAGACCGTCACTGTCCAATCTCCATCTGTAGACGGTACAAACTGGAGGGGGCTCATAGGGTTCACCTCTTCGGTTAGAGCGTAGACTCGGGCGAGCTGTGTCCCGGCTTCTAGGTCAACGCTCACGTTAGCCGTGTTGCCCAGCCTGACAGGAATTCTTCCCTTTCTCACTACTGCTAGAGTTCGAGCGACTAGTGGATTCAGCTTCCCTTCCTTCGGGGAGCGCGGCTCAATCAGCACCTCCACGCCTTCAAGCTGTCTCATGGTGCTAAGGGGTAGTGAGATAACTGTCTCTTTCCCAGCTGGTAAGGTGATCCTAGTATGGCGGGGTACGGTGACCGTGGCCAGCGGCAGTTGTTCTTCTGTCATTCGCTGGAGGTTGCAGGTCCGGACCACTTGCTGAAAGGCACGGCGGGTGGCCCTATGTGCGGTCACTTCTTGCCAGTACTTGGGCCCCTTCTTGGTAAACAACACCAGATTCAGGTCTTTCAAGATGTTCATCCCAATAATCATGGGCGTTTCTGATCCAAAGCCTTCCCTGACCACGATTATCCCTCTCTTCCCGAGATCTTGGCCACAGATTTCGGTGTTCATCCAGGCAACTCCCGTCACCGGAATGGGTAGATTATTGGCTGCTTTGATCTTGATGGCGGTATCAGGGTCATAGGCAACCCGCGGCTTTAGACATTCTTCGTAGAACTGCTCGGAGATGGTGGATACCTGAGACCCAGTATCCATTAACCCTTGTACGGCGATCCCTTCCAGTAATACTTCCAGGGTGGGGCTATTTGATGCAAGTTTGTTCCGTGGCTGGCTCTGTTTTCCTACACCCCTCTCTTTGGCATCCCCTGCCGAGTGAGCCTCTTTGGCAGGGGCGTCTAGTTTAAAGGCGGCCACTGTTGTGGGACATGACTTGCTGGTTCTGGTAGATCGGACTGTGGAGGAGCTTGAAAGTTCTGGGGGCAACGGTTGGCTCTATGGCGGGGATCGCCGCATGTCCAGCATCTTCCCATCGGCCGGCTGGGTTGTTGTCTCGCTTGCCGGCCCGCCTGTTGGTCTAAGGTGAGCTGTAACACCTGTTTCTGCAACTCTGCCACCATCTGTTTCAGTTCTTCCGTGTTGCTGTTCGGAGTCCCGATACCAGATATGGACCTGCAAGCCGCGGTATATGTCTGTGTCTCCACGACAGGTCCCCTTGAACGTTCTATAGCTTCTTGTTTGGCCTCAGCGAACGTAAAGGCCGGATTTATCTGGAGTAGATCTTGCAATGAGCGGTTAAGGTACGGGTCTCTCAATCCGGTCACGAACTGATCTCTCAACACCAGGTCACGGGTACCCGTACTAGCTATCTGTTCTTCGTTTCTACCGACTTGTTCTAGTAGCACTTGAAGGGCATTGGCATATTGAGGAATGTCCTCCGACTCGAGTTGAGTACGCCGGAAGAACATATAGCGCAATGTTCCCGCATATGTGGTCGGCCCATAGGTGTTCTCCAGCACCCGCACCAAGTCATCCAACGTACGCTGGCCCCTAACCGTCTCCAGCCTGACTGTCGTCCACGCTTCCCCTTCTAATGTTAGCATGGCCATTTCTGCTAAGGTCTTAGGATCAGTGTTATACATTTCCCCCACTATCTTAAGTTGTTCAGTCCATTCAGTTACAGGATAGTTCCGTCCGTCAAACTTCCTCACCTGATTGACAATAGACGGCGGGGGAGCTGTCCGGTTATAAGTTACTACCGGGGGATGATTTTGTTGGTCACACATCCTGCCGACTACGCCACATGAAGCGACCGGTGGTAGGGCCGCGGGTGTGTGTGTATGCTCTATTCCAACAAAATCCCCATACTCAGATTTTACCGGTAGTAACATTTCTTTACTAGGAAACATATTTATAATACAATCAACCGAACTATCTGCGCACATGAGTATAGTGGAGTCCCTGGATTTTCACTCCTTCCGGGTACGCAGCAAGAAGAAAGGAAAAACAACAACAAAGAAATGGCGGCAACTTTCCCTAACTTTCCCTACAATCACGTACCAGTCTATCCCGGAAGAAGATGCCGCTCCCACGTCGCAGGCCTGGAGTCTCACGATGATGGGTCCCGGTGCAGCGCTGAAGGGATGCAGCTCCTCGGTCTTTTCCTTTGATCTTCCCCCGCTGGTAACGGATTCTAATCAGTCTTTTAGTCCCGGGGCACGCCGAGCAGAAGAAGGGAGGTCACAGCCCCTGCACTTACACTCTGGTTGCGATGCTCTGCAGTCCGGTTAGATCCTTGGTGAAAACAAAGTCCTGCAGACCGGGAATGGCAGAAACCACTTCCACAGGGTGATTTCTCCAAGACTCCGGTGGCAAAAGAGCCCTCTGTTCAGGGAGACCACACGCAGCTCTCCTCTGGCTGAGCTCTGGAGCTGAACAACCTTCCCGCACTTTTTTTTCTTCCTGGTTTTCACACACAAGCTGCAGTAGGGGATTTCCCAGCTCTGTGTTTGTGATTGCACAGTCTGACACTGCCCCCTTGTGGGCAATTGCTGAAACAGTATTCAAATCCATTTCTACATTAATGATGCAGTCTGAATTGTTGATCCCATTACACCAGCAATGGGAGCTCCCCTGGAGCTGAGCTGCTGTTCTATATTGCCAGCAGTGTAGTTCTAGGATAGCTCCCTTCTCGAAGATGTGTGCCACTGGAATGGGAGTATGTGTTGCCACACAAAACATTTTAATGAAGGTAACCCAGATTACCCTCATTATAATAATTGACAGTAGCCCAGATTGCCCCTATTATAATAATGGGTGGCAGCCCAGATTGTCCGCATTATAATCTGCCTATGGACCTAAGAACTAACAGGCAGGTAGTTGCTAAATACTAACTACCTGCATGTTATGCCCGCCACAGATGTCTACCAGCACAAAATAGTCACAGGCGGAGTAGCAGCTTCTCTTCTACTCTGCTCTGTTGATGGGGTGTTACTTCCAACGTCATGTTGATTGACAGCTAGGTTCCTGCTAAGTGTGGGAGGGATGGCTGTCAATCAGCATGACATTGCTATCCACGCCCCTTCGACAGAGCAGTTCCGAAGAGAAAGAGCTGCTCTGTTGATGTGAAGCAGCAAAATCTCTGTCTGGAGTTGGAATCGGGTAGAACAGGCAGGTATTTAGCAACTACCTGCCTGTTAGTTCTTAAGCTCATAGGTAAAAAATAAAATTGCCCCAGACATCTTTAATTAACAGGTTGAAAACTGACCTCTAGGGTAGCTACATCTACCTTTCTTTTATTCCATAAAAAATTGCTTATGTTTAAAGACAGTCTTGCTATGCCTCTTTAACCGGCAGCTCCTCTATTCTCTGTGACACAAGTTTAGAAATGGAGCCTCATCCATAATTCCTATGATTTAATTTCATTTTGAAAAAAAAAAATAAAAATATTCTCTTTCTGACACATAATGAACTAGTACATTCTGGACACTGTATAGAAGATAAGAGTTATTTGTACCTCGCACCTGCAGCAAATTTTCAGATGTCCATTAATTCATTCCTTAACAATAGTGTACGTCTCATCTGTGAACCAAGCAGGACAAATAATATGTCATTATAGGAAAGCTTCTATTACACATTAACCTAAAACGTGTTCACATTGCTGTCTGAAATAAAAGCAGCGCTATGATTACAGCATTAAACATCCCAGTTCACCAAATGATCAGTCCTTGGTCTGTAGGCTGATGACAAATGGTCACTTTTATGAGCAGTCCTCGAGTGTTATTATACTAGGGAACAGTCGCTTTAGTGGATCATTAAAGACAAAATGATATGGAGATGCGCTTCAGGTTATGACCAACATTAAGGGACTTGAATTGTATTTTATATCTCCGCTGCGTTTCCTATGTTAACATTTATCAGCTATTAGCAAAGGTTTTAGCCATTTAACATAGTAAATTATACTGAAAAAAAATCATTATTTAAATGCTGGGTCTTATGCTTGAATTAGATATTAATATGGAGGAAGCATGGAATTAAAGATGTCTGAAAATCTAGCACTGGCATTAGCAGATTTGCTGAACTGCTGGAAGTATATAACATTAGAAGGGATTTTGGGGAGACTTTCAAATATATGACCCATCCGTATAAAATGAATTGGAGTCCGAACTGGGACTTCTACCAGTTAGTGCAATGAAGGGCCACATCCGTTATCAGTTGTTAGATAGATACAGTGTTCTGACCAGATGACCACCATTCCTGTTACAACATGTGCGGCCCATTTAGATCCATTTCCATCCCTGTTTGACCCTAGAACGCATACCTGGGGCCTTGCAGGCCTGCTAGGTCATTTGTTTTCTATGGTAGATTGAATTGCTTGCGCGTTCTAGGGTTAAGCTATTCAAGAGGATTCAAGTTATAAGTTATTCTCTATCCATCCACAGGAAAGGAAATGATAACTACTAGATGTGAGGGAAACCGACCACTAAGATCCCCATAGATCGCTAGAACAAAGAGTTGCCACTTCATTTATTTTTAAGGTAGAGCACTAGCATGACAGCTTGTTTCCCCAAACCTCAAGATCTGTAGGGTTTTCAACAGTAGCCATTATGATCTGGCCCCTGGAGAGATGATAAATTATTCTTACTGGAGTACCCCTTTAAGCAGTGGCATTACTAGGTTCCAGTACAAAATTTAGACCAGGGCCCTCACCTGCGTTGGTCAGATGTATGGGCCATTGCAGGGTACTAGACATATGTGTTACCACCATGTGATTATGTCCTCTAACCTTATCCCTTCTTGTTATCATGTCACCCATAATGAACCCCTTACTATAATAATGATCTCTGTTCTGACCCCTTCCTGTAATCATGTCCCCCATCATGGATCCCTTACTATAATGCTGTCCTCTGTTCTTGCCCCTTTCGGCAATCATGTCCCCCATCACAGGCGCCCTACTATAATAATGTTTTCTGTTCTGGCCCCTTCCTGTAATCATGTCCCCCATCACGGACCTCTTACTATAATAACGTTCTCTGTTCTGATCCCTTCCTGTAATCATGTCCCCCATCACGGACCTCTTACTATAATAACGTTCTCTGTTCTGATCCCTTCCTGTAATCATGTTTCCCATCATGGGTCCCATCCTATAATAAGTTTCTTTGTTTTGACACATCAGTTAGATTAAACATTGATATCCTAACCTAAGCATAGGCCATTCAAATTCACTTTGTATTTTGTTAATTGATAAAAAATAAACTATTAAAGTGTAACCTGGGGGAGAAAGAAGCAGATTTCTCTCATAAGATATGTTACAAAGTTTCTTAAGCCTACTTTACACGCTGCAATTTCTCGTGCGATCGCATGTGCGATCGCATCCGCCCCCATCGATTGTGCGGCACGGGCAATTTGTTGCCCGTGTCGCACAAAGTCGTAACCCCCCATCACATGTACTTACCTTCCAAACGACCTTGCTGTGGGCGGCGAGCATCCACTTCTTGAAGGGGAGGGACGTTCGGCGTCACAGCGACGTCACACAGCGGCCGGCCAGTAGAAGCGGAGGGGCGGAGATGAGCGGGATGTAACATCCCACCTACCTCCTTCCGCATTGCTGGTGGGACGCAGGTAAGCTGCAGTTCATCATTCCCAGGGTGTCACACGGAGGGATGTGTGCTGCCTCGGGAACAATGAACAACCGGCGCGCAGAAGGACGTTCGATTTTTAGAAAATGAGCGACGTGTCAAAGATCAACGATAAGGTGAGTATTTTTGCACGATCACACTCGCTCGTAGCTGTCACACGCTACAATATGTCAAATGATGCCGGATGTGCGTAACTACCGACGTGACCCCGACGACATATCATTAAATATATCGTAGCGTGTAACAGGCCCTTTATTTTCATTAATACTATTGATTTATGAAATTAAAATGAACACTTGAGTTTTTTACAGCATTTTTACTTTGCATTTTTTCTACACCTTCCTAAAGGTTTTGGGCAGTACTGTATACCTGCAATGAGCAAAGTGTGAGTCTTTTGTGAGTGTTTTTTTTATAAAGTGAAAATTAGCAAATACATCACAGAGGATCTATGGCAGTTTTATGAGATGTGATGTAATAGTGTTCAAATGGGACAAGACATAGTATATCATCTGCAAGAGAATATATAATTTTCCTATACTTGCCACTGAGTCAAAATGGAAAACTGAGCCAGACCACAAAATACTCTGTTTAATCAGGGGTATGCCGCAGCATGACAGGGATTATCAAAGGCTAAATCAGAAGCAAACTGAATGTTCAAATTACAAAACCAGGCCACAGCTTTCGTATACAGACAAGGAAATACATAAATACAGTCATGGCCGAAAGTGTTGGCACCCTTGAAAGTGTTCCAGAAAAGTATTTCTCCCAGAAAAATATTACAATTACATATTTTGTTATAACATCTTTATTTCCTTTGTGTATATTTGAACAACACAAAAAAATGAGAAAAAAGGCAAATTGGACAGAATTTGACACACACTCCAAAAATGGGCTTGACAAAATTGTTGGCACTCTCAACTTAATATTTAGTTGCACACTCTAGAATAAATAACTGCAATCAATCGCTTCCTATAATCATCAACAAGCTTCTTACACCACTCAGCTGGAATTTTGGACTCTTCTTTTGCAAACTGCTCCAGGTCTCTCATATTTGAAGGCGTCTTCTCCTAGCAGCAATTTTCAGATCTCTCCACAGGTGTTTAATGGGATTTAGATTTAGACTCATTGCTGTCACTTCAAAACTCTCCATTACTTTGATACCATCCATTTCTGGGGCTTCTTGAAGTGTTTGGGTCATTCTTCTGCTGGAAGACCCACAACCTAGGATGCAAACCCAGCTTTCTGACACTGGTAGCTACATTGCCATCCAAAATCATTTGGTAATCTCCAGACAATCAAGGCACCCTGTGCCAGAGGCAGGAGAACAACCCCAAAACATCCTTGACTGTAGATACCTTGTTATTTTTTTGTAGGCCTTATTCCAATTTTGGTAAACAGTGGAATGATGTAGTGTACTTTACAAAAAAAATACTATCTTAATTTAATCCATCCACAAGACACTTTCCCAGAGGGATTTTGGCTTAGGGGTGCTTCACACACAGCGAGATCGCTGCTGAGTCACGTTTTTTGTGATGCAGCAGTGACCTCATTAGCGATCTCGCTGTGTGTGACACTAAGCAGCAATCTGGCCCCTACTGGGAGATCGCTGTTCGTTACACACAGCCCTGGTTCATTTTTTTATTGTTGCTCTCCCTCTGATAAGCACACATCGCTGTCGCTGTGTGTGACAGCGAGAGAGCAACAATCCTGAATGTGCAGGGAGCAGGAGCCGGCGTCTGACAGCCTGCGGTAAGCTGTAACCAAGGTAAACATCGGGTAACCAAGGTGGTTACCCGATATTTACCTTCGTTACCAGCCTCCGCCGCTCTCACGCTGCCAGCGCCGGCTCCCAGCTCTCTGCACATGTGGCTGCAGTACACATCGGGTAATTAACCCGATGTGTACTGTAGCTAGGAGAGCAGGGAGCCAGCGCTCAGTGTGCACGGCTCCCAGCTCTCTGCACATGTGGCTGCAGTACACATTGGGTAATTAACCCGATGTGTACTGTAGCTAGGAGTGCAGGGAGACAGCGCTAAGCAGTGTGCGCGGCTCCCTGCTCTCTGCACATGTAGCTGCAGTACACATCGGGTAATTAACCCGATGTGTACTGTAGCTAGGAGAGCAGGGAGCCAGCGCTCAGTGTGCGCGGCTCCCTGCTCTCTGCACATGTTGCAGCACAGCGACGCATGTCGTTATGATCGCTGCTGCATCTGCTGTGTTTGACAGCTAAGCAGCGATCATAACAGCGACTTACAAGGTCGCTGTTACGTCACAGAAAATGGTGACGTAACAGCGACGTCATTGTCCCTGTCGCTTAGTGTGAACCCAGCTTTACTCACGTACATTTTGGCAAACTGCAGTCTAGCTTTTTTTCTTTGTGTGAAGTCCTCATGGGGCCATAGCATTTCATGTCATTCATGTGTGGATGGATACCTTGACTTTCTTTGAAACTTGATTGGGGTTCCTTATCCACCATCCTAACTATCCTACTTTGCAACCTTTCATATTTTTTTTCTGCTATCCAAGAACCAGAGAGAATAACTACAGTGCCATGGGTTCTAAACTTCTTAATTATGTTGTGTATCATGGACAAAGGAACATCAAGATCTCTGGAGATGGACTTGTAATCTTGAGGTCCTGTACGCACTAGAAAATGGAATTTTCTTAAGAAAATTCCAGACCCTCTGAAGGATTACCGCACCTGCGGTAAAAAAATGCAGCAAACCGCACCCGAAATCCGAATGTGGTTTTACCGAGGTTTGCTGCGGATTTGCTGCAGTATGTTCCTGCGTTATTTTGATAGCAAAGGGAGATGCTCACCTGTCCCCTCAACTGCTGTCCGTGGTGCTGAAGTCTCCCGCGATGCTGTGTCCCATGCGGCTGTCTCCGGCGCTTTGCTACTTACGGGTCGGCTGTGCAGTGCATAACTGCATATGCATGAGCCAGCTTGTAAGCAGGAGACCAGTGTCCGGCGGCAGCCTCGCTGGAGAAGGTAAGTATAAGATCAGCGGTGACTTCAGTCAGCTGATGTGCAGTAGAAAAAGGGGTAAACCCCGGCACACTGTAGAGTACCCCAAAAGAAGATGGAGAATAGTTCAAATCTCTTAATCATTTTTTTCTTTATTATGAACAGGTGCAAAAAAGTGCTGTACTTTGGTAGAAAGTCCACCTAGAGACGTTTCGGCTATCTACATAACATAACCTATTTATAGACCTGTACCTGTCACAGTTGCTGTGTGATAACAGTGATCCCATGCCTTTTCTAGAGGCTGATATCATTATCGAATTCCCTGAATTTTCTGTGATATACTACATTCCATTTCTCTTAACGGATGCAATTCTGCTTGGTCAGATTGTCTGACTGGATGAAGGCCTAAGGCCGAAACGTCTCTAGGTGGACTTTCTACCAATGTACAGCACTTTTTTGCACCTGTTCATAATAAAGAAAAAATTGATCAAGAGATTTGAACTATTGTCCGTCTTCTTTTGGGGTACTATACAGTGTGCCGGGGTTTACCCCTTTTTCTAGTCTATGTTTGATTACCCCAGAGCACCTGTTTAAGGTGATGCTAGGTCTTACTTTTTTCAGCTGATGTGCAGTGACAGCTGGAGTCCTCCACCTTTAACTACAAAGTACATGAGTGAAGTCACCGCTGATCCCGTGCGGCTCACTTCACTTGCGGCCTGAGCCTCACAGTGAGCAGTCATGGTCCATGGCGCTCGCTGTGAGTGTCAAGTGTAGCAGAGCTGGATGCGTCATGGGACCTCGTGTGGATTACGTCGAACCTGGAGGGCTGTTATTGGTGGGGTTAATAAAGTGGTGAAAGAGGGGGCTTTTTTGTCTTTTATTTCAAATATAGGATTTTTGATGTGTTTGAGTTTATTTACTTTCACTTACAGTTTAGTGATGAGATTGTCTCATAGACGCCTGCCATCACTAAACTAGGACTTAGTGGAAGCTATGGGCTGCTGTCATTAACTCCTGACTACCCCGATTGTCACCGAATCAGGGTAATAGGAAGAGTTGGGACTGTCGCATCTAGTGGATGCAGCAATTCTGGGTGGCTGCTGGCTGATCATTTTAGACTGGGGGGCTCCCCAGCCTGAGAATACCAGCCCCCAGCTGTGAGGTGTTATCCTGGCTGGTTATCAAACTTGGGGGGACCGCACTCTGTTTTTTTTAAATTATTTATTTATTTTACTGTACCCTATAGATCCAACCACCAGCGGCTGTGATTGGTTGCAATGAGACAGCTGTCACTCAGTGTGGGGGGGTGTCTGCCTGCAACCAATCACAGCCACCGTGAGCAGGGAGGGCGTGAATATGTTATGAGGCTAATGAGCGGCGGCTCTGGAAGATGAAAGAGCTGCCGTGGGAGCAGTGTGACAGCCGCCCGGTCATCGGTGAGTATGTAACGCTTGCTCCTACTCCTTTGCGCCAGATTGTGTTCCCCATAAACTTTATTTGGGGAGCAGTATCTGGCCAGATACCGGGGATCAATTCTCCGCTGACCCAGAGTCAGTGGGTAATTGATCTGCCAGCCCTCCAAACCGCAGGTACCTGTGGAAAAGAAGTGACATGCACATTAATTCCGCAGCGGAAATTCCGCAGCAAAACCCGCAGGGCCAAAAAAACAGTGAGCGCTCAGCATTTTTTTATCCCCATAGGTTTTGCTGGACAAGGACTGCAGAAATGTTACAAATATTTTCTGCAGCATGCCTTCAGCGAACTACGCTGTAAAATCAGCAGCGTGTGCACAGGGCCTGAGATTGTTGATATTTTTCATCAATTTTGGTTCTCAAGTTCTCAGACCGTTCTCTTCTCCTCTTTCTATTGTCCATGATTAGTGTGGCACACACAGACACACCATGCAAAGATTGAGTCAACGTCTCCTCTTTTTATCTGTTTTCAGGTGTGATTTTCATATTGCCCACACCTGTTACTTTCCACAGGTGAGTTTAAATGAGCATCACATGCTTAAAACAAGTTGCTTACCCACAATTTTGGAAAGGTGCCAACAATTTTGTCAGGAACATTTCTCATGTTTTTTGTGAAAGTATGTCCAATTTGCCTTTTTTTTCTCTGCTGTTTTGTGTTGTTTAAATACGCACTAAGGAGCTAAACATGTGTTTAAGAAAACTTGTGTAATTGCCATCATCTTAAGAGAAAAATATTTCATTTTCTGGAACAATGTCAAGAGTACCAACACTTTCAGCCATGATTATACTGTATATGGTCAGTGCTGTGTCACCAGCAATCTGCCAAACTGCAGACTAATGTACTGCTTGATAAATTATTACTATTCACACAAAAGTAAACCATGGCCTCACACCACTACGGTACTAATAATGATAGACAACTAGTAACAAGAGAGACATAAAATGCCACAATATATTTCTCCTACACCTATGGTCCAGAAACATGGAATATTACTTTGATATAAAGTTTGCTCCATATGTTTCTCCTGTGCTTTTGGGTTTGATGTTCAGGGCATCAGTTTGTCTCTAGGAACAGGTTCATGATACAGGTGAATAAAATATCCAACTCCTAACAATTTAGCTTAAAGAGAATTTGTAAACAGGGTTTTGCTACCCCATCAGAGAGCAAAAATCAAAGTCAAGGTAGAATAACTGTATACATAAACTGACCCTTATATACGCATATATGAGAATATGCATCAATCAAACTTGTAAATAAAATTATATACTTGTGCTTAACTTGAACGAACCATTAGAAAACAGGACCTGTTGGCAAAAAAGACATAAGACCAACAGAAAAAATAAATAAAAAGAAAGGTAATAAAGCTGGTGTAATGACAAATGTATAACCTTTATTGAGTAAACAAATAATGTACAGGAATCATGCAATAGAATAAAAAGAAGGCGTACATCCAAATGGAAACACTAATGAAAGAAAGTCTAAAAGACTTGTAATATAGTATGCTGACAAATATAGGAAAATACGACTGGCATAAAAGACATCCAGTGTGAAAACACAGGAACTAAATGTGTATACAGTGTGTCCACCCGTATCCTGTCCACCGCCATTAACTTGAGAACGGCGGCAGCTATAGGCATAGAAGTGGTGTCTAGGTATAGTAAAGTAGCCATGCACTACGCAATGAAACTAACTATAGCGCCACCTGGTATAAAACAACGGAGTTCGCATTTTTATCTCGAAAACGGAACGAGATACAGAAAAAAGTGAATTACAAAGTTGTAGTGCATCATCAATTCAATACGAATCGACACCTTGCATACTGAAAAGCTAGGATTAGAACGTGTAAAACGCGCATACGTATGGTCGCAATCTCCAAAACGGAGACGTTGCGAGACGCGGACTAATGGAGCACTTAACTGTCACTAAGCTCAATAAATGGGAATCGTGACCAAGGGGGATGGATAGGAAAGACATGTCGCCCCAATAATTACAACGGATGGGAAATTAAAACGGTCAGCTTACATGAAATGGCCAAAAATCATAAAACAACAACAAAATATTTGAAAAATAGATTAAAATAACCAGCACTGTGTGAAGGTTAGTGGGACTATTTAAAGGCCAGACTGATTAGTAACTGCCAGCACCTGAGGGAGTGCTTTCAAGCACAGATGCCAAAGAAGCATTAACCTATCAGGTGCTAAAAGGAAAAAACATGAGTTTAAACACGGATGAGTCGTGTTGGAGAGAACAGCGTGACAGAGGTCTGTTGGGCAACCCTTTGAAAAATCCCATTTACTGTACAGTATGTACTATTAGCAGTCTACAGTATTTCGTCAGGTATGATGTTGCACACTTATTTGCATAATAGGTTAATTCCCCGTTTTACACATTCTAATCCTAGCATTTCTGTATGCAAGGTATCGATTCGTATTGAATTGATGATGCACTACAACTTTGTAAGTCACTTTTTTTCTGTATCTCGTTCCGTTTTCGAGATAAAAATGCTAACTCCGTTGTTTTCCACCAGGTGGCACTATAGGTGGTTTCAGAAAACTGACACTCATTGCTGGGGGTTGGGCTACAGACAACTAATGAGTATGGAGGATTAGATGTCAGCACATTTACTAGTTCTCCAGTGATTACTTTTTTCTGATGAAAAATAATTTTATCAAAACTACAATAAGCAGCCCAGTAAGTGACACATCGCTGGAATCAGAGTTTCTGTTTGAAAATGATGCTGCTCTCAGATGAAGTGGCAAAAACCCATCGACAGATTCCCTTTGACTCCTTGTTGATACAGCCAATTTCTTTTTAATTTTTTTCCTGCTCGCCACTGAAGAGGCAAACTTTTGATTTTTCCCTCAATATAGGCTTATTATGGTTTAGTTTTGTGTATGACTTTGTTTTAAATGGATTTCATTATCCACTTTATCAGTTAATGACTTAATGTACTGAAAAACAAGAATGAAATTCTAATTGGAGTAGAATTTAAAAAAAAAAAATTCTGCCACTTTTTTTCACAAATTTGTTGCAAATTTTGTTCTCTGATTCAGCACAGATATGGTGAGATGAAATATACAAAGTACTGCGCAAATATTTTAGGGGGTTGTGGAAAAATGCTGCAAAGTAAGAATGCTTTCAGAAATAGAAGTTTTAATAGTTTGTTTTTATTAAGTAACAAAATGGAAAGTGAATGAACAGATGAGAAATCTAAATCAAACCAATATTTGGTGAGACCGCCCTTTGCCTCAAAGCATCTGTTTTTCTTGGTATACTTTGAAGGACCTTGGCTGTGAGGTTTTTGCCAAACACCTCGGAGAACTAACCCCTGATCTTCAGGCCAAGTTTCTAACTCCTTTTCCTAAAATGCAGGCCGAAACTTGCCAGAACCCTCCACCGTGCTTCACTGCTGCCTGCAAACGTTCATTTTGTTCCGCCTTCTGTTGCAGTCAAACATCCTACAACAAAGCTCATTGTTGCCCATTTCTTGGTGCTCTCAACGCTGAGAAATACAGGCAGAAATGTATCCATGAAATAATAACATCTTTGACGCATCTGACTGGCTCCAAATGTATTGATGCTTTCATCCTGTTGCAAAGGCAAAGGGTGGTCACACCAAATATTCATTTACATTTCTCTTTCGTTCATTCACTTTTATTTTTATTGATTAATTAAAAAACTGTTAAAGGGAACCTGTCAGGTGCAATATGCACCCAGTACCACGAGAAGTTCTGGGTGTATATTGCTAATCCCTGCCTGTCACTGGATCTAGTAGCATAGATAAAGAAATCTTTAGAAAAAGAATTTCTAAAGATCCTATATGATATGCTAATGAGTGCAGGGAATAGTCGTAAAGGTGTTAGTTCCTGCTCTCATTCCGCCCTCTTAGCATGTTAGCACCCCCACAGGGGCGTGCTAGTGTCCGCTGTCACTGCTGATCTGAATGCCAGGCACTTCCCGTGGCTTCTTATTCTTCTTCCTGGGCTGCTCATTAGTCTCATATATTCACTGCTTCCCCTTCCCACCAGCGCCTGTGATTGGTTGCAGTCAGACGAGCCCTCATGCTGAGTTACAGCATGTCTGAGGCTTCCAATCACAGTCGCCAGTGGGCAGGACTATATTGTACAGTAAAATAAATAAATAACTTAAAAAAATTGGCGTAGGATCCCCCGATATTATGATACCAGCACAGATAAAGTACGACAGCTGGGTGCTGGTATTCTCAGGCTGGGGATACCCATGGTTATTGGCCACCCTCCCCCAGCCTAAAAATATCAGCCTGCGGCCCCCGGAAGTGCCACATTCATTAGATGCAACAGTCCCGGCACATTACCCGGCTCTTCCCAATTGCCCTGGAGCGGTGGCAATCGGGGTAATGAGGGACTTAAAGGCAGTCCACAGCAGCCACTAAGTTCTGGATTAGTAATGGCAGGCATCTATGAGCCACCCTATCACTAATCTGTAAGTGAAAGTAAATAAACACAAACTGACAAAAATGATTTATTTGAAATAAAAGACAAAAAAGTACCCTCTTTCACCCCTTTAGTAACCTCAAAAACACCCCTGTAGGTCCTATGTAATCCACACGAGGTCCCACAACTCTTCCACCACTGCTACATCTGAAGATCACAGCGAGTACCATAGGACATGACTGCCCACTGTGAGGTCCAGGCTGCAACTGAGCCACGATGAGCGGTGACGTCACTCAGGTTAGTCGTGGCCACAGTTCTCCACCTGTGACCGTAAATCACCTGAGTGATGTCACCGCTGATCACGTGGCTCACTTAAGTTGCTGACAGGAGCTCACAGTGGGTAGTCATATTCTATGGCGCTCGCTGTAAGCTTCAGATGTAGCAATGCTGGAAGCATTGTGGGACCTCATGTGGATTACGACACACCTGCAGGGGTGTTTTGGGGGTTAATAAAGTGGTGAAAGAGGGTGTTTTTTGTCTTTTATTTTAAATAAAGGATTGTTTGGGTGTTTGTGTTTATTTACTTTCACTTACAGATTTGTGATGTGAGGGTCTCATAGATGCCTCCCATTTTTAATCTAGGGCTTAGTGGCAGCTGTGGGCTGCCATCAACTCCTTATTACCCCAATTGCCACCGCACCAGGGCAACGAGAAGAGCCGGGTCCAGCGCCAGAATTGGCGCATCTTATGGATGCACCACTTCTGGGGCAACTGTGGGCTGCTATTGTTGGAAAGGGCCAAATATCCATGGCCCTTCCCACCCTAATAATCTCAGTCCCCAGTTGTCTGCTTTACCTCGGCTGGTTTTAGAAACATGGGGGGACCTCACGTCATTTAAAAAAATAAATAAATCAAATAATTAAAAAAAAGTTTGGATCCCCTCTATTTTTCATAACCAGCCAAGGTACATGACACAGCTGAGGGTTGTAGCTCACAGCTGCAGCTATTCCTGTGCTGGATATGAAAAATAGGAGGGACCCCACGTCATTTGTTTTTACCAAAAAAAAATTTAAAAAAAACCCCAGCTGGTCACCACAAAAATGCAGTGTGCGCACATAGCCTTATATAGTCTTCAGTTACCATATCCTTTAGTTATAATTTTTCTTGAAGGAGTTTTTACTCAAAGATATTTATCCCTTATCCGTGCCATCATCTGAATCCCCACCAGTCACTGGAATGTCTTTCCCAAGTTGCCAAATCTCTTTACTGCACAGATACAGTAAGAAAGAGCTTGGATAGAATAGCGGTCAATCATGTGCCGGCTGCTCCATGTTATGATTATGGGTCCATGTAAGTCCCATATGCTTTTCTCATTCAGAGCTCAGGATCCTTGTTTTAGTGATCGATGGGGTTGCCAGTGAGTAATCATTTATCAATCCTCTGGTGGATAGATGATAAATGACTAAAGCGGTCAAAACCTTTAAATATTTTTTCCCACCATAAGTGTTGACGGCATATTGATTAGATTTGCCAGCATTGTCTCATCTGGGGGAGTCTGATAGCTGGGACCCATGCCAATGATACAACGCTACATTACAATGGGGCTGTGCCACCAGTCATGACACCATTGGCAAGCCAGGACCTGAAGACCCATAATTTACCAGTATGCATTAATGGCATTAGTTACCTTATTTATCCAAAATCAAGGATCTAGAGGTATCAAGCCAAAAAAAAAAATGTAGTTTCACATATTGTGAGAAACTATTTTTTTTTCTATGAGTATCTCTAGAGTAATGTTTTTAATTGTAATAATTGCCTTTACACATATAATACAAGGTGCTGGGCCGCGGGACAGTACTAGTATGTACATAATAACACGAGTACCGTCACATTTAATTGATTAGCACGGAAGTATTAGGGAATCAGAACGCTGTAATAATTAGAGGAAGTAATTTAGATATTAAAATAATTAATGTAATTGAAAGGTAACAACCCCTTTAATCTTGTAAATGAACTTTTTTTATTTTTACATTCTTATTTCAATCCTATAATTTGTTCCTTTTTTTTCTTATTTTTTTGGGGGTTTTTTTGGTTTCTTTTTTTTTGAGGGGCAGGTTGAAGCCTTGAATGCTATCAATTGATTTACTATATAAGTATTTACAAAATCCAAAAATATTTTTGACTGAGTTTTACTTTTACAGGGTTCACCGTGTGATAAAAATTACATTTACTTTTGTTCTGATGGTCAGTATTGTTATGGCAATAATATTTATTTATAATTTTATTTGTTTTTTTACTTTAAAAAAAACCTAAAGGGGCGTGTTCTGGCTATGGAGGAGTGAGGACATGTTTGTCTCAGCTCCTGCCACCGGACTACACTACTGACAAACCAGCCCAAGAGCCTGGAAGAAAAGGATAGGCAGCGGAGGACAAGGGAGAGCTCCCAGGGGCCCAGCAGCGGAGCGGCACGGACAGAGGACAAGGGAATCAGAGGCTTTCTTACCGGGCCGAAGCAGAGGACAGCACCGCAGACATCTCCCAAGATGAAGAGGCAGGGGAAGCCCCAGCAGCAGCAGAGACAGAGGGAGGAAACATAACCCCAGACAGCCAGTGTGCAAAGTCTCAGGTACAGGGGAGCCCTGGAGCAGGGAGAATGGGTACAACCCCCACCACTGCTGATTGCAGACCTGCAGTGGGGAGGCCTCAGGAGGGGGAAGAGGTGTCCTTACCCCTGTCACAGAAGGAGGACAATAATAAATCTCAAGCAGAGGCTGTTAATGCTGCAAATGGGGAACAGGGCCCTGCTAGTGGAAATCTATCCTCAGTGAGACACAGCCTGAGTCAAAGTGTGTATGATATGGAAATGCAAGCAGAGTTAGAGCCTGCCTAACCGACTGATATACCATTGTTTGCTGCAGCCCTGGATATTCCGTTGGTGCCTATAGAGGAATGGCCGGTGTTTCCAATGGGGGGAGAGGGTGCTGCCCCAGATGGTGATCGGATGCGTGGCTCTCGTAGAGAAAGAAGAGGAAGACCAATCTGATGTTTAAGGAGTTATTGGTTTATAAACAAAAATTCATTCGGTTGTTTCTCAATAGAATGTACCTCACAGTTTTGCCATAATTTTTTTGCCAGGGGGGATTAAGTCTTTCTAATTATGAGGGAGGGGGGTTCCCTCCCGCCTTCCTGGGCGGGGGGGCACCCCTTGATGGTGTATAACACAATATTCTCTCTAGACCTTGTGTCCCCACATTATGTAGGGTTCTGGCTGACAAACTAAGTTGAGTAATTGCTTATTGTTAGTCCGGGGCAGGGGGCTCCTTTGTAGAAAGCTCCCTCCCTGATTGGGATAACACGCCATAAAGGAGTGGCTTAGTCTCACCATCCCTAGGTTAGACAGTTTGGTATTCTCTTATACCTATATAGTTTTTTTTAGTCTTTTTAGACCCGACGTTAGGGTCTTGTTGTGACCTTGCAGGCGGGAGGCACTCTGACCTCCTTGCCTGTGGTTTCTATTGCTTTGTTGGTAGTTTCTTTTGTATTCTCGACCTTCTTACCTCTTTTCTTTTATTTCCTCTTCTCCTTCCCTGCTCTTCCTATCCTACTTGCCTGCACATCTTTCTCTCTCCCTAATCCCCGAACCTATCCCTAGAGTCCCCACCGTTCCTCCGCATTGGAATGACGCAGATTAATTGGGGTTCACTAAATGTGAGGGGACTTAATGTCCCGCAAAAACGCTCCCAGATATTTTTTGACATGCACAAAAAAAGAGTCCATATACTATTGATCCAAGAAACACATTTTAAAACGGGTCCACAGTTCCAACCCAGAGTCAAAATCCAAGGGAGTATCCATAGGCATCCATAAGTCCCTGGTAGACACAGTTCTAGATACACGGGTGGACACGGAGGGAAGATTTATATTCCTGAAAATTAATGTTAACTCATCCATTTTTACCATTGTCAATTGGTATCTACCGAATAGAGACCCGGCGACGACCTGCTCCTCTCTCCTGTCATCACTGGATGAATTCGCAGAAGGGACCGTGATCGTGGGCGGTGATTTAAACTTCACTTTGGACCCTAAGGTAGACACAACATCGGGACATAACTTTCTCTCAATAAGGAAACTAACGAAGGTTAAACGTTGTATACAGGAACTCAGATTAGTGGATGCATGGAGATAAATAAGCACACACAGCATCTCTGATTGTAAGCAGTCAGACACGCTGTCATACAGCTGGGGGCGCGTTCGACTGCAACCAATCAGAAACGCAGAGACTGACGGTGGTCAGGGGAAGCTGTGTGTATATATGAAAGATAATGATTGACCACGGAAGTAGTGTTACAGCTGCACAGAGACTAGTATGTATAAAGTGCCTGCTACAATACCCCTATTCCCTTCTACCACAATTTTTAAGCGTCTGATTTGGGTCTCCATAGACTTATAATGGGACTGGCATCTGGTCAGATATACGGGATCAATTCCTGGCCTCAACTAGGTTGTCTGTTTTAAAACTCGGAAGGATCCGCTGATCCCGAGCATCTGCAAGGCCACCCATCACTAATTGTAGCACTACAAAAATGTCAGACACCCGGGCTGCCTAAGCCTGCCATGACAGCCCACTGGCACCTGCAATAATAAGATTAAGGCAGATGACGTTACATGGGAGCCCTCATACTATGTCTGACCACAGCATCTAAGGAGTTAATCAAATTGCAGCAATTGGGTGTCCTCTGTATAACACAGCCAGCTCCTGAGTCCCCTCAAAGACTATATAGGTAGATCATATGTCTGGAGTGGATTAAAGTGGCTGTCCAGGATTATAAGAAAAGATTGTCTTTATTTTCTTAAAAAAATAATCACTTACATAAAAATTACCTGTAGTACCAAACTTAACCCACAGACAGAGCTGGTGCTATCTCAGGAGAAGAAAATAACATTACAGTGGAACCTCGCTTAACGAGTAACCCAGTTAGCGAGTATTTCGCCTAACGAGCAAAGCTTTCTGTAAATTTGTAACTCGGTTTACGAGAAAGCCTTGCTGTACGAGCAAAATACTCACCGCACACACTTCCGGTTCCGTACATCCACCGCGCTCTAACCCGCTCTTGCAGGCCACACAAACACACACAAGCACGCACAAACACACACAAACAAACACGCACGTGCGCGCGCACACACATATTATGCTCACCTTACCTTCCGTTCCATCGTCGGCTTCCTGGAACTTGCATGTATCGGGTAACCAAGGCGACCGATGCCGGACCTTCTGCACTCAGCACGCTGACGTCAAAGGCAGAAGCCGCTTGCCTCTGATTGGCCAGCATGCTGCCTTTGAGTAGCGCCAGACAGGGGAAGGTCTTCACTCCACAGGATGTGTATCCGGTAACCATCGCGACGGAGGAGGAAATTCCCCTGTCAGGCGCTACTCAAAGGCAGCACGCTGGCCAATCAGAGGCAAGCGGTTCCTGCCTTTGACGACAGCACGCTGAGTGCGGAAGGTCCGGCATCAGTCGCCTTGGTTACCCGATACACGTCTTGTATGGGCGCACTGCAAGTTCCAGGAGACCGGCGAGGGAACGGAAGCTAAGGTGAGCATAATCTGTGTTTGTGCGTGTGCGTGTTTGTGCGTGTTTGTACGTGTTTGTACGTGTGTGGAATGGCACAATAGGGCACCACGATGGGACATTTAACAAGTTGTGGAACGAATTGTCTGCATTGCAATGATTTCCTATGGGAAATCTTGCTTTGCTGAACGAGTAACTTGGTTAACAAGCACAGTCCCAGAACGGATTGTTCTCGTTAACCAAAGTTCCACTGTATTTGTAAACCTGGAACACCCCATTACATATGAAATCATGGAACTGCCTGGTGTATTGTCACCATACTCATAAATCAATTAATACGGTGTCACTATAAGAGATCTTGAACACAAACATATAAATTGGACAAGTGCAATTGCATTGCACTCGGACCCATGGTCAGCTATAATCAGCCTCAGGAAAAAAATGCAGCATGCTGCGTATGGCCGCCTATATCGGACTAGACTCGGCAATGCAACTCTATGGGTGCAAAAAAAACTGGACTTGACGCTGACCATCAGTATGCCATCCGTTTTTTAAGGATACATTACCATTTTGTGTAAAGTGTGAGTGGATCCTAATACTCAGTGAAGCTTTTAATGATGATCTTGTCCTTTCTTGTGACACGAGTTGTCCATTAACGTAACCAAGTGTTCTCCTCAGACATGAGCTTGTCTCAATAGGTTTTCACAGCTGTAAGTTGCATGTTAGCGCTGTACTGAAAAGGACGGCTGCTTAGCTGGGATTGCTGCCTGAACTTTTGGCAATGTGATAATATGCACTTGGCTGGTCTGAATGTTAATTGCTCCATGTAGAGAAAGAACTAATACCGGAGAAATCAGAACTGGCCTGTGATGCTAGTCACTACTTACGGGTAGTCCAAAATAGAGTAGTCAAGAAAGCCAGGATCTGGTAACAGGAGGACACGTATGGACACAGGGAGTACACAGAGGCGTAGTCAGGTTACGATCCGAGGATCAGAATTCCAGGAAGGCACGTAATGGATACAGAGAGAAAACAGAGACGTGGTCAGGTAACGTTCTGAAGTCAAAAGCCAGGAGGTCACAACGGGAAGCGGACAGAGAGGAGTAAAACATCAGTCCAGGGTCAGGAAACAAAGATCAGAGCACAGGCATGAAAACAGGCCAACAGCACAACAACAGAACCAGAATGTTCGACTGGCAAGGTTTTGGGAGAGCATGCTCACTAAAGAAGCAGAGCAATTACCCAGAAGATGGAACACCTGAGCAATCAGAACCTCTTAGAATCAGCATGGAAACCTGTACTGTCAATCATTCTGCCAGCCAGTAGCCCAGGCAAACAGAGCAGAGCATCTCCTAGTGTGCAAGATGCTCTGTACAGAGGAATCGTGACATGGCCGAATACAGATCTTTCTGGCCTTTCTTGAAGTTGTTTCAAATCACCTTTCCTGCTATACATGCACTGGAAAATTATAGCCCACAAATACATTTGACTACAATGCAGGTGACTGCTCTTGATTTCAGTGGATACATATCTCCTAGTTGAATGATGTTATTTGATGTACAATGAACAATATTTTATCGGCCTACACATGCTGAATTATGTATAATTCATTACATAGGTCTCCAAGGGTAAAATTGTTTGAAAAGTAAGATCTGATTTCTATATACTTTCAATTGCTGAACTCAGTAAAAATATAAAAAAAATTCCATCATGTACAGTTTTTTCACAAACTCTGACTCCATAGGATGTTTTTTGCACTATACTTTGACCCCTTTACGTGACCTTTGCTGGATGATTTTGGGCCTTCCTAAACATTCTACAAAACGTTTAGCCTCTAGACTAAAGGAAAATTACCTGCAAGCTCCTGGTACCTGTTTTTCATGATACAGAAGGAGAGAAAATAAATTCCTTCCATACTTTTCTCAAGCCTGTGCTCTAGTGTATTGCAGTGATGTTCCTGTGCTGATGGAAAAATTTAACATTGAGTACAGTGTGAGCGAGGGAAGACTAATGATTCATCCAAAAACATTTTAAAGCTTTGCAAGTATGTTCCAGTGCCTCTATGGCATTCTGTGTACTGAAGGAGACCTGTGAGAATTTAGACTGTATTCTCAAGGAACTTCACTAAGAGGATCAAGGATGGTCAATATGTGGTGATCTGAAAGGTTTTTTTTTCCCCTTGGGCAGCAAGGAGGCTACATGAAGTCCCCATGCTTTTTGTGTGGATCATACAGCTGGGATAGGACTATCACTGGAGCCAAGAAGTTGGCCAACGAGAATATCTTTATGACTTGGATGAAAGAACATAGTTGCGGGAAGATTCGATGATCCCACTAAAGTTCTGCTGCCACCACTCCACATTAAGCTTAGACTGATGAAGCAGTTTGTGAAAGCTCTGCCAAAGAAATAAAGACAGTTTTAAGAACCTGGGTACCAAATTTTAAGGACTGTCAGAAGCAAAACTGAAGGAAGACATTGTGGGTCCACATATTCGGAAACTCATGAAAGTCAATGTGCTTGAAACAAAAATGAAAGCTGTTGAGAAAATTGTTTGGGATTCTTTTAAAGAAGTTGAAAAGAAATTTGTCGGTAACAACAAAGATCCAAAATTTAAGTCTACAGTGGAGAATGTGCTGAAACGTTTCAAAGCCTTGGGTTGTCCGATGAACTTGAAGTTATATTGTTTACATTCCCATTTGGACTATTTTCCTGTAAACATTGGTGCCGTTAGCAAAGAGCAAAGATAAATATTTCATCAGGATATCAAGGAGACGGAACGACGATACCAAGGTAGATGAAACGTGAACATGATGGAGGATGACTGCTGGGGGCTTCACAGAGAAAGTCCGCAGGCCTTCTATAATAGAAAATGGAGCAAGAGAATCTGTGAAAAGTAAAAGAAAAGGTGCAAGAAATAATTTGCAATAAAGTTGCAGAATGAATGTTTAATACATTTTTATATATAATATTGTGTACATTTTTGCCTACAATAAGGATTTTTTTTTTCATCTCGCTTGTATGTTTCATGCACGTTTTGTGCAAAATCCATATGTAATGGTTAAAAATAGAAAAAAAGAATTAATCAATGGATTTTAAAAAATTTTCATAAACCCAAATTTTGCATACCTGTGTTGTTATTATTGTAATAGGGTCTTTTGTGCCCAGATGGGCTAATATTCACTTAGATAAAATAAAGCATCATAAAGACAAACTACTTTTTACTTATAGATCTGTCATCAGATTTCACAATACAAACTAAATACATTACTAAAACAATCTCTCAGACATGATGAATCAGTATCACCTGAAAAAAATCCATTTGATCATTACATGTTCAAATCAAGAAAACCAGAGGGGAAGGAGGGTTTTCTCCAACAATATATGATTCCAACAGAGAAAAAGAGTTACTTCCCCAAGGTTTGATTAAAACTAAGAAATTTTATTAGGTATACAATAAAAAATTATATACTGTATATACAGTAAGGACCAGTAAACATTGGCCCCAGTACAGCACATGTGAATGGACAACCAATCTGTCAGGATCCAGGACCATTATTCCCCGCTCCAGAGTTTCCCAGACCCGGCCTGGTCATGTCAGGGGTTAACTCCAATCAGCCTCATTCTGGTTTCAGGAGACACTATATCTGGTCGCCGCACCTGCATTCCTGTGCTGGTTATAGTTTTGCTCTGCAGCCTGTGACAAGCTCTGGTGAGATTTCCTGTTTGATCTGACTCCTTGTTACCGTTCCCTGACCTGTACACTCCCCCGTTTGTCCCTCTGTCCCAATCCCTGACTTCCCGCTGCTGTCAGTTGTTTACACATCCTGGGATCATCCTCCTTCCCGTGTTTGTGTCTCCTCACCCTCCGGTCTTGTCTTCTGTTCCCTGTGCCCTTTGTGTTTCCCTCAGCATACCTGATCTCCCGGCATCCGACTTCGGTTCTGTTTTCTGACCTGATTTTGATCCTCCCTTTGCAGTGACTTGACTTTCCTGGCTAGACCCTGACTGCTTAACTACTCTATTGCCCCCTGTAATTCGCCTGTGAACTGCCTGCTGAAGTTACTTTGCTGTACTTAAGCTACCTTTCTGTTGCAGTGTAACTTTAACTCTCTTTCACTACTCTGTTGCCACCTAGTGGGGAATTCGCTGTACTACGTCTTACCAGCCCTTTGTACAGCGTGACACAGTCCAGCAAAAATTCTAAAGAGGGGGAAGCAGCAATGATACAAATAGGATGCAAAATATATCATAATTGACAGTAATCTCACTAAAAAGATACATGCAGCCATGTCAAAATCCATATTAATCATATCAAGAGTAAAGGTAAAGGTGTCTGTAATAATACCTCTTTTAATAGCACAGCGAGGTGATAGTGAAGATAAACTAGCTAGCAGTGTAAGACCCGCTTACTCATACTCCATGCTGGGCACAGTCAACCACAGGCCCCAACACGCTTTTTCCGTGGGCTTTATTCGCGTGGGCTTTATCTTGACCGTACATGCTCAGGTCCTGTGCCTGTGCGATCACGATGATGTAAGTTTACATCATAGGCTGTGAACCCCTGTCCAACGATGACATAAACTTACGTCAAAGGTGGTGAAGGGTTAAAATGGTTGTCCACTATTCGGCCAAACCCTTCTCAGAGTGTTTGCCCACATTAAAACAAAAACAATAATACCTCTGCTGCCAGTACCATTCTAGTGGTGTTGGCAATTGCTCTTCCAGGGCTCCCGTGACATTATTATGTCAAGCAAGCCCTGTGCCCAATCAATGTTGGCTTTACTTTCCTCGCTTTCAAATATATCAACATCAAACATCATGAGAAACTGAGTGGACAGCTTGACTTCCTCTTGATGCTCAATTTATTTGAAGGCTAGGAGAATGAAGTTGGTGCTAACTGGGCCCAGGGCTTGCATGACATAACAATGTCAAGTGAACCCCAGGAGAGTGATTGCCAACGGCGCCTGCCCCAGAAAGGGAGTATAAATTTGTATTTGTTTTCAATCAGGCAAACAGTCTAAGAAGGAATTATCTGACTAGTGAACAACCCATTTAATGTTGCCGTGTTCTTTTATTATACTTTATTTTATTGTTTTTTTATTATTTTTCTTTACATTACCCCAAGCCCAAACTGAAAACCCTATTTATTTTAAATCAACAAAGCCATATGAAGGCTTGATTATTATTTTTATTTACTAGTTTTTATGGAATATTTCTCTGTTAACTAGCATTTTGAACAATATAAAATGATACATTACTGAAATAAAATAAAAATAAAACAACGATCAGTCAAAAAGGGAAAGAAAAAGCTAAGGTTGTGTCAGGAAGGGGAAATATGTCTATGAAGGGGATAGGATAAATGGGAAAGGAAAGGAGGAAAAGTTTAAGTAATGGAAAAATGAAAGAAAGAAGGATTTTAATAGTAAGTATATAATCATTTGATTCAGTTAAGGATAGAGTTAACTATTTATTATTTATTCTAAAAGTCATCAAACTTCTAGTTAACTAGTTGTCTTGACAGTCGCCTGAGATATACCATGGCATTAAATAACTACAGAACAATTGGAAATTTCTTGTTACAAAGGGATCAATAATTTTCTAAGGCTTAACTTTTGAAGAGAAAATTGTAGTTTTCATTTGCGCTATTTTGTGCATGCTTCTTTTCACTTTGTATTTGAGAGGCAGCATAAACATATACAAATTCTGATGGGTTTTTAGTGTGTTTATTGTGCAGGATCAATCTTAGGATATTTCAATTATTCGGAAACATCTAAACATGACTAGTGATGAGTGAACTCGCAGATATCCAGAATCGGCAAGACTAGCCGGATTTAAAAAAAACAACAAACAAACGGTTCCGGCCTGAAATTGATCTTGGATATCTGGCTGGACGCTGGTCCTCATCTAAGTCTATAGAGACTAGAAGCCAGTGCTTAAAAATGGGGTAGAAGGGATAGAAGGATTAGAGCAGGCACACTGTAACTGCTTTCGGGCCGCCAACTCTTCTTCCAGGGCCACTCATTTATCTTTATGCATATTCACTGCTTCAACTACTTACCGACAGTCCTGGTGTCTGAGATTGGTTGCAGTCAAACACGCCCTCAGCCTGTGTGACAGCGTCTGACTGCTTGCAATCACAGACCCTGTCTGCATGTCACTATCGGTATAAAAATAAATAAATAAATTGGCATAGGGTCCCCCCTGTATTATGGTACCCAGTGCAGATAAAGCATACGGCTACAGGCTGCAGCCCCCAGCCATGCGCTTGACTATATATCAAAATAAGAGGAACTGCATGCTGCTTTTTTATTAACCCCTTAACGACCACGGGCCATAAAATTACGGTCATAATGTTACTGCCCGCGGTCTGCCGGCGGCAGCATGCTGCGATCGGCGCACATCTCAGCTGATTGTCACAGCTGAGATGTGTGCCTGCTAGGCACGAGCAGAATCGTTATCTGCTCGTGCCGTTTAACCCCTTAAATGGCACTGTCAATATGTGACAGCGCCATTATAAGCGCGATCGCGGTAAACTTTTACTTACCGCCCGATACCGGAAGTCACGTGACCCGATCACGTGACTTCCGATAGTTGTCATGGTAGCACAGGGTCATGTGATGACTCCTGTACTACACATGAATTCCTTTCACTTTTGCTGTGCGAGTGGCACAGCAAAAGAGAAAGAGAGCGTATCTGCTGTTTACAGCTGTATAGCTGTGCAGAGCAATCGGAATGCTGATCGCAATAGCCCCCTAGGGGGGACTAGTAAAATAAAAAAAAAAGTTACAAAAAAGTTTTAAAAAATTTAAAAAAACAAAAAAACCTAAAAGTTCAAATCACCCCCCATTCGCCCCATTGAAATTTAAAGGGTTAAAAAAATAAAAAATATACACACATTTGGTATCGTCGCGTTCAGAAATGCCCGATCAATCAAAATATAAAATCAATTAATCTGATCAGTATACGGCATAGCGGCAAAAAAAATTCCAAACGCCAAAACGACATTTTTTTGTTGCCACAACTTTTGCGCAAAATGCTATAAGAGGCGATCAAAATGTAGCATCTGCGCAAAAAGGATACCGTTAAAAACGTCAGCTCGAGACGCAAAAAATAAGCCGTCACTGAGCCATAGATCCCGAAAAATGAGAACGCTATGGGTCACGGAATATGGCGTAAAACGTGCACCACTTTTTTCAGGCAAATTCCGATTTTCTTTAACCCCTTATATAAAAGTAAACCTATACATGTTTGGTGTCTACGAACTCGCACTGACCTGAGGCATCATACTCACACATCAGTTTTACCATATAGTGAACACAGT